>NC_133665.1:107815470-108115470 GCF_037893015.1 Macrotis lagotis | reverse complement strand
ATTTGGGGACAAAATTTCAGGTCCAGTTAGTTCAACTCTTAAATGAACCAAAGTCCCTTCGATAGCCTTTGCCTGAAGACTTTCAAACAAGTAATACCCACTAGCCATGAAGGAGCCTCATTTCAGTCTGGAATGGGGTAATTCTTGGAAAAGTTTTCCTTATATCAAACCTATATCTGTGTTTTTGCATTTTTTCACCCATCACTCAGTTCCTGCTCTCTAAAACAAAACAGAAAAAGTCTAATTAATCCCTTCTCCAAACAATAGACTTTTGAACACCTGAAAACATCTCTCAAATCTCCCCTGAGAAAGAATCCTTCTTTTCTCCTGAGTAAACTTCAGTAAATTGTATTCTTCAACTAAAGTTCCTCTAACATCCTGGCTACTTTTGCTTATTCCTGCTTAAGGGATGTCTTTCCTAAATTGGGGTGCCTGAAAAAGAACATAATATTCAAGAAATTGGCAGAGGACAGTGGGACTAGACACAAAGCCTCTCTCCATTTAAAATTTTTTTTATCTTTTTTATATAATAAGCCAAATACCTTATTGTTGTATTCTTGTATAAATCGGAAACGGATGGAAATTTAGAAAGGAAGATGTGAATGTTAGACCAAAACAGAAATGTATATGATTGACTTGGCACATTGTTGTAGGCTAAATTCTTGTGGAGACTTTGTAATCCTCTCTCCTTTGAATAGTGACAACTCACATCACATTGCAGTACTGACACATCCACATAGGAAAACCAGATTAGGAGATCTCCTGAAGTAATTTAAATGGCATCTTACTATATGAATGAAGAGACCACTGGGGAATCTAAAAGGATTTATAATTCAAGATCTCCAGTTAGTAGAAGATTATGTAGCAAAACTATAGGCAAAATCATTTCAAATATGTTACAGTTTGAAAACCCTTTGTTTGGCTGAGCCCAACCTCCAGCCGGAGTTGCCAAAACCCTTCTTCATAGCAATGACACTAGAGCTGCGGCCAGGGTGGGGGTGGGCTGGTTGGGTTGGCAGTCAGTAGGGAGGATGCTTGCTTGCTCATTCTGAACCACTGTTTCTCTTAATGTAGCCTCAGATAACAGTATTTCTTTTGATCTCCATATCACACTGTTGAATCACATGGAGACCTTTCCAAGAAAACTGGTATCTAACCAAGTCTCCTCTATCTTGATTTTTAAACACAAGCTTAATAATTTACATTCATTCCTATTAAATTTAATCTTCTTTGACTAATCCCAGTGTTTTGGGATCCTATGTCATATGTTGTGTCTGGCCCAGCTTTGAATCATCTGCAGATCTGATAAACATGTCATTATATCTTTCACTGAGAAAAAGGTTAAATGGCACAGGATTAAGTAATGATCGCTGACCTTTCAACAGAGATGTTCTTCCAATATCGCTTTGGAATGCCAACGGCTACTCTTTATAATTTATTCAAATCTGGTTATTTCACACATCACCATCCCCCCCACCTTGCCCCCCTCACAGGAATAGTTTGCAAGGTCTTAGGAAAGATTCTGCTACAATCTAGGCTCCCAGTCTAGTGACACTTTCTGGAAAAGGAGAAGGATCCATTCTGGTATAGCCTGTACTTGATGAGGGCACATTGGCTCTTTGTGACAAGCTCTTCCTTTTCTGGCTGTCCCTTAATCATCCCTTAATACAAAATATGCTCTAAAATTTTGCTAGGAATTGAAGACCACAAAGCCTAAAAGTTTTCATATTTATTCTCTTACCCCTTTTTTGGAAATGATGATATTTTCTTTTTTCCAAATCTGCAGTTTCTCTATCATTCAATATGGCCTTTCAAAGATCACAGAAAGTAGTTCAGAGATCACATCTGCCAGATTGGAGGGGGGCTGATCATTGGGGTTCAGGACCAGTTAAGTGCTTCCAGACCTTCCTGATCTCTTCTCCTTATTTCCCCCAGGTTTCAGCTAATATGTAATTTTCTTTTTCTTTCTAATTCTTTGCCAGACTTGCCTTTTCTGATTTTAAGTACCACTGACACTATTCTTATACGGTCATCCCACATGTTGGTATTCACCATCTGTTTTGGTAATATGCTCTTATTTTCATCTGCTCTGTGTTTTTTTACAATTCGACTTGCTTTATTAGTTCCTGGTATACCCAAACTTGCTCTTCAATTTTCCCCTTTCTTCTCCTTATTGGAACTGTTTTGCTTTAATTTAATTCTTGAGGGTTTCCTATCTTTCCCAGAAAATTTTGGGTCATGAGATCCTATTTATCCTGTCTCTGAACCTTTGGAAGTCTGCTATTCTTAAAAATCTAGAATAGGTATAAATGTAAAGTCTTATATGTAGGTCCAAAAAAATCACTTTTACAAACTACAATATGGGGGAGGCATAGTTAAGACAGCAATCTGGAAAAGATTTGTGTTTTGGTTTTTGTTGTTTCCCTCCCCAGAGGATTTCAAGTTCAGTAGACTAACACAGTAGCCTATAAAAACAAAGAAATCTTGGGCTGCATGAAGACAGGTATAGCTTTCAGGTGATTGTCAACTGTACTACACACTAGTTTGGACTACATTTGGAGTTCAGTTCTGGGTACCTAAGTTTAGGAAGGACATTTGGTAAGCAGATAGTCAGAAAAGGGTAATTAGGATGGTGAAGTACCCTGAGTTCATATCATATGAGGATTAAAGTTACTTAGGATTTTTAACCTAAAGAAGACACAAGTGAGAGGATGGTATTAAGGGCTGTCCTGTGGCAGAGAGAGTTTAGACCTATTTTCTTTAACCCCAGAAAGCAGAACTGGGAGAAATGTGTGGGAGTTTCAAAGAGGCACATTTAGACTTCATGACAGGAACTACTTTCTAATAATCGGAAGTGTCTGGAAGTAGGGTGGGTTCCCTTGGAAGGCGATGGCTTTGCCCTTCTTTGAGTTCTGCAGCAGAATCTGGATGATATAGCATTTGTCAGCTATGTTAAAGTTGGGATTTCTTTTCAGTATGGATTTGCCTAGATGGACCCTGAGGTACCTTCCAACTGTAGAATTCTGAGATACTCTATTAATTCACTTCTATAAGCAATTATTATATGCCTACTCTATGCTAGGTACTGTGGATACAAAAACAAAACAGTTTCTGCCTTTAAGGAACTGATATGTTCAAAACTATATAGAGACAAAAAAATACAGAGTAAATGTGAAATGATATTGGGGTGTTTGGGGAGAAGTCTCTCTACTGCAAAGCCCTTCCAGCTCTGCCATTTTGGTATCTGATATTCCTGGGTTTTCAAGGCTAGAGAGTTAAGTCTAAAGATAGAGCTGGTAACCAGGGAGCATTCCCCATCCTTCCCTTCCTAACTGTTACTTACTCCTTGCCTGCTCTCCCTCACTCCAGAGGGACCTGGTTGGGTAGGAATTTGTATGAGTTTGAGGGCCAGATCATTGGGACCTCACCATTCCATGACAATAAGGAGGCACCTCTTGTTGTGGTGCATGTTCTCATACACGTCCACGATGCGTACAATGTGGGGTCCACGGGAGGCTTGCCAGTGATGCTCTACTTCCTGTCGTGCTTTGGGACTATCATACAGGAGCTAGAAATGAGAAGAGGAAAAAAAGGATGGTTTAAACTGAAGTCTTTGAGTTGTTCCTGCTCCCTCCCTTCCCTAAAACTCTCTGGCAAGCTCTAAAGCCACAGATCCTAATAAACTGTGTGACCTTGGGCAAATCACTTAATCACATTTGCAAAAATCCCCCCCAAAAGAAAAACCAAAACTAAAGCCACAGATCTCTTGACCAGAAATTCTGTTTGAGCCCAATTCCTCCCAGATCACAACAAATCTGACCCTGGGCCTCACACAGCCTTTCTCTGAGTCACTCAGCATGTAGTATTATACATTATATTTATATATGTTAGAATCAGACTCTGGATGTAATAAATATATGTTGAAATGAATTTCTTCATTCTTTCCAGGTTTCCCTTACTTTCTCTACAATGTCCTAGAAACCTTTTCACCCTAGAAGCTCATTTTACCCCTGGACTCATTCTCTCTCTCTCTCAATCTCTCTCTCTCTCTCTCTCTCTCTCTCTCTCTCTCTCTCTCTCTCTCTCTCTCTCCCTTCCTGCCTCCCCCATTTCTCTCATTGGCTGGTTTCTCTGAGACTAACCCTCTATTTTAAGGACACTCAAGTCAGCCACAATTTCATTCCTTTCTAATTCTGCTTGTTTTTGGAGGCTCAGTGCTTAGCACAGTATCTGGGGCTTTGTATCTGGAACCTAATAAATGATAGATTTAACTTGAATTGGTTTGAACTGATTTTCAGTGAACAGGATTCCCATTGAATAATCACAACTCCCTGCATTTATAGGAATTGAACTTGGGGATGGAAGACGTGGAAGTGAATTCTTGCTCTGACACATTCTGGCTGCATAGCCTCAACATTAACTCTATTGGTTTCAATTTCTTCATGTGTGAAATGATGTCAATATACTTGAACACATACATACATTCATGTGAGCTTTGTTCTTTACTATCATTCTGGAACCAAAGCCAACAATACAGGTTTTGCTATTTCTTTGATGATGCCTTGATAACCCTTTTTGCTCTTGAGTGGGAGGGAACAGGTTTGGGAGGAGGAGGTATGACACAAATACAGGTATCCAAATATAACAAGCTGAAGCAGAAAGAACCCTGGTCTTGGAATCAAATGAGTTAGACTTCTGTTCTAGCTTCAGAACTTACTTCAGAATTTACAAGCTGAGTGAGTTTGGGCAATTCACTTTACATCTGTGGGACTCAATCTTTTCATCTGTAAAATGTAAATATTAATATCTCCATGACTTGTTTCTCTGGGTTGTTTTGTTGTTCAGTTCATGACCCCATTTGAGGTTTTCTTGGCAAAGATACTGGAATGTTTTGCTATTTCCTTCTTCAGTTCATTTTACAGATGAGAAAACTGAGGCAAACAAGGTTAAGTGATTTGTCCAGGGTCACATAGCTTGTAAGTGTGTGAAGTCAGATTTGAACTCAGGAAGAGGAGTCTTTCTGGCTCCAGGGTTGGCACACTATCCCATCTCACTGCTCTGGGTATTGTGAGAAAGACACTTTAGTGAATTTTATGTGGTCTATATTTTTACATATGAACTATATATACTTATATGTGTATATTTATGCATGTATATAAAACATTATTATAATATCTCACATTTTTCTATTACTTTGGGGCTTTATTGCAGGATTATGAGGTGATTAATATGGATATTATTATCCCTATTTTATAAAGAAGCTGGAGCAAACTAAATCATTACTGATTAGAGAAATGCAAATTGAAGAATCTCTGAGGCACCACCTCACACACACCTCTCAGACTGGACAATATGACCAGAAAGGACAATGTTCAGTGTTAGAAAGAATGTGGGAAATCTGGGACACTAATACATTGGTGGTGAAAATGCAAACTCATCCAACCTTTCTGGAGAGCAATTTGAAATTATGCCCAAAGGACAATAAAACTGTGTGTACTCTTTGATCCAGCAATAGTACTACCCTGAAGAGATCATGTAAAAAAGGGTAAAAACATCACTTGTACAAAAATATTCATAGCAAGTTCTATCTGTGGTAGCAAAGAATTGAAATCAAGTGAATGTCCATCAATTGGGGAATGACTGAACAAATTGTGGTCTATGTATGTTATGGAACACTATTGCTCTATTAGAAACCATGAGGGGTGGGAATACAGGGAAGCCTGGAATGATTTGAATGAACTGATGCTGAGTGAGATGAGCAGAACCAGAAAAATATTGTACACCCTAACAGCAACATGGGGGTGATGATCAATCTTATTGGACTTGCTCATTCCATCAATACAATAATCAGGGACAATTTTAGAGCCCCTGCTATGGAGAATACTCTCTGTACCCTGAGAAAGATCTATGGAGTTTAAACAAAGATCAAAATCTATTACCTTCCATTTTTTTGTTATTTTAAAAAGTATCTTATGTACTACATAATTTTGCTATCTCTATTATTTTATTTTCTCCTCAAGGATATGTTTTCTCTCCCAACACATTCAATTTCAATCAATGTATAGCATGGAAACAATGTAAAGATTACCAGATTGCCTTCTGTGGGGGGGATGAGGGAGGGAAGGGAGGGTGGAGGAAAGGTTGAAAAATTCAAAACCTTACAGAAAATAATATATATAATGAATATATATATAATTGGAAAACAAATAAAATAAAATATTAATTTTTTTTAAAAAGAATCTGGAGCAAAGAGAGAGAGAGGGTAAGTGATTTGCCCCCAAAGCATACAGAGTCTAAGTATGAGAGCCAGAAACTTGCACTGATTCTTAAAGCAGAACTCTACTAGATACTTTTAACTTTCTAAAAGGTCTTTAAATCTATTACCTGACTTTATTCTGTAAAGTAAGCAGGGCAGGCACTACTATCCCCATTTTACAGATGGAGAAAAGATGATGCCACTTACCACAGGTCACACAGTGAGTTAGTTATCCAGGCCTTCTGACATCAGGGACAGGGCTCTTTTTAACCACACTGTGCTACTGCCGACTGTCTGTTTTGATCTGGTTCATCTTGTGACCAGGGGAATGCATTTGGGAATGAGGGTTGGGAACACAAAGCAGGGCCAAGTGGATCATACTGAGATCACATCCCAAAGCCTGGCTTCCTGCAGCAACCAAATGAGCTGAGCAGACCCAGAGACACCCGGGCAGTGACCCCCTCCTAGGCCCCAGATGTTACTCTGTATGATCATCTTGAGAGGCTGAATCTAATAAGATGAATTTAATGGAGAGAAAAATGTCCTCCCTTGGGTTTAAAAAAAATCAGCCAAACAAGTGCAAAATGGGGACGAATGATTAGTTAGCGATTTATGTGGGGGATAAAAAGAATCTGGGGGTTTTGCTGGATTGCAAACTCAATCTGAATCAACAGTGGTTAATGGCAACCAAAAATGCTATTTAAATAGGTTTTGCAGCCTAAGCACAGAGGTATGCTGGTTCTTAGGGGCATAACTATCTGGAGGAGAAGGGACATGAGAATTCAACTAGTCTAACTCCTTCATTTTCACATCCTCTTAAGAGGGTGATTTGGCCAAAGTCACATGGAGTTGGATGAGCTGAAAAAGATTAGAAGGCTCTTTTCAGTTCAGATTATTTCATGATCCTATTTGCCTAACCATTATGATCTCCAGCTAGAATGTTCTCATCATCAAGACCATGTCAAATCTAATTCTTTAACTCAGAGGATGCTGAAGATATAAAGAGAGACCTGATTTATGGGAGTAGAGATTCTAGATAGAAGTAGAAATAATTAGTATCAACAGAGGCTCCTGCCATCTCCAAAGAACCGACCTATAATCTGGGTTCGGGATTTCTACCAAAGGTTTTTTAAAAGATTCCATAACTGGCTTATTTTTTGAGCCTCAGAATATATTCTGCTCACTGAGTATTAGTACCCACAGTACTCAGCCAGACAAGAGACACTGAGGCATCTTGGACTCTCCTTTGCTAAAGCATTGACCAGTAAGGAGGCAGCCACGGATTCTGGTGAAGTCACTTAACAAAAGAGGAGATGTTTAACTCTGCTCTACTGGCTCTTCCCTTCCTAGATGACTCATTTCTCCTAACACATGAAAGGGCATTGCCTAGCTTCAAGAAGCCTTCTGTGGTTGGCACTGATTACTGATTGCCCAGAGAACAAGTCTGGGACAGACTTTGCTCCTCCATTCTGGGGCAGGTTGGGGGAGGGAGGATCTCTCTGGCAGAATACTAGGGAAAGAAGAAAAACTTGCATTTCTATAGGCTTTATAGTTAACAGAGTTTCCATCACAATGCCTCCATGAGTTTGATAAAGAAGATACTATTTCCCTTACAAATGGGGAAAGTGAGGCACAAAAAGGAAAGGTGACTTACTCAAAGTTAAATGCCTGGTAGAGGCAGAGCTAGGAATAGATCTTAGATCTTCTGACTTGGTCTATGTACCTTAAACAGACCACTTTTGTGCCCCTCACTCAGACTCCTCCCTCTCTATAGATTGATTTGCTCCTTCCTGTTTATTTTATTCATCTCTTGTTGACTGAAGAAATTTCAGCTCCTCCATGAAGTCTGCCCCTAACTTACAATCTCCCTTCTCTGAACTCCTCCAGCATTTCTAGTTTCTACCATAAAGTTTAGCATTTATGTCATAGACTGTTACTGCAAAGAACTTTGAATCATTATACAAAGGATGTTAGAACTAAACTAAATCTGCATTGAACCCCCTTCATTTTACAAATGGAGGAAGCAGAAACCTCAAGAGGGGAAAGGATTGGCCCAAGGTCATATTTTGTGATTAAATTAAAAGTAGGACATAAGACACCTGACTTTGGGGATTCCATGCTGAATGCTGAAGGAGGCAAATCATAATACAATTTTTACTGCTTTAGGTCAATGTTTAATTGACCAATTGACAATTCTTATAAAAAGGAAGGAAAAGATACAATATGATCTGGGAAATAAGTTATAAAAAGCAAAATAAAGTGTGATAATCAGTAACATTTCAGAGTTAATTCCAGACAAGAAGTAATCAAACTGAGACATCACCACAGCATTTTAACTGCATAAATAATTCCCACTCTAAATGGAAAAATGGTACATGCAAAAGAGAGGTTGTAAACGTTATGTAAATTTTCATGTCAGAAGACAGTAAATCACTTACATGTCTTCACCTTGTCTAGTGTTCTAGAGTGAAAGGTAATGACCCTTGCTTCATCAGTATGAAGTTCCCTTCACCAACACACTTTGTAGCCCCACTAATCCTGAGTAGCCTTCATGAATCATTGTGGTCAAAAAAATCTGACACCTAATGGTTAACCCTATAACAATGGGCCACTGCCTTGCTCCTTTCTGTCCCAGCTTCTTCATGAAATGCCTCTAATTTACAATCTCTAGATCATTTCATTTTTGTGTGCCCAGTGCTCAATACAGTGCTTGGGACATGGTGGATGTTTAATAAAGGTCTGGTGATTGATGATAGTAGACATGATTTTGAAATGGTTTACCATAATGATTTACTAATCTGAGTTTGAGGAATATAAGAATTATTGGAGAGAGGAGAGAGAGAGAGAGAGAGAGAGAGAGAGAGAGAGAGAGAGAGAGAGAGAGAGAGCAAACAATATGATCACTTTTAATTATCCTACAGAACCTAAAAAACATTGGATCCTGGATAAGTGCTTTTTTAAAATTTTTTTTCAGGTTTTTTTTTTTTTTGCAAGGCGAATGGGGTTAAGTGGCTTGCCCAAGGCCATACAGCTAGGTAATTATTAAGAGTCTGAGGCCGGATTTGAACTCAGGTACTCCTGACTCCAGGGTTAGGGCTCTATCCACTGCACCACCTAGCCGCCCCCTAGACAGCATTTTAACTAAAAACCCCCCCATCATTAGTCTTTTAATCAATGACTGCTTTAGTGACCTGGATTTAACTTGTGGGAAAAGGTAAAGCTGCCAATAGTATTTTCAGAGAAAGTTCATCATTCTCTAACTGGATTGGGTACCTAGTATGAATGGGTGGTTATTAGGTTAAACCTTCAGTTTACTTAAAGATTTGAATACAGATCCATAAAAGAAAAAGGAATATGTATCCAACTAAAGGTGAACCACAATTAGCTCTGCCACAGTACTAGTGAAAGGTACAGAAATATATTTTTTACAGAAAGTTCTATAAAGCTTTCCAGATTTATAATCAATCAATAACCAATTCTCTCTTCACAAAGTGCTCCTTTTTTTTTATCGAGTCCTTTTTTCCACAACGAATTTGGAATATAACTTTGCCACTAAAGAGTTTTGGAGAATTGTCCATAGGTGGCTGTCATTTTTTGTGTGGTGGAATTTCAAGAACACTCTCCTGGAGTTAGTAACTAAGGTTTTTGCGATGATGAGGAGGCAATTCCAGGAAAGCATCAGTACAATGCCTGCTCAGATAGTTAAATATCTGGGCAATGATTCATTGGCTCATTATTTATAGCCTACTGAAAGCGGCTGAGTTTCTTTCCAAAAAGCTCCCACTTTAACTTCTAAGTAATTATGGTGCTCTGTTCTCAGCAGTGACAAAAGTGAAACCACCACATCTGGATTGCCTCAAACAGTCCTGGCTTTACTGAGGCAATGACACTTAAGGAAATGAAATCAGGAAGTGGGGTTGGACTGGCCAAATATAAATAGGAGAAACCTACTGGTTTCCAAAGCTGGAGGCAGCACATTTTAAAGACATTTGGGGGATTACTTTTTTTTGGTAATCCCCAAAAAGAGAAAGATTCCAAGAGAATGAAAAAGAGGAGGAAAGGAAGAATTCTAAATGAATGGTGGTATTTTTACCTCCCTAAAAAAGTATTCAAAACAAAATTTAAAAGTAGATGTCTATTTTCTCATCTCTAGAAAATCTTTATTAGAATGGTCTATACATGTACAAAGGGTATCCTTGATGAAAATATAGAAATAGGAAGGCTTATAAAGATGATTTTTCTATAGTAGATCCCACTTTCAGAGTAATAGTTTATTGAAAGTTATGGAGAAAAAACAATTGTACTGGGTCTAACATTTGCTAATCACAAAAAGAAAAAAAAATGTCCTTAGAACAAAACACATTTTAAAAGGCTTATCCTAGACAAAGTACCTCTCCCACATTTATATTAAAGTTATATGAGACCATGAGATCAACTCTGTTGTAAATAGCTCTGACCAGTGATCTACTGACTTTCAAGTGAGGCATAAAAATGAGACATTAGCTTCCTCAAAGTCTCCAGATCATGGAGGTTATCCTGTGCCAAATCCAAATAAGAGGATTTCTTGGTGATAGGAAGATATATATAGATGCACCTGTTTGTACAACACATTGTGCTGATTATACTAAGCTCCCCAGTACACTATAGGGCTTCCTCAAAGAGATTCATGGTTGTTGAAGACAGTCATTTAATAATCCACATTAGAAAAACAAAGTAGATGAAGTATATTTTATTAACTCGTAGGGCAGATATAGTATATAATATACACATATCTGTAGATATGTATATACAAATATACATACATGTGTATATGTATATATATAATATATATATATTATATATATATATATAAATCACATACACATCTATAATTCTTCAGTGTAGGGAATTCCCAGGGAGGAAATTTATTCTATCAGGGCAGATCAGTTACTGTCCTGAATCTTAAACTCTTTGAAGAATTGCCTAGGGATATTGAGAATACCTTGCCCAGGATTACAGAGTTAGTATGTGTCAGAAGCCAGCCTCAAACTCATGTCTTCCTGACTCTGGAGATGGCCCCTTATCTATGCTGCCTTCTCGTCATGTACATTATTCATATGAATATATGGATACCCATGCATAAATATACCTATAAGATATAGTATCTTGGATAGATACCACAGATAAATCATGAATTCAACTAAGAGTGGCATAAGAGGTAGCAAGAGGACTAGATTGCATTTAAGAAACTGTGCAGCACTTTCAATTATCCTAAGCTGCTTGCTGACCCAAAAATACATCTTTTTTAATATCAATATTTCCCTGGAGATTTTATTTGGCTGCCAATCACAGGACACCATGATCTCTGAAGACTTACCCTCTTAGGTGACCTAATGACAGCGGGTTTGACAAAGTCTTGCATGGAGAAGCAAAAAAAAAAAGATACCATCAGGGTTATTTAAAAATGGAAAAGTACATCCTTAAGAAATATAGGAAGGGTGAAAAGCAATAAATGGACTGTCTGAGTACCTGGAAATCTAAGTAGTCATAGGAATGTTTCAATTGTACCTGAGATCAGGGATCCACTGAAGTATCATTGCAAAAGGCAAGGATTCTGAACAGTAGGCTTTTGGTACATGAAAATAAAGATGGTGGGGGAAATTGTATTAGTATAGGGAAGGAAGAGAAGTTGGTAAAAGTCATCTGGAAGATATGCTAGAAGAGAAGGAAAGGTGGCAGTGAAAGGTAGAAGGTAGGGACATGGGGGGAATATGTGAAATGTGAACACCCATAAGCAGCAGGTTCTCTGGTTAGCTATTTAATCATCATGCTACTGTACTCCAAATACCTGAAGAGCAATACCCTATCAAGTGGCTAAGATCTGAGGCCATCACCCCTGAAATAAGAGATCTTTCCAATCTTACCTATTCCATTTTATTACCTGCAATGACCTGCAATTACCTCCAATGGTTACTCTGGAAAAGAAAATTAATCAATTGATCAGTCTTTCCTGAGTCCTCTTACTATGTAACCAGTCTAGGGCTAGGCATTGTAGAGGATACAGAGGTAATGGGAGAAATAGTCTTTACTCTTAAGAAACTCATAGTCAAATTAAGAATCACAACCAAAATATGAGAAAAAGACAATGAATTTTGAGAGGTAACATGTCAAAGTGGATGAAGGGCTAGTCCTGGAATCAGAACTAGCCAAGCTGAAGTTTTGTTTTACATATATATATATATATGTAAAGAGAGAGAGAGAGAGAGAGAGAGAGAGAGAATTTTCCACTAGCAGTTCCTACACCAAAGAAATTCCTTGTCCATTCTCAGCTCTAAGTTGGAATGTCTCGAGAAGCTTGTCAAATCTTCTATTCATGCCCTCAAATTGAGAGAGGAGGAGGAGGAGGAGGAGGAAACAGAGGGTTTGAGGATAGTTACTAATGCTATAGTAGAAAACAATTCAGTAGCCACCATGCTCGTTCACTACATACATATTCTATAGATGTGGTGACTTCTAACATTTACTGAAGTCAAATGTTAATGATACTGTGTGGCCTTGGGCAAGCCACTTAACCCCATTGCCTTGTAAAAACTAAAAAAAAATGTTAATGATGCAGTGTAGACAATTACAGAACCATGTAAACAGTATATGATTGTGTGGCACCCTTTTAAGAAATATTTATTAAATATCTTATTTAAATATTAAATTAAATTATCAACTACGCTGTGTCCAGATCATTATAGTAGATCTCTGGGGAAAGTTATAGTTTAGATAAATTGTAATTACCCTTGGGGTGCTCACAAAAAAATAAAGAAATCAGTTTGGAGGGAGCAGTATGAGATAATTGTTAGGTGGGATTGGGCAGTCAGGTGACACAGTGGATAGAGCACCAGCCCTGGAGTCAAGAGTACCTGAGTTCAAATGCTGCCTCATTCACTTAATAATTACCTAGCTGTGTGGTCCTGGGTAAGCCACTTAACCCCATTGCCTTGCAAAAAAAAAAAGGGGTTAGGTGGGATAAAAAAGAAAGGATGGAACAGAGTAAGCTTAGGCTTCCCTAATCCTGGGAGTTCCAAAAGACTATCAACATTTGTCATACCTGAAGATTCCTTTAAGGTATAGGTCAGATCTACAACTAGCATAGGAAACCAGGTTCTTTGTTTCAGGCAGATGGCATGGGAGGGACAGGATTTCCCTATTGCCCCTTCTTCTGTCATGAGTAATAATTTTCTTCCTTTAGTGAGTTATTCCTACACTCCTCATACCTGGATCCTCATTGATCTGTGTTTCCTGTGGCATTCTGTTATTACCATGTGGGTACAGTTCAGACTTCCTGGGAATGAACAACTGGGTATCCACATAACAAAACAACACAAAGTTGGACTATTCTAGGCCATAGCTCTCTGTACTCTCTCTCTCTCTCTTCATCACTGAATTTGATTGAAGTACAAGAATTACTCATTGTGAGACTCAGGTTATCATAACCTGAGATGAATAACTTGGGGCAATGCAGTACTAAGGGGATTCATCAACCAAACTGCATGAGGGCCAAGGAAATATGAGAAATACACAGAGGCAGAGGGGAGCATATGGAGTGACTTTGGGGGTAATAATATTTGTTTGCTAAAGTATTACTTAGAAATACAAGCCTCCCTGGACCAAGAGCTGGTGAACTTCAACTGGTAATGACTAATGACACTACTTAGAGATGTAGGTGTCCTAGCTAGATGCCCAAGATACATAAATGTCTTCCTGGGCGTCCTCTCATTACTATCCTCTTCTAAGAGGATTAGTCTGAAGACCCAGAAGTACCCTCCCTCCCTCCCTCCCTCCCTCCCTCCCTCCTTCCTTCCTTCCTTCCTTTTTTAAAGGTAGATATACTACTTTATATATTGGTTTATGTAGTACATTTGAAGGACTTTGGGAATCCCTCTCATCCTCACCAAAAAAATGCCTTCCCATTCCTGCTCCCACCCATTCCTACTTGTTCAAATGCCTGGAATTCCACCTTTAACAATTTATTCTGGCTCACAAAATCAAAGGATTTAGAACTGGAAAGGACTGTAGAGATCAGGATTTATTTAGTAATAAATATTAAGTCTGATCATGTTGCATACATTCCTCCCCACAACTTTCATATTCAATTAACTTCAGTGCCTTCCAATTACCTTCAAAATCAAAAACTAAGTTCTCTGATATTTAAAGTTCTTTTTACAATCTGAACCCTTCTTAATTTTCCATTTGCAATGGAAAATGCTCTATACTATGCTCTATAGACTGTAAGAACAGCTAAGTGATATCTTGGATAGACTATTGGACTTGGAGTGAAGAAGACTCATCTTCCTGAGTTCAAATCCAATCTGAGACAGTTACTAGCTATGTGACCCTGGACAAGTCACTTAACCTTGTCTACCTCAGTTTCCTCATCTATAAAATTAGCTGGAGAAGGAAATGGCAAACCAATTCAGTAGCTCTGCCAAGAAAACCACAAATGGGGTCAACAAAGAGTCGGAGAGAACTGAATAATAACATATCATCCAGCTACACTGGCCCACTTGTTCTCTGCCAAGGACACTCCACACCTCTGTATTGAACCTCCTCATCCCACTTAAGTCCTGGAATGTACCCTCCTCTTCCTTTCCCCAGTATTTTCCTTTCAGATTGCTTTATGCCCACATTGTATATATCTTGTATGTACTAGACATATACATGTTCTCTTGTCAGTTAGAATGTAAGCTTCTTGAAATCAGGAACTGGTTTTAGCATTTGTCTTTTTAAACTCAGCACTTAATACAATGCCTAACATACATTAGGTGCTCAATAAATGCTTATGACAGACTAAACAGCAATCTGAGAGGGAAGTGGGGCTTCATTGCCTGTAAGTAAAATGAGCTGGAGCCTTCTAACTCTAAGAGTCTATGATTTTGGTATTACATGAAAGGGTTGTCAAGGTCCTACAACTATAGAAGGAATCCCTACAGGTCTATACAAACAGAGACTACCATGTTCTTCACGGCAGAGCAGCATGAACACAGAAATCTGTCACACAAACTTGCTGACAACAATCTGGCTGCCAGGGTGGACTCCTTGCTTTGTCCATCCCTCATTTGTCTGTTGGGTTCTTCATCTTCCCCCTCTCATCTTGGCATGGTTGAGAATACAGCTTTAGTCATCACTTTCCGATCCTGCCAGGAAGAACTATTGGCAGGAGGGGACAGCCAGGTTTCTCAGATGAAAGGAAGCTTTCGATCTACCACATGAGGGGGGGGGGTGATGAGAGGAAGTCTTCCAACTCTCAGAAAGAAGAGGCTATAAATGAAACTGTCTTTGCTGGGAAAGGTATTTATAAAATTAATTGCTTAGTCATAACTACTAAGAAGATAAAGAGTCCCCTTGCTTCAGAGATGCTTCAGACACATCATCTTGCCAACTATATGGAAAGAGAATAAAAGAGAGAGAGAGAGAGAGAGAGAGAGAGAGAGAGAGAGAGAGAGAGAGAGAGAGAAAGGGAGAGACAGAGAAAGAGCAAGAGATAGATGAAAGAAAGAGAAAGAACAGGAGAGAGAAAGGAGAAAGGGAGGGAGGGAGGGAGAGAGAGAGACAGAGAGAGAGACAGAGAGAGAGACAGAGAGAGAGAGAAGATAAGAGAAAAGGGAGAGAGAGGGGGAGAAAAAGAGGGAGAGAAACATAGAAAAGGGAGAGAGAGAGAGAAAGAGGGAGATAAAGAAAAAGAGGGGGGATAGAAAGAGTATTGACTGGAGTTAGGGACCCGGATTAAAATTCCATCTCTGATGCTCACTATCTGTATGATCTTGGGCAAGTCACCTAACCTCCCTGAACCTCAGTTTCCTCATCTGCAAAATGAGGATGTTGAATTAGACAGCTTCTGAAATCCCTTCCAGCTCTAACCTTTGATCTTGATGACCAATTGACCTCTTTCTCTTCCAATTCAGATTTTTTTCCTGTTATCCTATGAACCCTCCAGCAGGGTTAAGAGGACACCTAAAGACATCATATGACTAAACCAAGGTCAAACAACCAGACCTATTTTCCTTCCTTCAGTTCACCACGGCCACATTACATAATGTCCCCTAGAAGAACAAATGAAGAATATGAACTGTATCACTTAGCATCATAGAGCCAGAAGAAGCTTATATGTTCATTTGGTGCAATTCTCCCCAGCCCAGGAGAGACACCAAGAGTCAGGGGAAAGAAAATGACTTACTGAAGGTCAAACATCAAAGTTACTGGCAGGGGGGGTCAGTTGTCAGTTTGGTCTTTGATTCTCAGCACCAAGAGCTTGAAAGGACCCAAGTAAATGTTGGTTGAATTGAATTTTCTCCCCACAAAGGGTTAACACAGATGCATCAGGGAGACTGAGGACTTTTAATCTCATTCATCTGGGGAGAACAGCTTCCCTTCTGAAATGACTGAGCAAAGGCTGAGGGAGCAGAGAACCATGCCTCTCTCCCTCTAAGGCACAGTCAAAGAAGGACCAAGAGAGTCTGGGGGCAGAACAGAGTTCGCTGCAGCACCTCTCTCCCTTCCCACTTCCTATAGCTTAAAGT
Organism: Macrotis lagotis; assembly: GCF_037893015.1. Lineage (NCBI taxonomy): Eukaryota > Metazoa > Chordata > Mammalia > Peramelemorphia > Peramelidae > Macrotis > Macrotis lagotis. The sequence continues at coordinate 108,098,667 of NC_133665.1, read as the reverse complement.
GGCAGCTCTCTCATCCTAAGCCATGTGTGTAGAAATGGGGAAGGGGTTTAGGATCTAAAATACCTTTGCTCCTGCTCATAGGATCACCTGTCAAACCACATGGATGGAAAGGGAAAGAGCTTTTTGAGGTCATAATTGGTAGAATTATACAAAAGAAGAGCAGCATTGTATTTCATACCCACATAAATAATTTCCTTTGATGTTAATCTATACTTTTGTGTTCAGTTGTTAGCACATTTTTATTATTTTAATGAAAATTAATAGCATACAAGAGAAGGATCTAATAATAAATATTTATGGGTCTTCAAAAAATACTTGTTATAATGCCCTGTGTGTGTGGTCTCCTAAGTGAAGGGAGGACCTGAGAAGTCCTATAAAACTTTTATTGGTTCATTAGGACACAGTTAGTTAACATCCAACAAGTCAGGAAGAACATGGCAGCAGGAGGATGCAATATGGCAGAACATACTTGAGAATAGGAACTGTTCTCTTTGTCTTTGTACCCATAACTTAGCACAAAGCCTCATTGATGTAGGAAACAGTGCAGAAGTGCAGTTAAGTAGTTAAACTTGAGTGCCTTAAACATAGCAGGAATTTAATAAATGTTGGATTGGATTGGGTTAAGAAGGGTTAGGAAGAGGAGGTACTGCAGGGTGATAAGTAATAGGTGTAGTAATAGTAATAGGTAGATAATTTCTTTATGAATTCAATGATAGAGAAGGTCCAAGAAAGCAGCCTGGTTCTCACTCTCCCTGCCAGTCCCCATCATTCCAGGTACTTGGTGCTTTGGGCAATGGAAAGGATAGAGTGATTGTTTTCATTATAAGAGAGTTTGAAGGTTATGAAATGACTTAATACTTAATATAGAAGTATAGAACCATAGATATGCCTCCAGGAAAAGACTGGTCTCCTAGGGTGGTGGTGCAGAACAGTGGAGAAGGACTAAGGAGGATATACCTTCAAGGAGGTCAAAGAAAGGGAAAATGTCCTGTATACACTAAAATATTAATGACAGCATTTTTTTGGTAGTAGCAAAAACTCAAAACAAAAAAGATAGTCATTGATCAGGGAATAGAGAAACAAATCACAGTACATGAATGTAAATGTATCATTAAGAAACAATAAATATGAAAAATATAGAGAAGCCCGGTCATACTATAGAACTGATGCAAAACAAAGTATGTAGAACTAAGAAAACAATATGAATAATGACAACCATGCAAAAAAGAACAACCAAAAAAGTGACAGTGAACAGTAAGTAGTTATCACCATCAAATTTGATCCTGAAGAAAGCATGGGAGATAGGAGATGAGAGAAAGGCATAGTTAGGAAATACTACCTGCATTGTGAGACCTAGTTCATGTGTCAGCGAGTTTTGCTTAACAGTTTTCCCTCTCTGCTCTGTTATTTTTATTACTTATTACAAGAAATGACTTTCTGATTCAGGAAGAAAGAGGTATATATTTGGAAGTTTAGGCAATGTAAAAACAAAATATATCAATAAGCATTTTTTAAAAGACTTGAAGAGAGTCCAGGGCTTTGGGGATGCATTTCCTACAGAATCATTAAGCTTTCTACCTTGGAATAATCTTCAGAGTGGCTCAAAGGAAGCATCCCAGAAATTATTTATTTCATTCCTCCTCTGTCCTCATCACATCCCCCTCAAGACAGGATATGCCATATATTCTTATATCTGAAAGGGGTAATGACTAAGGTTACAGAGCTAGGTCTGTTCTAGCCCTCCCTATCAAACAAGTAGAAAGACAATCTCTTATCAGGAGCTGATTTGAGGCCATCCAGGAAGGAGAAAAGTCTGTCCCCCCAGACCTAGTCTTACCTCCTAGATTCTCTGACTTCCTTTAAGGTTCAGCTCAAGTCCAATCTTCTGTGAGATCTACCTGGTCCTCTTTAATTTTAGTGCCTTCTTTTGGAGATTATCTCTCTCAAATGTACTGTATCTTGTCTGTATATGGTGGTTTGCATGTTGTCTTCCTCTTCAAAATGGGAGCTCCTGGAGAGGAGGGACTGTTTTTTTTAACTTTCTCAAAATTTTATTTTATTCTCAAAGTATAGCAATGCCTGAACATGCTGGTGTTGTTTAGTCATTTTCAGTTGCATCCTACTCTTTGTGACCCCATGTGGAGTTTTCCTGGCAGAGATACTGGATGGTTTGTCATTTCTTCTCCAGATGAGGAAACTGAGACAAACAGGGTTAAATGATTTCTCCAGAATCATACTGCTAGTAACTGAACTTAGGTCTTGACTCCATGTCGGATGTTCTATCCACTGTACCACTTAGCTGCCCCCCTGCTTATTGGAAGCACTTCATCAATACTAATCGATTGATTGCTTGATAGTTTGTAAAGCACTTGGAATATATGATTGTATTGGGGCTTCAATACAGTACCCTGGGAGGTAGGTACTGCAGCTATTACCATCTCCACTTTACAAATGAGAAAACTGAGAGCAGGAGAAGATAAGGGAGTTGCTCAGGGTCACACAGCTAGTGAGTGTCTTTGAAGGGATCTGAACCCAAGTCATCCTGACTCAACTTCACTCTAGTTTCACTTCCATTCACCTCAATGGACATTAAGTTGTGGCCCCTGGTGGGAGCTCCTGCCCATTCAATGAAGCTGTTATCTCTATACAAGATGGTTCAGTGGACAGAAAACTGAATCTGAACCAGCTGTGTGATCCTAGGCAAGTTATTTTACCTGCTTGCCTCGGTTTCCTCAATTTTCAAATAGGATTAATAATGACACCTCTCAGGATGTGGTGAGGTCTATGTAAAGCATAGAACATGGTAGATTCTTGGTAAATGTTTACTTTCTTCCTTCCTAAATGAAATGCCTGCAGCAATCTGGACCCACATTTATCTTAGCAGGTCATTTGATGGGGTACCCTCAAGGATAAAGGGGGTAGAAACTGGCCCTCTCCCTCCTCATCCAAACACCCTCTGGTCCACACACATTCAAGCATGGAGGAAAGTCAATGTCATTGCTGCTCCTCCAGTGACTCCCAGCTCCAGGCTGGGCAACCCACTCCAGAAATAGCTACTCTAAGCTTCTTCTCAGCTGTGTCCAGGAAATGCAGGGGAGGGAGGCAGGGAGAAAGCTGTTTTCTACCAGTTACTGAGATCCTTGATCCAATTATGGAGACATTAATGACTTGATCCATTGGCTTCAGGCTTGCTCTCTATAAGATAAGAGGGATGTGGTTGAGAGACAGGATGAGGGGAAGCAGGTTAGGGGGTTGGCAATTAGAGAAAAAGGCTTCTTAGTGACCCTAAAGAGATTCTCTTACATTCCACAAACCCCAAGGCTCCCATGAGCTATTCCTGGGGCACTCAACAGCCCCAGAACTCATCCCAGCACTAATCCTTCAATATCAGAGATGAGAAGAAAAAGAAAAGGACCCATGCTCACAGGGGTAGGATTCTAAAGTGAGAAAGAGCTGGGACAGTGCGACTTTCAATGTCAACCATGAAAAGTCAACTATCTCCTCTTATTCACAGGCAAATAAATAGTCATTACTGAATACAATTTTATTCTAATTCTCTCTCTCTCTCTCTCTCTCTCTCTCTCTCTCTCTTGTCACACACACACACACACACACACACACACACACACACACATTTCTCCTGCCCTTCCACTATCAGTAACAGACAGATTGTGCCAGCTGACCAAGGAGAGCCCACAAGGATAGTACAAGTAACAAAGTGGTTAAGGTCAGCATTTCCCACCCCATCTCACTCACCAAAGCTATATTGCTATTTCCAGACAAGCTTAATTTTGGAAGAATTGTTGGAAGCCTCAGCAAATGGTTTTGGGGGGGATCAATCACTCAGAAATAAAGAGCTTTTCTCTTTTCTTGGGGCTGACTGTGTCATGGCAAAGGAAAGGGGAAACTGTTGGAGGTGAGCATTTGTCAGGATATCACAGCCAAAAGACTGAGCTCTGAGAGTTTCAGTAGGAAGGTGAAACATGACTGGGGAGGGGGTGGGGAGAGAAACAGAGAGGAGAACAAGAGGAGGCCAGGTGGGACAGACAGGTAGACAAATGCTCTTGAGGACCACATGCCTGTCCTCATTACGAAAGGGTCTTGCCCAAGTGTGTTGCATCAGGGAGGATGGAATTATTCCAATTCCTGAATCTCCTTCCCAGGCTACCTCCCCACTGCCACTCATCTAGAGAGGGCTATATTTAGGAAAAGCTATTTCCCCACACAGATTAAAATAGGCATTTCTCCTTGCTACCAGTGCCTGGATACGAGGAGCAGGGGGCAGGGAAAAGGCTTTCAGCTCACAATGTCACTATGGATTTTTGGTCCCCCCCAACACACACACACACACACACACACACACACACACACACACACACACACACACCAAATTAAATAACAGTGATTAAGTTCTTGCTTAGAAAATCAGCGAGCCCAAATGCTTGCAAAGCTGAAGCCCAGACACAAACCTCTGCATGTTCAAACACATTGCAGGGGGAGCCATTTAAAGGACCTGGTTGCCAAACTGAACAGAACTGGTTCTCTCTCTACCATCAAACCCTCGGGCTGTCAACACACCAGGTGGCCAGCAGCTCCCTTTCAACAGCATCACAGTTTTTCCCACACCTATGTCACCAAAGGCAGGTGGTCCCATATTGGTGAGATGGAGCTTTAACTCTCCTTTCTCCAACCCACCAGAGCAGATTCATCTTTTCAAAACCTCATTTTGGGGGCAATTGGGTGAAGCAGTGGTCAGAGCACTGGGCTTGGAGTCAGGAGGAAGTAAGTTCAAATCTGGCCAAAGATACTAGCTGTGTGACCTTGGGAAAGATACTTAACCTCAATTGCCTCCAAAACAAAAACAAACAAAAAAATCCATCATTTTTTAATTATGCCATTCCTTAGCTCAAGAAAATATAAGTACTCCATAATGCTGATCACATCAGATCCTAACTCCTCAACCTGAATTTCAAGACCCTTTAAAATCCAAGCCCACCCTAATCAAACTATCCTAGCTCCCTTCCCTGCCCCCCCCACTCCCAATCATGTCCCATTCCAGTATCCAGGTCAGGTACTTGCTGCTATCTCCAACTAAAATGACTTCTGTATTTCTCTCTGCCTTTCCAAATTCTATCTCTCCTTCAAGCCCCCTCTCCTCCCAGAAATCTTTCAGGACTGGGGAGCACCTTATCTAAACTCCTGCTCCTCTCTGCCCTACAATCACTCCAGGATCTCTCTAATATTGAATTCTTTTCTATTTGTTTTTATGATTATAGATCTTGAATGTTCACCTAGACTGTGACCTCCACCAGTCAGGTTACAGGAGGTTAATTAAAGGTCTTAGATGCAAGTCAACTACCTCAACTTAACCTTGAGGGTGAAGAATTGCAGGAAAGATAGAGGAGAAGTGAAACAGATTGGAAGAGGGAAAAGCTGTTTTCACCAAGTTTTAAATTGGTGGGAGGGCTGGAAATCAAATTTCTGGTAGAAAACTATACTCAGTGAATTTTTGACAGTGAGCACATTAAGGAGACAATTTGATGTCATAGAAAGAGCACTTTGCTCTAAAGTCAGAAGACCTAAGTCTGTCCCGAGCCCCAACTTGTCCAGTCACTTTCAGTCGTGTCTGACTCTTTAAGACCCCATTTAGGGGATTTTCTTGGTAAAGATATTGGAGTAATTTGACATTTTCTTCTCTATCTCATTTTACAAATGAGGAAACTGAGGCAAAGAGGGTTAAATTACTTGCCCAAGGTCACACAGCTAATAAGTGTTTGGGGCTATATTTGAATTCAGGAAGATGAGTCTTCCTGACTCCAGGCCTGGGGACTATGGCATCACTGAGATGTCATGTTTCCTCCACTTACCTAGGTCAGTTCTTTTCATCTCATAGGTTCTGGTCTCTGCTGAACAGAAAAGAAGAATTTCCTTTCACTTATGACCTCCTGGGGAATGAGATAATGTCTATAAAGTACCTTGTAATTTAAAAGTATGAATGACGGTATCTTCAGTTGTCTCTTTTAATCAGAAACTGGAAATAGGGAAGCTGGGACTGCCATTCTGATCAAATTATAGGGAATGGAAGAAAGGGAGGATGCGTGTCCTTAACAACCAGTTAGTTCAGCTGAAAAAGGCCAGCCCTAGGCTTCAGTGAGGGTTAGCTAGGTAGTGCAGCAAATAAAGTACCAGCCTTAGAATCAGAAAGACCAGAAGTTCAAATCTGGCTTCAGACCCTTACTAGCTGTGTGACCCTGGGCAAGTCACTTAACCCTGTTTGCCTCAGTTTCCTCATCTATAAAATGAGTTGGAGAAGGAAATGGCAAATCACTCCAATATCTTTGCCAAGAAAAATCTCAAATGCAGTCACAAAGTATCAAACATAATTGAAAAACAAACAAACAAAAAGCCTTCAAAGATCTGCTCCCGCCACCATTGGTCTAGCCTGGGTGTTCCTGAAGAAGTCAAGGGACTCCTTGTGGAGACAAGTTCCTATCACCTTGAGGTCAAGTAGCAGTTCCCCCAGAAAGGAGAGGTGAAAGATTCCATGGCAAATCTGTATTTGTGCAACGGCAGAATAGCAAGAAGTCTAATTTGAGATGGCATTTCTTTACTCGAACTCCTCCTTTCCAAGCTTTGGCAAAAGGAGCTATTTTGAGAGGACGCTTCTGAGCAGCCACTCCCCATTCCCCACTCCTTTCCCTACCACTTCATTCCTGTCCCTCCAGCTCTCTCCTGCTACCTCCAAGGGCCCTAGAGCAAAGAGCTGTATTCTTTACAAATCTACCACCCTTGTCTATGACATTGCTCTTCTCTCCTATGTATATCCCCTCACTCCATCCATTATGTAGCATGGAACAGTGAAAAAAGACCCCCCAATAGAATCATAACAAGTAATCAAAGTAAAAATAATAAGTAATAGCAATGATAATGATATAACTGATTCATACAACACAGATTGTAAATGCTTTACATATGTTTTACATACGTATGATTTACATATGCTATTTTATTTGATCTTTAACACAACCCTATGAGACAGGCATTATTATTCTTTTCATTTTGCAGATGAAGGAACTAAGGCCAGAAAAAGGCCTCAGGTTACAGAGATAGTGTTTTAGATTTTGAATTTGATTCTTTCAAATTTTGAATCTGGTTCTTCCTGGGTCCAGCTTGAACCCTAAACTCAAACACACACACACACACACACACACACACACACACACACACACACACACACAGAATTTTCATGTGAAGAAGCAGGATGGGAAGGATCTCAGAGCTGAGAAGTCTTACTAGAGAACAAATATCAACCTGAATTGAGAGGGGGGGAGAATTTTTCTCACTGGAACTCACTACACCAATAAAATAACAGCTCATCTAAAACTAATTTCTGTATATTCTTGTACATATATTTGTGAATATGTATTATAGTTGTTCAGTTGTATCTAATGCTTTGTGATGCCAATACTATCCATGGGGCTTTCTTGACAAGGATATTAGAGCAGTTTGCCATTTCCTTCTCTTGTGGATTAAAGTAAATAGAGGTTAAATGATTTGCCCAGGGTCACACAGCTGGTAAATGATTGAAGCCACATTTGAACTCAGATCTTCCTGACTCCAGTCTCACGGCTCTCTCCACTGAGCCACCTAGTGGCTTATATGTGTGTTATATTCCCCTATCTAATTGTTTATTGTTTATTCTTCATTTTTAAAGAAAAACAAGGGTGACATCAAGGGTGATGCCTTGACTTGTGAGTAAATTGTATTTAAAGCAGGGCAGAGTTTCACAAAGTCATCAGCCACATTCTCCCTGCCAGAGGAGTGGCAAGACCAAAGTCAGGATGATGGATGATGGTTGGGGATGCCATGGATGACCCTGCTCTATTGCTTCTACTTCAGTTGCCTTCAACTGAACCGCTTGAACTCAACTGCTGGAACATATTGTTCTCATTTGCCCGTTCTATCAAGGGAAAATCTTCACATGCTTGGGGTGGACATCCCCCAGCTCACTGATGGGTTTGAAACTTGATGGTTACTCTCAAACTGGTTTAGCTCATCTACCGAGATGATTTTAGCAGGGTGGAGCTGCTGCCTTGTTTCTTGAAACCACAGGTTAGGATTGGGTGGCATGTAGATGCCAAAGGTAAATGAGCAGCCTTGCTCTCACACCAGAAGTGATAGTCCTCCCTATCTAATCTAAGTTTTTTAAAAGAAGACTTTTATTTCTGTCTAGAGCATAGTAGGGACTTAATCAATGATAACTGAATGATTTCATTCATTCATTCTCTGTTCTTCTGATCACTCTCTTTCCTATAGGCAAGTATTGAGGTTATGTTTTCCTACTGCAGATTCTGTACCTTCTTTCTATCTGATTCATAAGACCAGAGAACTCTTTCTTGGGATTTCCTTCCTCTTTCCTCAAAGAGGCCTTCTCTGAGTTTGGTCTTCTAAAAAAGAAAGAACAAATCTCCTATCCCATAGAATGTCATACCAGGTAAGAAACTTGAAATTAAAAATTAAACTTAGAGCAATAAAATCAATCATACTCTTTGACCCAAAAATATAATACAAGGCCTATATTCAAAAGAAATTTTTAAAAATGGGGAAAGTCCTACATATTCGAAAATATTTATATAGCAATTCTATTTGTAGTGGCAAAGAATTGGAAATTGAGAGGTGCCCTTCAATTGGGGAATGGTTAAACAAGATGTCCACCCTATGAATGTTATGGAGTATTATTGCTTTATAAGAAATCATGAATGGTAGGACTTTAGAGAAAAATGGAAAGATTTACATGGGCTGATGCTGAACAAAGGGAACAGAACCAAGAGAACACTGTACACATTAACAACAACATTGTGAGTTGACTAAGTATGGTGGATGCAACTCCTCTCAGCAATTCAGAGAGCTAGGACAACCCTGGGAGACCGGCTATGGACAATGCCATCCTCATTCAGAGGAGAAAACAAACAAACATACCAACAAACAAACCCCCCCCACACACAGAATTTGAATGGATACTAACGTTCAATTTCTAAAAAACTCTTGTGTTTTTCCTTTCTATTCTATGGTTTTCTTTCTTTTCTCTTAGTCCTAATTTCTCATAAATAAAATGACTAATATGTAAACATGTTAAATACAAATGTATATGTCAACTTTACTAGACTGTTTGCTGCTAAGGGGAGGAAGGTGGAAAGGAAGGGTGGTAGAAAAATGTGTAAATTATAAATATGCAAGTAGATGAATGTTAAAAAACTTTCATAACATGTAATTGGAAAAAATTAAATGTAATAAAAAAATTAAACAGATCAAAGGCAAGAACAATCATAAAAGTGATCAACGTGGGTGAATCCCTTTCCCTTTCTAGATCCTGGGGGCACTGGATTAAATGGTTTGAAAGGTCTTCTAGTTCTAGAACTCTGTATCTACTTGACTTTTATGTGATTGCCTTATCCTTTCAAGAATCAGACAATGATCCATATGTAAGTCACTTTTACTTTCTTTGGAAACCGGTATTTGTAAGCAGCATTATTAGTCTTTCCTAAAAACTGAATAAAATATAATGTGGGAATAGCAGAAAGGATAATGGTCAGGATGCAGGAGATCCAAGTTCCAGTCTTGACTCTGCCTTTCCCTTTTTTTGTGAACCTGGCCTCAATTTCCTCCTCATTGGAATGGAGAAGTTTGGACAAGACAGTCTCTGTGGTCTCTTTTTGTTCTAGACTTCCATGACACTGTGATGGAAGAGGCAACATGGTGAAACAGGATTCATGAATGGTTCCTTCCTGGCATTCAAGATCCTCCTAAGGCTGATGGAACCCACTTCCTCTGATCCTTATTGCATATTGCTTCCTTCTGTGTTCCCAGCAAACTGAAAGACTCTCTATCCCTGAAGGAGCTCTCCTCCCTTTCTGACCTCACTCATACTGTTTCCTAAGCTGGGAACATTCTTCCTCTTCCAATTCACCTGTTGAATTCCTACCCATCCTTTAAAGTCCAACTCAAATGCTACCTCCTCCATGAAACATTCTCTGATCTCCCTGGTTAACTAATAAAAATTACCTTTCTATTCGCATTTATTTATTCCTTTATAGAGCACTGATCATATACAGCTGTACATTGGGTTTTATTTCCTCTAAGATTTTTGTGCACTCCTCTCCAGTACCTTATATAGCATTGTGGAGATAGGAGGTGCTTAATTCATGTCTGTTGAATGAATAAATAGAATCAGGAGGTCTGTGTCCTCATCCTAAGCTCTGTCACTGTGGGCTGGGATTTGATCTCTAAGGTTGCTCACAGCTCAAAACTCTTTATGATTCTATGTCTAAAAACAACATGCCTCTGAGACTTCCAAAGGCATCCTCACAGCTCTCAAATAGAGCTTCTGGTCATCACTCTCAAGCTCCTGCACCCAAGTTTTTTCAAGGACTTCCCCTCAGCCCCCGAACTCTCCCCAAGGCTGTTTGGTTGCCTTTTAATTAAGAGTGTCCACAAGATCCTCATCTGCTGGCCAGACTGGCAGACTTCCTCTACCACCCCCACCCCTTCTATCCTTTCATATCTTCCCAGCTAAGCTCACCTCTCAATTAAATCACAGCCTCTGGCCAAGTTTCATTTGGGTTTTAGAAGGAACACCTACTTCTTCCGGGGAAAGTGGGCTGTTCTGAAATCCCCTCTCAGTGATGTCACATTAAAGATTTGGGGACTCTGGTTTCCACAAAAATGTGGAAGAAAAACAGCTCCTAAACTTCTGGAGTATAGGTCTGTATCTTTTCCTTGGTCTCCTTTCCTCATGGAAGCCAGCATCCACCTGGACAAAGGGACCACTCTATGAAGGTCAGCTGAACCAACGGAGGATACAATGGAAGAAGGACTGAGAGCAGAGGGTCTTGGCCTTTCTCGTGAAGAGTTCAGCCCTCAGTCCTCAGCTCTCTCCTTTCACCCCACTTGGCTGCCATTACTAATTTTCTACAGAAGCATTTGTTAATTGAATTTGTTCTGGCTTCCTTCCCACTAGAGGACTTTCTTGGCAAAGCAACCAAGGATGGGCTCTCCTTTAACCTTTGTTTTTCTTCAAATCTGAGCACTCAAGATCACCTAAGAGGAATGAACTTTCTGCATGTCTGTTGTTGCTGGATGAGAAGGAGGAGAGGTAGGAGAGGAAAGGAATAAATATTTATTAAGTGCTCATTATGTGGGAGATGGTGTCTTAAACCTTTTACAAATATTTTATCACTTGATCCTCACAACAACCCTAGGAGGTAGGTACTATTATTATCCCCACTTTACAGGTGGGGAAACTGAGGTGGAAAGCAGTTAAGTGACTTGCCTAGGTCACAAAGCTAGCAAGTGAAACTGAATTTGAATTTCAGTCTTCCTGACTACTCTAGGTCCAGAGTTCTACTTACTATGCCATCTATCTTCCTGGAAGACCTAACTGTTAAAGGCCTGAATTCTATACCAACCCTATTCAGATCATCTGCAACTCACTTTCCCTCAACCTGTCCTGAGTTTTCTCTTCTACAGATGTTGTGAAAATAAATGAGAAGACAGTAAAGTAAACTCCCTGAGAAGGAAAGGCATTGTGCTATATAATACCCTAGAGAACCAGAGCTAGGAGGTATGTTGTCAAGTCCTGCTTGGGCAGGTCATTACTTTTCCTTAGTAGTTACTGACGGAAGGATCTTTCATTTGAAGTAACTGTTATTTTAGCAGTATCCTAATATAGCACTTTAAGACCTACAAAGCACATCAGAAATATGAATTTACAAAGCACTAAATAACCAGGTCCCGTGACAAACAAGAAAGAGGAGGATGCATTTCTTTGATCCTCAGAACCTCTCAAACCTCTCCAAAATAGGAATTATGCATAAGACCTGGCTACATAGTCTGAGACACTGAGAATACTAACAAGGTAAAAACCTAAAGAACTAAAAAGAGAGAAAGCTAAATCTCTTGCCCCTAATATGCTGCCTTCACACCCTTCTTCTCAATCAATCATCAGGGACCTTACAAGGCTTCACAAGCTGACCCAGACTTTAGCTCAGCCCCAATGTCTTCCCCTTTGGGCTGTGCTCTGGAAAAATAAAAAGGCAGAAAGTTACTCTGGTTGGTATAGCAATGCAGCAGTGCTGCAACAGGGTTTAGTCAAAAATCTGAGGCACAAAGGGAAATAAGGATACCAACATATGTGATACCCCACTAAGCTTGGACAGAAGGGTCCAGCAACAAGATGGGGCCAGTTTTGTAGCCTTTGAGGTCACTTGAAACAGAAACCAAGGCACTGAAATATGAATTCCCCAGCGAAGGAGGAAGTTGAGATAACTTTGAGGTCCAGAAACCAGGTAACCACCATCAAAGTTAGAAGTAGGGGAATATACATACATATATGTGTATATATACATATATGTGTGTATGTGTGTGTGTGTGTGTGTACGTATGTATTAAAAGACTCAAATTACCAAAAATATCAGGAGAAAGAATACTTAAAGACCTTGGAATATAAGCATAAAATACTTCCCAACTAGGCAGATATTAATAACAGAAGGGAATAAGGCCTGCAGATCAGCTAAATGAGTCTAGACAGCCATGAAGAAATATTGTGGGGTGGCTAGGTGGTGCAGTGGATAGATCACCAGCCCTAGAGTCAGGAGGACCTGAGTTCAAATCCAGCCTCAGACACTTAATAATTGCCTTGCTGTGTGACCTTGGGCAAGCCACTTAACCCCATTGCCTAAAATAAATGAAAATGTTTAATAAATATTGCAAATAAATATTGCAAAACAAATGAAAAATAGGGGGGAAAACACCTGATGAGGCAGAAAAACCAGTGGATTCATAAGGAAGCATGTAACTGTATCAGGCAGACCTTGAATGATTTAAAAGAGAAATAAGAATTATGAGATCAGAATTTCTGACCTTCACAGCAGAAATTGACAGAATAGAAAAACTTGGGGGCAGCTAGGTGGCGCAGTGGATAGGGCACCGGCCTTTGAGACAGGAGTACATGAGTTCAGATCCGGCCTCAGATACTTAATAATTACCTAGCTGTGTGGCCTTGGGCAAGCCACTTAACCCCATTGCCTTGCAAAAAAGCTAAAAAAAAAGAATAGAAAACCTTGAATCTACGGTGGCAAGCCTCACTACAGAATCAAAAGAGAAAGCAAATGATTGAGAATTCAAACACACTGAAGTAAATGATAATCTGGAAGAAGAGAAGCAAAAAGCAATATTAAACAACAACCTGATTATCATGCAAGCAAAAGCTATTGATCTCAAAAACAGAATATGTGAAGACAATTTAAGGATCATACACCTTCCAGAACAGGACAAACCAAAAACCCTAAACATTATAATAAAAGAAGTAATAGGGGGCAGCTAGGTGCCATAGTGGATAGAGCCCTGGCCCTGGAGTCAGGAGGACCTGAATTCAAATCCAGTTTCAGACACTTAATAATAACCGAGCTCTGTGACCTTGGGCAAGTCACTTAACCTCAATGTTTTGCAAAACACAAAACAAATAAAAAAGAAATAATATTAAAAAAAAAACTGTTCAGAGCTTCTGACTATAGAAAACAAAATGTCAATGCAAAAAAATCCATAGATCAAATCCGCAAACAACCCTATGTTGTTAGTCAGTGATTCAATAAGCATTTATTAAATATCTATGTACCAGATACTGGCAATATAAAAAGGAAGTAAATAGCTCCTGCCTTCAAGGAGTTTTCATTCTAATTCTGTAAGGAATATTACAAAACTTGGCCTTGATCCTAAGGAATTTTCAGGATAGGGAAATGTGTCAATCAAATTTTTCTTAAGGCATATATACTGTTAGAAATAAAAATACAAGTAGAAATGTCTCTGCCCTCAAGGAGCTTTTATTGTAACAGGGTAAGAAACACATAAAAGGGGGCTAAAAATGGGTAGAACAAAGTTGAAGGTACTTAGCACAGGGTACCTTCAACTGGTAGAGAAGAATGAGAAGGGCTGACCTGAGCACCCTTCTTAAATGGAGAGTTGTGGGAAGAGACATTCAATTAAAGAAAGATGCCACAAAGGCAAGGGAGTACCTGCAATGTGTAAATTCCAGAACTGAAATGACCCTCCAGAATGAAGAGATTTCTGATCACAGGAGAGAAGGTCTGGAGTTTAGTTTTAAGAGGAACAAGATATGGCCAACCTGATTGGTTTCTGGAGAATGGCTTCAAGAAATGACTTAAAAATCACTTCAGGGTGAAGTATATTAATAGAACTGAGTGAAACCAAAAACCCTTACAGGAAAAGAAGGGCAAGCTGTGTCCTAACCAAGGTATGGAGTCATGGGAATCCCAATCAGGATCTAGAGTCTTGATGGTCTGTGAATGAGGATGGGGGAAATGCTGAGAAGGAAGGATCTTACTGGGCTAGAAAGTATTACAAAATTCTGAAAGAATTTGAAAAAGCCATCTCAGTCCTACAACATCCAAAAACCACAAGTCTGTAACTACTTTATACTTTCTTCCTGGAGAAAAGTTTTCCAACCTGAGTTATTGAGGGACTTCTTTCATCAGAAAAACCATAGATAGCTTTACAAGGTAAGTCAATGTAAATTAGGGTTAGTTCCTTTTCTAGTCAAATCCTTAATTTCCAAAGCATAGCAGTTATTCTAACTGTTCATGAGATTTTTCCCCTCTCCCCATTCCCAACTCTACATCTTCAACTCATTATGTCCCAAATTAAGCTTTTTTTAATCCTCTTTCTATTTTCATGATTTCCATCCGTCATTTACCCTGGTCTGTCAGGTTGGAAACCTTAGTATAATCTTTCATCCTTCCATCTGCTTCATTTCTCAGGCCCAACTGGTTGCCAAGTTCTGTTGATTTGACTTCCACAGGAAACTAGATTCTATTTGTTTCCTCTCAGGTCTGATTACTACCACCTTAGTCCAGGCAGGCCCACTGTAATCATCCACTTAGACTGTTGCAATAACCCTCTTAACAGATCTTCCTGTCTCCAACCTTTGTCCATCCCAAACCATCCTTCACATTACTGCAGACTAAACGTCCACATACAGAGATCTAGACCCATCATTCCTTTGCTCAAAATACTTCAATGATTACCAACTACTTTCTGAATAATGTTCAAGTTCCTCCAAACTTGTATATAGTTTATGTTCCACCCAAACTGACTTCCTTGTCCTTCTCCAGCAAGGTACCCAAAGGTATGTCTTTGCTCATGATGTTCCTTGTGTCTGAGATAAGCTGCCTTCCACCTTTTTTTATTTGTGGTAATCTTGCCCATACTTTTAAAACCCAACTCAAATATCATCTCCATGAGGAATCCCTTCCAAAATGTCCCTCCTCATCCCACCCTTAACATTTTCCCCATTAGTACCTTGTTTTCATTTCTCTAATGACTTTTTCATTTACTATTTCTCTATGTATTATATTTGATTGTAAACTCTAAGAAAACAAGAATCATGCGTTTTTAAAATTTTATAACCTCTCCCACTCCCATACCACACTTAAGAGTTTTCTGGACATAAAGCAAGCCTGAACACTATCTAGAAGCCAGGGATATCATGATACCAATACTACCTAGAATTCCAAGGCCTTTAAAGCTTCTGTTTTCCTTTGAAGCATTTCTTCTTATACTGGGCACTGCTGATGCTTCCCCCAGAGCCAGCCAGAGCTCTGATAAGTATGTTAAATATTGTGATGGTATAAAATCTAGCTTTTCAGTCACATGCTCAAAATATAGACTCAGTCCTGCCCTGTTATCCACTCATATATTCATTTTTCTTAGTTTCCATCTTCATTCAGAGGGAGATAATTGAAGCAATTTTGCAAATATGTATTAGTTGGCCTCATTCCAAGCCAAATCTCATTTCATTAAGTTCTGACCATGTCCCAAGTCTTTCTGAATCTATTTGTCTCTCCTCCTTAGTAACATTAGCCTTGATTTTATAAATGACAATGGTGTCAGCTAATTCCTGGTTTTCCAATATTGGCTTGTACATGTTACATATTATTTAATAGTGGTAAGTTTAAAAGTCCAGGCTAGCTTTCTCTTGACTTAAAAAAAATACAAAGTTAAGTCACTGTCTCCTCCCTTGTGAAGATTACATTTTAGAAATGGGATAAGACTCTAAACGACCTCAGATCTTCAAGGCTTGTCATAGGTTTTAAAGCTGAGAAGGATCATTAGAAACCATCTTAGTCCAATCTCTTCATTTTAAAAATAGCTAACATGAATATAGTGCTTTAAGGTTTACAAATCCCTTGACAAATATGAACTTATTTTATCATTACAACAACCTTAGAATGTGGGTGCTATTATTATGCTCATTTTACAGATGAGGAAATTAAGGCAGAATGAGGTTAAGTGACTTGCCCAGGATCACACAGTTAATAAATGGCTGAGGCTGGATTTAAACTCAGATCTTCCTTTGTCCAGATTCAGTGCCACCAGAGCATCTTACACATAAGGAAACATAAAGTCCAAATAAAATTGTTTTGCCAAAAGTCACACAAATGATAAGTAGTATTTCTTACTTGATCTAGTGCTTTTCCCCATTAGATAGTTCTAGGTTCCTTCTCCTATTATCAGTACTAGTAGCCTAAGAATGTAGTATATTTATGTAAATGTGAAAAAGGAATTAAGAAAAATAATCAGCCTCAAAAGACGTCAGACAAGGTATCACAATGCATGATAAAAAAATTTGTGGATAATTTACTACTTCATTTGGTCAATAATCTCCTATGTTCAATTATATATATATTATCTCCTGCTCCTCAGAAGCTCCTCCTTATTTCTTCCTTGGCCTGGTAAACAGGTCAAATTCTAAAGCTGATAACCCAGCTCGAAATGGAAGAATAAAATGTCAGAACCAAAAAGGGGCTGGAGATTGTCTAATTCAACCACCTCATTTACAAAAGGGGGAAACTGAGCCACAGGGAGGAAAAGGGGCATTTTTATGACCACAAGGCAGTTAAGAGAAAAGACATCTGGGGCATTTTAATGCAATGCAGTCACTGAACTTTATTTTCATATGGTGATAGATTCCAAGGCTCATTCTCTAAAGAATCCCATTCTTACTCAGAGCCAAAGGTCTCAGGCCCAAACATAGTATGGGGTGACTGAGTGACTTAAGAATGGGAACCAAACACAAGGAGGGAGCAATTTCTGCCTCTCCTTGACTACCCTCTCCTCCCCAATCATAGGATGAGATCATTGTTTTTGCCTGCTTGCCAGGAAGCTTTGCAGGGAGATATTCTCTGCTGGTATTACCAGCTCTGCAGATGGCTCATCCACAAGCAGGAGGGAGTGTCAGAGAAACCCTGAAGTCAGCCTATAGGCATGAAATGTTATCTGTCTTCAGTAGACTTTCTAAAACTTCTCTGTGTCATTCTGAAAGGGGTGGGGGATGTGAGGCTCCAAAAAAATCTTTATATAAAACTCTATTGGGGGGGGGGGAGCAACACACACACATACTCGTGAATTTTCAAGTTTTGCTAAAAATATTCAAATTTTGCTTAAATTGTGATCCCCACAATCTGGATAAATCTCCTCTACTCACTTGGCTAAAAACAAAGGCAAGACCCCATATGCTTTCCGTGGTAATGTCCCTCCTTGGAAAGGACAGGAGAGATCTTGAGCATTTTTAAAAGGAATATAAAGATGAGAAGAGAAGGGGGAAAGAGCAAGGCAAGGAAGGAAATAAGAAAAGAAGCATCAAGAAGGGAGGGGGAAAGAAAAAAGAAAAAAATGGTAAAGGGAAAGAAGGAACAACAAGAACAGAAAATAAAGATGAAGGGAAAGAGGGAAGGAAAAGATGGAGGGAGATAGAAGGCAGAGTAGGAAGCGAAAGAGTACTGCAGAGGGATTTGCTCTAAAGAGACACTGATTCTCCATGCTCTGATGAAGGCTAACTTAGCCTCCCACAGTGAACTTCACCTCAGAATACTAATTTATTATAGTAATGAGGGGCTTCCCTGAGTGTGGCATGGAACCAGTTGCTTGTGATTGGAAAGGCTGGGGCTAGGCCTGGTTCCCCAGAGCTTTTTCCTTCTTTTTTTCCTTTTCCTGCTTTCCATCTTCTCTCCCTCTCTCTTATATTCTCCTTCCTGCTTTCTCCCTTTTCCTTAGGAGTTAACATTTTTTTGTGTCCTTCAGCAGAGTCTTGATGAAGCTCATGGACTCCTCAGAATCATGTTTTGAAATTTATAAAATAAAATCTATAGGATTACAAGGGAAACCAATTATACTGAAATGTGATTAAAAAAACAAAACAAAACAAAAAAGTCCACAGCTCCCAAGTTAAAAATTCTGTTCTGTGGGGAGTTTCCATAGAAGTGAAATCAGGACCGATCTCAAAGGCAACTGAAATCAGATTCATGTAGAGAAATGGATAAGGTCTGGGAGTCAGTGGGTATGGATAACCCCCCCACTCCCCATTTCCTGGGGAACTTTCCCCTTCTCATACTTCCATGTTTGCTTATTCATTCAACAAATATTCATTAAGCATATACTGTCTATAGAGTTCTCTGCTTTTTGTTAGAAGAGATACAAAGTTTGGTTAAAATATGAATCTTGTCCTCATTGAACTAGGGGGCAGAAATAGGAGACTGAGGCAAGACAAAAAAATAGGTAACTATAAATATAATCCAACCCTAGATTACTCCCTCAAGCTGCCTTATCCATTCATACTGGAATGGAGGAAGTCACATAATTAAGGTGACCTGATCTACCACAATTTTGTTATCTAATCCCAGTAGTACCTTCAGTCTTTTTACTCCTCTCTAAATTTATTCTCTTTCCCACTCTGCAAAGAGGCTACTGTTAATCTTTTCTTCTCAACTAAAACCTTCCCACCTCAAGAGGAGTCCATCCTCTCAGTGGAGGACTCTATCTCATATTTAGCCGAGGAAACTGTGGTCATTTACCATGATCTCCCCTTTCTTTCCTTCTTGATCCCTCAAAACCTTTATTATGTTATTATTCTTTCTTCCTTTACTCCATACTCCAGCTCTTCTTATCAAGGCTATTTCTTCATTTTCTTTGTTTTCTCCAGAAGAATATTCTCATTCTCTCTCTCTCTCTCTCTCTCTCTCTCTCTCTCTCTCTCTCTCTCTCTCTCTCTCTCTCTCTCTCTCTCTGTTTTCCTCCCATCTTTCTGATTACTCTTAGTCTACTTCACTGGTTCATCATATTTATCACACTTAGGGGCAACTAGGTAATTCAGCTGATAGAACAGCAGTCTTGAAACCAATTAGAATTATCTTCCTGAGTTCAAATCCGACCTTAGACACTTGCTATTATGTGATCCTGAGCAATTCACTCAACCCAGTTTACCTCAGTTTCCTTGTCTATAAAATGAGCTGGAGAAGGAAATGTCAAACCACACCAGTATCTCTGACAGAAAAACCTCAAATGGGGTCATGAAGAGTTGAACTCCTGAAATGACTGAACAAAACATGCTATTATACCTTCCACTTTCTGGTTCTTTTTTATATACACTCTCACATTGAAGACCTCATCAGCTCTCATAGGTTTATCATCTCTTTTCTGATTACTCCAAGATCTAAACCAGAAGTGCACAACATTTTAGCTCTTATGGGCTGCATCACCCATCAAAACTTTATCAAAAGTCACATCCAGTATTTAATATTACCCCAGAATGTTTAGATTGTAAATATTCAATCCTCCTTGGTCCTGAGTTCCAGTCCCATATTATCAACTGCTCATTAGATGTTTCAAATTGTAAATACCATAGATAGTTCAAAGGCAACATATTCAAAAAAGAATTCGTTATATTTTCCCCAAACCCACCCCTTCCAGATTTCCCTGGATTTCTTTGTACCATCATCCACCCAAATTTGTAACCTCTCTATTATCCTTGACTCCTCCCTCTTCCTATAGATCATTCACTTGTCAAATCTTATTGCTTCTAGCTCTACAATATCTCATATTTATCCACTTCTTACCACTCACAGTCCACTCCCCCCGCCCAAGTGCAGGCACTCATAATTTCTTGTCTAAATTATCACAAAAACTTCTAACTGATCTCTCAGCCTCTGGTATTTCTCCAAATGTAATCCATTCTTCACAAAGTGAAGATCAAAGTGATTTTGCTTAAACACAAATCTGACCATGTAATTTCCTTATTCGATAAACTTAAATAGCTCCCCATTTCCACTAGAATTAACTATAAATTTCTCTATTGAGGCTTCCTAGAAGAGATGGCATTTAAGTTGGGTTGAAGCCAATTCAGAAATTGAAGCATAGAATGAGAATACTCAAAGAACAGAGATGGGAAAATGCAGTACATTTTCAAGAGACAGAGAATGGAGTACATGTAAGGATTAGTACGATATAAAGAAAGAGAGTGATACTTAATATGGTGAGTCCTTAATGCCAAGAAATAAAGTTAAACTTAATAGTGAAGTAAATAGGGAACTATTGGCCATTTTTGAGCAAAGACATGATAGGATCAAATATTGCCATAAGGAAGATTAATCTAGCCGTTGTGTGGATGATGACAGCACTGGCAGGGGAGAGAGCAGAATTTGAAAGACCTGTTAGGTTCCCATTGAAATATTAGAGGTGGTTGGTAATGAGGGTGGTGGCAATGGAAATAGAGAAGAGGGGACCAGTTAAAGAACTAAAGCAACAATATTCCAGTTGAAATATTGCTACTTTCCATTTTCTGTTTTTTTTAGTTTTTTTTTTTTTTTGCAAGGCAATGGGGTTAAGTGGCTTGCTCAAGGCCACACAGCTAGGTAATTATTAATTGTCCGAGGCTGGATTTGAACTCGGGTCCTCCTGACTCCAGGGCTGGTGCTCTATCCACTATGCCACCTAGCCATCCCTCATTTTCTGTTTTTTGTTCTGATTTCTCCTCTATATAAATCTCTCATGCCCAATCTCTTCTTGGCATCCTAATTATGAGTAGCTATAGCTCCTGAGCTCATGGAGTTTTCTCTCTCTCTCTCTCCCCATATATATATATATATATATATATATATATATATATATATATATATGTATATATGTATATATATACATATATATATGTGTGTGTGTGTGTGTTTATGTGTATAAACATATATATAAACATATAAAAACATGTTTAATTGATTTTGTATACTTACATACATATGTATAAATGTATATGTCCCCTACTAGTCTGGGAACTCCTTGAGCTTAGAAGCTTTATATATATAATGCCTCAAATAATGGAAGCATTTAGTAAGTGCTTATTGAGCTGAACTGAAGATGAATTGAATCAGCCCCTAAAGAGATGGCACAGAAACAGAAAAATGGGGTTTAGACTCATTCAAAGGGATTGAGGGAAAAATGGAAGATAATTTCCTTAATTAGTTACTGGGGAGCTTGGGGTCTTTGGAATCAGTTCCTACTCCTCTGTGGCAAGAAGAGAGAGCTAGGCCTCCTGCAAAGGCACCAGATTGAGGATTCAGACCTGAAAGGGCCCCTGGAATGATCCACAAAGGCCTTGATGATGGTGTGATGGAGTCCACAGTGTGGACAGCTTTCTGGCATGGTTCAAGCCTCCTGTTTGAACAGACAGTCGGCAGCTCTCCCAGGGAGGTTAGTCTTCTGGCAAGGCCACTTCAGCAGCTCATTAGCAGCTGGGGGAATCCCCAGGCAGATTTCCCCAGAAAAGGCTTCAAGCGGTGTCCTCTACCTCTCAGAGCTGGAGCTGGGCCAGTAGAGAGAGAGAGAGATGCTTCAGATCAGCTCCTGCTCTTTGAACATAGGGGAAGGACATAGGGGGTCCTCAGAAGGAGAGAGAGGGTCCTATGGTCTGAGCCCACACACTCTATTCTGTCTGACTCTTCTGGAGGGCAGCAAATAGTAAAGAAAGAGGGATGCTTAGGATCTGGGCTACTGATTCTAATAATCTAATAATCATATCAAATTGTAACACTCAATTCAATGAACTTGATTAAGCACCTGCTAGGCAAAGGGGAATAGAAGAATTTTAGAGCTGAAAAAGACTTTTCAGAGAAATTGGTCCAAATTATTATTTTATAGATAAAGAAACTAGAAGGCAAAGGAAAATTTAATTTATTAGGAACTGTGCTTCAGAGAGAAGGAACCTTTGCAATGACACAGAACAAATTCTTTGTTTTTCTGTGGGGGAGAAGGAAAATGGAAGGGGGGAGAAGAGAGCAAAGATGGAGCAAGAAGCTGAAACCTCTGGTGTTTGACTGTAGTCCCCCAGGCTCTCTGACACTTAATAGGGAAGTGAAAGTTAGGGAGGACCATTCCCCAAATAGAACCACCAGTCATTCTGACAGAGCCCTGACTGTTCAGAATAGAAGAGAACTCATCCTGGAACATGCTGCTATGCTCCTCCCTAGCCTGGGCTGGTATATGGCAATGGCACAAGTCAAGCCTGTGGTCCAGGAATGCCAGCCCCTTGATTCATGACAAGGGCCAGTCCTCAGAAGTTCCAAGGACATTTAGTCAATGTGCAGAATAAGTGGGAAGAAGAGAGGTCAGAATCTGGAGTCTAAGCCTATCCCTGGGCAAGTCACTTTACCTCTGTTTGCCTCAGTTTACTCATCTGCAAAGTGGGAATAACACTAGCACCTAACTCCCAGTGTTATTGTGAGGATCACATCAGGTAATATTTGAAAGGATTTAGCTATCTACTTTTCTCCTTATTTTTATTAAGATTAGTTTTGGATTGAGCACCAGGCCTGCAGTCAGAAGACCCTGAATTCAAATCCAGACTCTGATACTTAGCTAGCTGTGTGACCCTAGGCAAATCATTGCACCTCTGTTTTACCTCAATTTCCTCAGCTGTAATAATGATAGCACCTAACTCCAGGATTATTGTGAGGATCCATGAGATACTACATAATATTAGGGAAGCACTTCATAGATATTAACTATTATTATTATTATTAAGAAGAAGAGTGAAGGGGGAAGCCTTGGTTGAGAGGGGAGAGAGGAGGCAGATTGCAATTCAAAGGAAGGAAGACCTTTTGCTTGAGGAATTCATGCCTGCAACAATAACCCTGTATAGATTGAGGCATAGTTGGGTATTTTTTACTTTTTTAATATTTCTTGATGGTTTTTTTGTCTGTATTTTCTCTCAGAAAATGACTAATATGGAAATGTTTTGTATGACTACACTATAATCTATATCGAACTGCTTGCCTTCTCAATGGAGGGGGCTATGGGGAGGGAAGAAGGGAAAGAATTTGGAACTCAAAGTTTTAAAAATGAATGTAAAAATTGTTTTTATATTGACTGGGAAAAATAAAATAATAAATTTTTTAAAAAAGATTTCAACACACTTCCTTCCCAAAATTTCACTTCTGGGCTCTCTGGGCCTCCTCATCTCTAAATTGAGAGGGTCTAAATTAATCCCTTTTAAAGTCTTTTCTAGTTCTAAAACCTAATGATCCCTTCTAATATCAAAACTCATCCTACCAGTGGGGAAAAAAACAAAAACAAAAAAGGGGATCCCAAGCCAGTCCCTTTACCCTCCTTGCCAGAGGTTTCCTGTAAAGGGCAGGCAGGGTGGGGCTGGCTGGGTTATTAGTGGCATTTGAGTGTTACCCCACATAGCTGTCCTCTTACCCCATCCAGCCTCTTTCTCCTCCCTCCCCTTCATTTCCTTAAAGTCCCTATTTTTACCCTCTGGTGGGCAATGGGAACCACACTTCCAGCTGTTGGCTTGAATAAGATAACACCGTTCCATTTCTCAACAGCTATTGATGAGGAAATCTCACTCCTGCCCTGGCCTTCACTGATCTGTGTCACCCCAGCAGGTTTCAGTACCCATACCCCTACACCCACCTACCCACACCCACACCCTTCTCTCCCCAACCTAGCAAAAAGTCTGCATAGAGGAGTCTGCAAACAGCATAAGCTCTTCTCACCAGTACTTTCCCATCTTCATCTAGGTGGGTAGTGTTTTAGATGAGGCAGGGGGGAGGAATTTGGTTCAGGGTCTGAGTTCCTTATAATCAGAAGAAGGGCCAGTTGGACCCCCATGAGCACTGGCAGAGCTAGCTTATACACATCAAGTTCAGAGCTCCATCCTCTTCCCCCAAGCAGGGATGATGAAAGGGATCAGGGGCCCTGCAACTGGGATCTAAACCACTAACCTCACTGCCCGTGGCTATAATTTCTTTCTCTCCTTGGGCCTTTGCTCACAATGTGGTGACCAAAGAAAGACTGACTGGCACAGATGGGAAGTTAGATGGGAAACATGTCCCCAATGTGCCATTCTTCGCCTCCAGATAGAATGCCCTCAGATTTACCACCAGAAGGTACTCAACTCCTAGGAAAAGAGATGTAGTGCTAGAACATTCTTAGAGAACTGTCCAGCCTCCTCATTTTAGAGATGAGTGATTCTGTGCTGTCTATTTGTATGACCTTGTACAAGTCACTTCACCTTTGTGTCTTGGTTTCCTCACCTATACAATGAGGAGGCTGAACATGGTGACCTCTAAATTCTCTCTCAGTCTTAACTATAGATTCTGTCCAACTGCTGCCCTGATAAGGGAAGAGATTCATGTTCAGACCACAGGAGGAAGGCAAGACATTTAAAAAAAAAATATCATTCATAACCTGGTGGGTGAGGAAAAGACATGTACACAAATAACTATAGTACATGCCAGGGATATCCAAGAAAGCCAACAAAATGCAATGTGTGGAGGTCAAAGGCCATTAGTGATCAAGGAAACATGAAAAGCTTCTTGGGGGAAGACAACATTTGCCTTGGACTTTTAAGGATGGGCAGGAAACTCAAGCAAAGAACTCTGACATTTCTATAGCATTTTTAGGTTTATAAAGAGAACAGCTTTGGGCACAGGAATAATGTTACTAGAGCAATGCATAAGGAATCTCATTCAAGCAATGCATGAGGATGGGACATGTGTAGAATGGAGAGAGAGATGGGTGAAGAACACAGTGAGGAGATTGTGGCAAAAGCCCAGCCAGATGGTAATGCAGTCCTATACCTAGGTGGTGACTGTGGGGATGTGAGAAGATGAATATCAGAGATATGGAAACGGGCTCCCAAGTTGCCTATAATCTCCTGAAATAAGGCTGAGCGGCAAGTGCTTTCCTAATTCTCTTGAGGCCAACACTCTGTAATTGTGAGACGGGTGGTCAAAGTTTGGGGAGAGTATGAACAGAGTCAAGCTAATTGACGCAAAAGGGAACCAAATTCATGACCTATACTTCATCAAAGAAAGGGCATGCTACAGTGAAAAATAATATAGAGTTGGGAGACCTGGATTGCAGGTCTACCTCCCACATAAATAGTCATATAACTTTGCACAACAATGAGAATCATTTACATTTGTACAGTACTTTAGGGAATTTTCTTTACAGCAACCCATGGGCAAGTTATTTAACCCTTCTGGGCCTCAGTTTTTCCCTCTATAAAGTGAAGGTGAACAGATTCCTATTCATAGTAGTTGTTTAATAAATGCTACATAAACACTCAAGTTCCCTGTCAGTTTTATGATCAGAGACTTCTAGACAAAGGGGTTGGATGAACAGACAGACTACCCAGGTCCTATATACCTACTGTGGCAAAAACCTGAAATTCATACCAGAACAAATAATGATCATGAAATCCAAAAAATAAGTTATTACTTTAACCCAAGAAATGCAAAGAAAAAAAAAAGAGGCAGTCAGAGGCCTAGAGGCAACAGTAAAGGGACCCACTAGCAAAGCCAAGGCCAATACCTGTAAACAAGCCCACAGCTTCCCAGCATGAGTACTGTTCTTGCTGGAGGCAGCAAGAGCCAGGGCTCCCCCAATGAAGCCTCAGGTGGCTCAAAAGGCCCCAGGATAGCCAGGAATCCACAGGAAAAGACACTAACTAATGTATATTGTTATACAGCAGCACCTAGAAAATCACATCCTAGGATCCAGGTTCTTAACACTCTCTCCAGAGGATGCTACAGCCAGTCCTAAAAATCCTTGGTTCTGAACCCTCAAAGATCCAAAGGAGTCTGACCCCCAGAAGGAAAGGTCATTGGAGGAAACCAAATGACCCAGGGTTGACTATCTCACCCAAAAGTACAGCAAGGGGAAGAGCCTGGTCCTGGCATAATGCCCCAACTCAGGAATGAAAACTGGAGAGATGGGTAAAGCAAAGAAATCTTTGACCAGTAGTTACTGCAGATCTAGAGATGGTCAAAAATCTGGCCTAGAAAAAGAAAGTTAATCTTTAAATAGTTCAAGCAGAAATATAAAGTTAAAATAGATTTTCCATAAGAACTTCATGAATACCTAAAAAAGGAAGCAAAATAAAAAATTAAAGAAACACTCTTGAAAAAAATTAGAAGGCTAATAAATAACTTGTAAAATAAAGCAGTAAACTTTACTTAAGTAGCAAACTTTCTGAAAATTATGTAAACTAAACAGAAACCAGTGACTACATAATACAACAAGAAATATAAGATTAAGATGAGAAGACTGAAAAAATAGAACAAAATATAAAATATCTTAAATCCAACTGACTTGAAAAACAGAAAAGAGATAACTTAATAATCACTGAACACCCATTATTTTTAAAAGCACACCATTTTTCAAGAAATCATCAAAAAAATCTGCCTAGATCTATTATAATAATAGAGTAATATGTAAGTAAAATAAATGTAGAAATAGGCTGCAAGAAAATATAGAAATAGTCTGCTGATTACATCCTGAAAAAAAAACTTTTTCCAAAGTTCCTGTGCTAAAGACAAATGCAAGCATACAAAAGAGTCCTGGTAAAAGGGAACCAAGGTCAAGATTACGAAAACTTGGCAGCTTCCTCAATAAACAAGAAGAAATCTTATACACACACACACACACACACACACACACACACACACACACACACACACACACATGTACATAATATTTCAAAAGGTAAAAGATATAGGCTTACAACCAAGAATAACTTCCCTCGCAAAGCTGAGCACAGTCTTATACAGAATAAAGGACTTTCAGACACTTATGATAAAAAAGATCCCAGCTGAGTAGGAACTTTGAAATGCAAACGCAACTTGGTCCAGAGAAAATTAGAAAGATTATTTTTATAACTGGAAGGAGTTATATGATCATGTAGTGCTGACATTCTGAAAGAGGGAAAACAAAACAAATTCTTTCAGAACCTTAATGTCTTTAAGAAGTATTGAGGGAATTAAATAAGAAAAGTGAGGACATTGGAGAATATTGATTCTGTTCTGAGGGTTTTAAGTGAAAGAAGGAGGTAGCTAGGTACCTCAGTGAATAGAGCACAGTCTTTGGAGTCAGGAGAACCTAAGTTCAAATCCAGCTTCAGACATTTAATAATTGCCTATGTGACCTTGGGAAATTCATTTTACCCCATTACCTTAAATAAATAAAAAAATTTAAAAACTCTCCTTCTGATCTATTAAAAAAAATTAAAAAAAAGATTTCAGAGAATTTTGGCTAGTATGAACTGATTCAGAGTGAAGTGAATAGAACCAGGAAAACAATTTATACAAAAACAGCAACATCATAAAGAAAACCAACTTTGAAAGACTTATGAATTCTGATCTTAGTAACAACCCCCCCCTATTCTTACAGACAGAAGACTTATGATAAAGCATGTTACCCACTTCCTGTTAAAGAGATAATAAACTCAAGGTACAAACAAAATAAACAATTTTGGAAATGGTCACTATATTTGTTTTGCTAGATTATACTTATTTATTTTTTTCTCCATTTTTCATGGGAGAGGTGGGAAAGGGGAAGAGGGGATTAGCAAAGTAATGAGAGAGAAAGAGAGAGAGAGAGAGAGAGAGAGAGAGAGAGAGAGAGAGAATGAAACTTTTTAAAAATATACACATTAAGGGACAGAAGAGTTCAGGAGGAGGAATCACAGGGCACAGAAAAATAGGGGAGTTTTGGAAATGATGTGTGGAATTTGATATATTTTTTAAACCAAGTGGTTTCAAATGCAGATTAATGGTTTTATATAAAATCCTCTTTTCATGTTTTGTTGTATATATGGAAATGTTATTTTTCTTTGGGTATTTAAGTTCAGAATAAAAATCTTTTTTTAAGGAAATAAATTCTATGACTCCACTGTTCTGTTAGCATTAGACACCCATCACTGGACTAGGTAGTCACCAAATAATTCCTTTTCATTATTATCAATCAAATCCAATTGATTTTTTTGTCCATTGTTCTTGAAGATGACTGTGACATCAGGGAGGTGGTACTATGGCAAGTACATGAATTAGATTTGGTGGGGTGGTGTTTGCTGTGCTATGTCACCAGTCTTACTTTCTCCTTTAGAATCATCTGGGCCCTGTGGCCAGATATGGACTGTAGATGACCCTGGCTAGGAGGCAGTCAGGGTTAAGTGACATGCCCAAGGTCACAATTAGAAGAAGCACAAGTCCAGCCCCGAAGTCAGGAGGACCTGAGTTAAAAAAAAACAAACTGATCATGTCTTAGAAAACTCCTAAACACCTTTTCACATTCTCCCATGTCCCTTGCATGCTGGTTTACTAGTAGTATGTTGTTTGGTCGGTTTTCAAATATAGTGGACCAGTCTATCTAATTCTTTCATAACAGGTTTACCTAGAAAGAAAGAATCTCACTTCAGAACAAAGACAAAACTCCTAGAGGTTTGAGCCTCACCTATTTAACTCTGTAATAGTTTAACAAATACACACACACACACACACACACACACACACACACAATTTGGTATATCAACACACAACCACACAACTATACAACCAATCTGTATTAACAAAGTAGGCTCTTGTATGCAACTTAAAGATCAGATTTAGAGGCAAGTAGAGCTAGAAAAGTCTTTGGAAATCATCTTATTCAATCCCAGAAAACAGGGCCAGAGAGGAGAAGGAACCTGTTCAAGGATATGTAGCTAGTCAGAAACAGATTCTGATTCCTAGTCCATTTATTTTTCCATTCTAGAAAGAAGGAAGAAAATTTGCTTCCAAGAATCAAAAAGAAATCTGGAATCCATTTTTGTGTTCCAAGTATTGCAGGAATTTTCCTATGCTGATAGGGGAAACTGTAGAGTGAGAATATTACAATAAGCTTTTATTTTTAATAATCATTTTTTAAGTTCTAAATTCTCTCCCTCCCTCTGGTCTTTCCCCCACCCATTGAGAATGTAAGCCATGAGATTACCCAATATGTTATGAAAACATTTCCATATTAGTCATCTATATATGGTCTTTTCAGAGGTAAAACTTCCCCCTCTTGAGTGGATGGTTAATAGCGGTTAGAGAGATGGCAAAAGCTGAAACTTCTTCATAGCCCAATGTCAGAAATCTAGCTCTTCTACTTACTATCTGTGTCACCCTGGTCAAATCAGAGATTTAAACTACATGGCCTCTAAGAATCTTCCAAGGTTTAAATCAACAATATCCTGTCATCTCATTCTAAAGTCCTTCTTGTACAAATGGAGAAACTAAAGCCCAAGGTCACAAACAGAAGTCAGGACAAGAACTTTAGTTTTCAATCCATCAATAAACATGAATTAGTTCCTAATGTGTGATTTTGAAGTCATTTTCTTAGAGATAATAGGTGAGGTATGAGAGCTGGGTAAGTTGCTAGATGCTGAAGATAGATGGAAGCGAAACAGTACCTGACTTCAAGGAGTCCATTTCACCAGAAACAATGCATGTCCCAGATAAGGAAATTCAAGATGTACACAAAATAAGTGTGATATGGAGGGGTGAAGAGTATCTAGTGGAAAAAGAAAGAACTCTAGAAGGAAGTGGTACTTGAGCTGAGCCTACTGGATTTGGGGTCAGGAAGATCCAAATTCAAATGTGACCTTGGACAAGTCGTTCAACCTCTCTCAGACTCAGATTTCTCATCTAAGGATAATGGTGTTGACAACGTCTAAGGGGGACAGCTAGATGGTATAGTGGATAGAGCACCGGCCCTGGAGTCAGGAGGGCTTGAGTTCAAATACGGCTTCAGACACTTAATAATTACCTAGCTATATGACCTCGGGCAAGTCACTTAACCCCAGTGCCTTGCAACAAAAAAAAAACTAAAATAAATCTAAGGATAGAGTTAGAGGTCCCAAGGATCACAAGTGAGGAAGGGGAAGCATTAAAAAAGACAGTCTACATAAAGGCATAGGGACAGTACAAAGAATGTTGTACAGGAGGAATGGCAAGTAGACTAGCTGAGCTTATGAGCATAGCTCATGGAGGGGGAGGGAGAAATAATTCAGTCTGGAAAGTTAGATTACAGCTAGAGTATGAAGGGATTTAAATACCAAGAAGAGTTTATATTTGACCCTAGAGGTAATAACCGAGTCAATGGAATTCATTGACTGAGAACTGACATGGTCAGACCTGTGCTTTAGGAATATTACTCTGTCCATCTTGTGGAAGACAGATTGGAGAGGGAAGAAGGAAGATGGGATGAGGGAGAATCAAATAGATGAATGTTACAATAATCCAAGAAAGAGAAGATGAGGTTCTCTGCTAGATGGGTGTGGTAGGGCCAAGGAGAAGATAGGAAATGCAAGGGATGCTGAAGTAAGATTGACATAGAGGTGAGAGTGAGGAGCCATGAATGACTTCAATGTTTCAAAATGGGCTGGTTAGAAAAATCATGGTACCCTGCATGGAAATGGAGGTTAGAAGGTTGGTTGAGTTTAGGGCAAAGGATAACAATGAAGTTGAGCTGATCATCAGGATTATTGATAAGAGTACTGATGTTCAACAAAGAAATATGAACTAGACATGGAGATTCTAAAGCCATTTGTATTGCAATACTAGGTGAGATATGAGAACTGGGTAAGTTGATTTTATAGTAATCTGCTCTGTAAAGAATGAAAACCCAGGATAAGTTCTCAGGGTATAATGACTGGCCAGGGAAGGGGGAAAAAATGATGATCCTACAAAGGAGTTTGAAACAATCAGAAAGGAAAGACTGAGCAAGCAGGAAAAACCCCAGGGAAGCGGAAATTATTCAAAATGTGAGAATGAATGATGTCAAATAGTGTAGAGATGTAAAGGAGGAAGAGCATCAAGAAAACTCACAGGCAATCTCAGAAAGAGTAACTTTAGGTGAATTGTGGGGAAGGAAAGGTAGATTGCAAACTTTTCCGCTCTGACACCTTCACTGAAAACCCAAATGTCCAGTTCTAATTGGGCAATGTTCCTTCCTTCCTTTCTTCTCTCCCTCCATCTGTCTACATGGAAAAATCATAGCTCTTACATGTGGGTGTCCTGCCCAAAGAAATATAAATTTTAATCACTGAAACCTTGTAAGAATTTTGGTGTCTGGAGCTAGAGTTTTTTTCTCTTCTCTATTTATTTATTCTATCATTTAAAAAAAGCTTTTGTAGTATGTATTTCATTTATGGTTTCTTGAAATAGAGTTCTGGAAAACCAGACTTTGATTAAGACTGTTGGGATTCACATGGAGCTACTGGATCATGCATTAAACCCAAATCACCCAGCTCTCACTGATTGGTCAATAACAGGTCCCAGCCTAAGCCTAGCCTCCCATGGTCATCATTTGGTTTGATGAATCAGAGTGAGTGTAAACAACAATTGTTTCCCTTCTGGCCAGAACCCATGGGTCATCCCTTCCCAGTTTGGTTTTTTTAAGTAGGCATAATAGGCCATCTTGTGCCCCATGTCTTACACAGCTTTAAATCACTGACTAACTAAGACATGGGAAAGACCTTATCTTAAAAAGGCTGCATTTGGGGTCATCTCCCCATAGTCATCCTGACTGTGGGTTGCTACTGGTCTCCAATGACTCCAGAGAAGAGTAAGGTTAATGACTTTGAACAGCCCTGCCTCATTTAAGTCCCACACACTTGCAAGTCAATTCATCACCCTCTTGATGTCATTAATCCTCTCTGAGAAAGAAGGACTAACAACAACAATCCCACTAAATCAATCTCCCAATACCCTAAACAGAAGAGAGCATGGAGAAAAGAGCAAAGAAAAAGCTCCAAGATAAAACAGTTAGCAGTGACAAGTTAAATAAGTAAATAAGAGGATGAAGGAAGGGCTATTCCTAAATCTTCTCTGCTGCTTGTCAGTCTTCTATCATCTGCTTGAGGCTTAAGGAGCTAAGTCTCCTGGCTTCTTAGAAGAGAAGCCTGGGAAGAAAAAAAGCAAAAGGAAAAGAAGCCTGGTCTGAGTGGAAGGCATTGTTATACTTTAGTTATAAGCCAAAAAGAAATAAAAAAAAATGCAAGTTCCCCTACAGCCTGGACTTTGCTACAATTAGACAAAATTTAATCTACTTAGAGTGAGAAAACAGCACTGTACCTCCAGGCACCAGGGGCATCTGATCTGGGAGGTCAGAGGGAGTAAATGAGTCCATAGTAACAATTGGCTCCTTTCATATCATTCACTCTCTTTCCTACAAGGGAGCTGTCTTTCCCATGTTGAAACAATCACAGCAGTGACTGGGGGTCTGGATGAATAAATCTCCTTAGAGGTTTCTTGGGAATGGCTCCCAGAAACAGTGAAGAAATGGGGCACTCCAAAGAATTTAGTCCTGTCTGAGGACAGGCACCCCTTGCTGTCAAAATCTTCACTCTGTTCCCTTGCTGGTCCCTTCCTGGTCCCCTCTGCCCCCAACTGCCATTTCTACCTCCTACACTCCTGATCATGCTCTTCCCTGAAAGGTGTTTGGGGAACACAAACTCATTTAAATTCTGTCCTGAGCAAAATGCAATTATGGAGGGGCAATGTGCTGCAAAGCTATCATACATCATATAGCACACTCTGCGTGTTAATATAAATGACTTCGGAGATGTAATTAGGCAGACACAGGAAGCCATTAGAAGCCCAGACAGACTCGGGGGAAGGTTCCTGGAGTGGGACCAGTTTGAGAAAGAAAAGCTGCCTCCCTCATTCACTGCCCCTACTCCACCAAAGAATAAACCTCCTAAAAGAGGGAAACTAAGTAAATGTGAACTTTTCAGTTTGGTTTGGAAGTCATAAGGCTTGACCTTCTGATCTAGCCATTAACTAGCTGAGTAAACTTGTGCCAATCCTTTCTCTATTCTAGGACTCAGCTTTCCCACCTGTGAAACAGAGGAAGGTTGCTCTGGAAGCTCAGGTTTCCTTCCAGCTACCATGTTCCATAACAGAGATTTTTGTGACACAGTTTCCTTTGGCAGTCTAGTGAAACCAATGAAGCTCTTTTCAAAATGATATGTTTAAATATATAAAATAAAATACATAGATTATAAAGGAAATCAATTCTATTAAAATATTTTCAATTTTTGTTTCAAAAATCTAAAACCTTACGTCAAGAATGTCTATTCTATGCCAATAGCAACTCCCATTTTTATAGGACTTTTCCTCCTAATTTCCTTGTGACAATAGCAACACAAATGATACTCAAGAAAGATGATGAACCTTGTTCAAGATGACAAAGCCAGGAGGTGTCAAAGACAGCTGTTGTCTCTACTCTGCTGCTATCTACATTCCTGTACAGTTTCATCCAACATTGATATGTAACCTTCACTTACTGGAATAGCCTTGATTTCACAAAAATAATAATATGCTTTAGAATTCAGTATTTTTTTATCAGGCTGTGCATTTCAAATTTTTTTATTTGAAAAATATGGTCAGCATATACACATGTCTATGCATGTGGCCAATAATCTCATGGGTAAATTAGGATTTGACAATTGGAGAGTAACATTTCTGGAGCCCTCTAAGTTGAAGACACATCAGAATTCAGAGCTTCTACCTAGGCTATTGCTTCTAGGGAATTAAAAAACTACTTTAAAGGGAATAATTTATTTGGGTGCTCACAATGGTTCTGAACTCATTCTCTAAAAGATAAAAGAATGATCCTAGCTGAATTATCCTAGGACCCTGCATCCAGGAAGAGTCTGCTGGGATATATCACTATTCTACAAGAATTACCTCACTGTCAGACTCTAGAGAAACATGGAATGAATCACAGTAAGTGATGCTGAGTGAAGGGAGAAGAATCAAGAGAACATTGTACACATTAATAACAACATTGTGAGATGATCAGTCTTGATGGAAGCAGTTTCTATAAGCAGCTCAGAGAGCTAGGACAACCTTAGGAGACCTGTTACAGACAATGCTAACCACATGCAGAGTAAGAAAAACAAAACAAAACAAAACCAAAAAATCCCCTACAGAATCTGAATGAACACTACATTCACTTTTGTATTTGCTTGTTTGTAATTTATTTAAGGCAATGGGGTTAAATGACTTACCCAAAGTCACACAGCTAGGCAATTATTAAGTGTCTGAGGACAAATTTGAACTCAGGTACTCCTGACTCCAGGGTCAGTGTTCTATCCACTATACCAGCTGCTCCTACACTCACTTTTTTAAAATTTCTCTAATATATTTCTTTCCTATCTCATAAAGTTCTTTCTTTTCCCTTAACCCTAATTCCTTATACCAAAAATGACTAATCTGTAAACATGTTAAACATAAATGTGTATGTGCAATTAAAAAAAAAAAGAATTATCTGCAAATGGGATAGAGACCTAAGCCGAATCTGCCACTACTGGAAATCTAGCAATATATTCGCCATCAAATCAAGGCCAAACTTTTTTCTGCAACTGACTTGTTAGGGCCCAAATGGTCCCAAGTAATCTCATGATTTATAGAAATAGATAGTTTAGAAATTAAGTCCAGAACTGAGGCTTCCAGAGATTAAGAACTGTGGTGTATGATAGAAGGTTGGTCTAATTAAGGAAGTTAGTATAAGTAATTCAATTTAATAATATTTAAGTGACTTCTGTGTGTGCAGAACCTTGTGTTAGGGACTAGTTAACTTGCCAACCTCTATACCTATTAAGGAGATAAGACAAAGGCACATTTCTGCAACAAACAATATAAAAAATGATATTTGCTCTAGAGAGACAGATGAAATATAGCCATTGATAAATTCCACTTAAATTTATTGACACGAAGAGTTAGAATGGGTCCCACAACCTACTCACATAATACTTTGACTTTTAAAAAGCATTTAAAATTTTTTTTTAAATTAAAAGCATTTTTACATTTATTATTTTGTTTCATCCTTATAACCAGACTATCTAGTGGGAAAGATAGGCCTCACAACATGGAAACTGGGTTCCAGATAAGGATTTTCCCAATGTCACAGAGGGATTCAATGGAAAAAAAAAAAATGCGTACAGAACTCAGGTCTCTGATTTCTAGCAGTTTTTTTGTTTGTTTGTTTGATTTTGTTTTGTTTTTTGTTATTAGGAGGCAGCAGATTCCAAGAACAGTCTCTAAGGCACTGAAAAGGAAAAAACAAAATTGGACCAACAGCAGAAGAGACTTTGAATCATAATCACGGTCACATGTACTATGTGTTAGGTGCAAAGAATGCAAATACATAGTCCTTGCCCTCAGAGCTTAGAAGGACCTCAGAAATCCAACCTATAAGTGAAAAGCTATCCCCATTGGAGCTAGCTCCAGCCTGAAGACAGCTACATTTCTGAAGAGTGATCTGTAAGAATAATGGGCTGCTGAGGGAGGTATTATCACTGAGTGGGAGAATGGGAAGGACCCTCAGCAGTTATCCTGTCCACTCATACCTGAAAGGAATTACCCCGACAACATATGTGGCAGGTGGTTGTGGAGCCTTGATTGAAAGACTTTTAAGGAGGGGAAGATCAGCGCACATATCTCTCCTTTTTATTTTTGGACAATTCTAATGGTTAGAAAGTTTTGTTGGCTATCAAAGCTAAGTTAATTCCTTTCAAATTCCATTTATTGTTCCTAGTTCTCCATGGGACTAAACAGAATAAGTTTACTCACTAGGAGCCCCCTGAGTCTTCACTTCTTCATCCTAAACTTCTTTGATTCATTTAACTAATCCTCATATGGCACAGATTCCAGTCCCCTCATTAGCTTAGTGGCACTATCTTAGAGTCACCTAACTGGTGCCATAGTGAGCAAAGCTCTGGATCTGGAGTTGGGAAGACCCAAGTTCAAATCTGACTTCTGACACCTAGTAGCCATGTAATCCTGAGCTGAGTCGCAACCTCTGTCAGTCTCAGTTTCCTCATCTGTACTTAGCTTTCAGGGTCGTTGTGAGGATAAAATGAGTTTATAAAGTTCATTTTGTAAAGCACTCTGCAGACCTTCAAACTCCAAGTAAATGCTAGCTATTATCACAATCCTGGTTGACCTACTCTGCTTATGATTATTCTGAAATCGTGGTGCCTGGAATTAAACATAACATTTGTGATGAGATTTAATGAAGTCAGAGTACAGTGGTACTCTTGATTCCCCCTTTTTTTTTTTAAGGTTTTTGCAAGGCAAATGGGGTTAAGTGGCTTGCCCAAGGCCACACAGCTCGGTAATTATTAAGTGTCTGAGACCGGATTTGAACCCAGGTACTCCTGACTCCAAGGCTGGTGCTTTATCCACTACACCACCTAGCCGCCCCTCTTGATTCCCTTTTAATGGGTCAAAGTTAGCATTAGTTTTTTTTTTTGATTGCCATATTACACTGCTGACTCCTTGAGCATGCAGTCCACTTAAGCTTCCAGATCATTTTTTTTTTTTTTAGGGTTTTGCAAGGCAAATGGGGTTAAGTGGCTTGCCCAAGGCCACACAGCTAGGTAATTATTAAGTGTCTGAGACTGGATTTGAACCCAGGTACTCCTGACTCCAAGGCCGGTGCTTTATCCACTACGCCACCTAGCCGCCCCCAGATCATTTTCAATAAACTGCTACCACCAAATTATTCTGCCTCCCAACCTGTACTTGAGCAGTTGATATTTTCTTAACCATGTAAGACTTTGTATTTATTCTTTACTGGATTTTATCTTATCATTTAGATTCAATCTATTAAGATCTTTTGGAGATCTGTCATGCAGATCCCTCTCAAGTAGCATGCTATTTATGCCTTTAACCAAGTCACATGGTGGAATTCAGATTCCAGGGATACTAGACTGTGGACCTCCTGTATATTGATATTGAACCATTTACAATTACTCTTTGAGTTCTGCCATGAAACCAGTTCTGACTTCATCTGATCATACAACCAGTTCTCATTCCATCTATGTACCACCATTTAGTCCATATTCCCTTCCTTCTTCTTCTCCATAAGAACAGTATGGGATGCTCTATTAAAAATGTTTGTGAAAATCTAAAGGAACTATGGTTATAGTATTTCTCTGATCTACCAGTGTAGTGACTCTAATAAGAATGAAATAAGGTTAATCTGTTATGATTCACTTTTTATTTATTTATTTTTTAATTTAAGGCAATAAGGTTAAGTGACTTGCCAAAGGTCACACAGCTAGGCAATTATTAAGTGTCTGAGGATGGATTTAAACTCAGGTCCTCCTGATTCCAGGGCTGGTGCTCTATCCATTGCATCACCTAGGTGTCCTCTATGATTCACTCTTGACAGATTTTTGCTGGTTCCTGGTAAACCACCCTTTCTTTTTGGAGGTGCTTGCCAATCCTCTTTGTAATGACCTGTTCTAGAATTTTCCCAAGAATCAATCAGTCAACAAGCACTTATTAAATTGTATGTAGCAGACATTATGAAAAGCACAGAGAAAACATTTTTAAAAATTTAATTCCTTGACTTTCAAGCCTTAAGATATTTATATTTAAAGGAGAAAACAAAATATATGAATACAAGATAAATGTAGATAGTTTGAAAATAATGTGAGACATGAAATGTGGATAAGCCTCCTGGGGAGGGGGCCTTCAGCTGGATCTTAAAGGAAGTCTAGGATTCTAGAGTTGGTGGTTGGGGAGGAAAATATCAGTGTAGTGGAGTGAATACTCACATGGAGGAGATCAGTAAAGATTCACCAGTCTAGTTATCTCAGACATTAAATATTTTGTAACATGACTTTACCTCTTCTTTATACTCTTAGACTCCTTTTTTTGATCAACTCTCCTGAGTTCTTCAAGAGCAAAAAGCCTTGGAGAATGATATATGTATATATAATGTGTCAACATGGCTAAATGGTCATGGCCAGGACTGGACAGAGACTATGATCTTAACAAGTCTTCTGTCAGAATCTTCCTAATCACATTAGCTACTGTATCATGGCTGATTGGTCTTTGAATGAGGGGGCTGGACGATATTGTCTCCAAAGTCTTTTCCAACTCTCATGTAGAATATTCCATGTTCTAACTGTTGTCATACCTCTACTGTTTTACATTTTCTTCTGTGATGTATCTCTTAGGTCTAACTATATTCAATAGTCTCTCTAAGCTCTGGCATTCTATATTCTATGAAAGCCCAGGAAAAACAAGCAAACAATGCTACCCCCCCCCCCAAAAAAAGCCCAACAAACAGAAGAAGCCTTCTACAGAAGTCCATGGAGTTCATGAATGGTAGATCTCAGTAAAGGAAAACATTTCCTTCATCTTTTTTCAAGGAAAGTCAATAATTTCCAGAAGGAAATAATTTCCTTGACCACCTCAGACCACAAGAATACCTCCCTATTGTTAATTCAAAGAACCTCTACCTGCAGCTAGGTGGCACAGTGAATAGAACACTGGCCTTAGAGTCAGGAGGATGAAAGTTTGAATCTAGCTTCAGACACCGACTAGCTTTGTGACCTTAGGCAAGTCATTTAATCCTGATTGCCTCACATCCAAGGCCCTCTCCAGTCAGCCTGATCCATATCTAGCCACTGGATTCAGATGACTCTGGAGGAGAAAGTAAGGCTGGTGACTCAAATCATGAGATTGTTGTGTCATCACTTCCCTGATGTTATGTTCTTCAAGAATTAAGGACATACATTATCACATTATCAAAGGGCCTTGTGGACATTTCTTATTTAATGCATACTTGTTTTATTTAATATTTAATACATACAAGTTTTGAACTGTTTACTATTTCAAAAGGTCACCAGGTCTATAGGATCTTAATGTTGGAAAGGATTTCAGAGACTGTGTGTTCCCTAACAGTAAAGTCCTATGTCATACTCTTTGTAACTTACAAAGAGCTAAATACATATTATATACTCAATAAACACTGATTGAACAAATAAATGAATGGTGTTTTCCTAGGAATCTGGAAGGAGTACTCTAGAAAACAGCCTTGACAGAGTAGAAAGAATAGTGAACTATAAATTCCTTTTCTGGGCCCCAACTTTCCCATCTGGGGAAAAAAAGGGTTAAACAATCTTCTTCTACTCTGAAATTCCAGGATCTGTAAGGTGTTGATATTGAGCAAGTTGGCAAGTTTAACCTGGCCATTTTCCCAAAAGGCAAATCACTTGAAGTTTTCTGAGGTCCAATTAATTCATCTCCCAAAAGAGAATAAGTATCACCTAAGGTTATAGGGAACAAAAGAGAAGTTAAAGGAGATAGATATGCATGTACCTTACATGTATAGATATACATGTATCAATGTTATCCATATCCATATGTATACATGTACCATTACATGTTTAGGCACACATACACACTAGAGGAAGTTTTATCGCATAATTTGATGAGGTTTTAGTCACCTTAAAGATAATTTCTTACAGTTTAAAATATCCTCACATCTATTATCTCTTTTAGGAGGTAGATGGATGTAGTGGAAAGAGAAGTCCAGGGAGTCAAAAAGTCTGGAATTCAGTCCCAGTTGGGCCAATAATAATTCATCTGTGGCCTTAACTAAATTACTTCTCTATCCTAGGTCTAGGTTTGCCCCTCTATATAATGAGATTATGACTAAATGATCTCTCAGGTTTCTTCTAGCTAATTTCTTCTAACATTCTATAGCCTATAATCTGTGCACTGGCTCTGTCTGACCAACAGAACAAAGTAGATAAGATATTATTATCCTTGTTTAGCCAATGAGGAAATGAAAGCTTGAAAAGGGAAAGTGACCTAGCTGAGGTCTTAGAACAAGTCAAAAGGCGAGATAAGAACTGACAGAAACCAGTTTGCAAATAGAGCTTTTCAATGTTACAAAGGCAAGTGGGTGTGAAGCTCCCAGAAGATAAATTTGAACAACCAAAAGCTCCTTCACTGGGTGCTGAACAAAACTTCTTAGACAAAGGATTATGGGGAGTACACATATCCCAGGTGAACTGCTGACTTGGGAATGCCACCAATCAGGAGAAACCTTTTCCAGGGCTGCCTCCTCCATGAAGGGAATGAGTGATAGACATGTGGTTTATGCCAAGGGATTTGGAAAGGGTGCCTCATCCTCAAAGAATTCCATTCACCTACTGTCCAAAGTCCTCCATCAGAGGTTTATTTTTCCTTGTTAAGTATTATCCAGTCAAAACTCCTCTTTAAAAATTAAACATTTAAATCCCATAGTGATTTATCTTGCATCATTGAATCTATCAGAAGACCTACAGGGTGGGGAATCACAGTCACTGGGCTTGGAAACTCCAGAGACTTCCTCTTGTCTATCTGGTGGTTGCCAAGGGTACTACCATTTCCTGGCCCGGCAGTTCTTGCTAATTTAATATTCATGTTGTTTTTGTGTCAGGCTAGAATCAACAAGTTTTAAAATGGGAGTTGAGGATGAGGAAGGGGGAATGGGGGAGGAGGAAAAAGAGGATATTGTAAAACCAGAAAGTCCCAGAAGTAACACCCCACCCTCAAGGCCCTCAGATATTCTCATCTAGCCCACAGCGTAGACAAGCTACAGCTTGCCATAGCTACTGCACCCAGTCCTTGAGGCACTAAGGAAGGCTCAGTGACTCCCACAGTATGGGAAATTAAATGTTTTTCTGACTCTGCATGGACCGGCTCATGACTTCTATTAACACAGGGAATATCCCTCTTTCTTTAATGGCCTTTAATGACTCACTTCAAAGTGTTGTTAAGTTTGACTAAGGTGTGGTGGTAAGAGAGCTGGCTTTCTTATGAGGAGATCTGGGTTTCATTACTGGCTCTGCCATTCACTACCTATGAGACCCTAAGTATGTCCTTTCTACTCTCAGTTTCCTACGCTGTAAAGAAGGGACTAGGCTAAATGATCTCTAAGGTCCCTTTCAGAGGCAGTAAGGTGGCACAGCAGATAGACTTGAACCTAGAGTCAGGAAGACTTGAGTTCAAATCTTGCTTCTCATATATACTAGATGTATGACTGTGGGCAAATCATTTAACCTTGTTTGTCTCAATTTCCTCATCTGTCAAATAAGCTGGACATAACAAACCAAGAAAACTCCAAATGAGGTCAAAAAAAGTTGGATACAACTAAACATTAACAAAGGTCCCTTCTACCTCTAAATCTATAATATTATGATTCCATGACAAAACTTTCCAATATGGCCAATACAAAGATTTCTATCCATGTTGTCTCCCTATGCCTCAGCTGTATGTATTGTATGCTGATAAAACTTCTTGCTATTTCTTAATATCATCAATAGTCCCCCTATTTCTTAGATGTAAAAACTGAATCCAACAACCAAGAATGCTGATCCTTTGTCAGGAGCTCTAAGTGGAAGATTTTTAGTTTGTCTTGATGAAGCTGATTCCACCAGAACAGTCCTTGAATTAAGACATATTTTTGGCTTCTAAAAAGGACAATTTTAGTAAAAATGTAAAAATAAAAATTTAAATGAAAAAGACATGAGTTCCAGTGCTAGTTTCGCCTCTTACTAGGTAAGTGAAAATCCTTCTTATCTCTAGTTCTCCAATTGAAGATTGGGTTGATTCTTGTCTTACCTGCCTCATTAGGTTGCTGTCCTGACAATCAGATATGAGAATGCATTTGAAAGCATTTTGAAAGCATTATAGCCCTGTAAAAATAAACAACTGAGCAGTCCCCATCTGTGCCAGCTTCTCAGCAGTCACCACTAATGTCAGAGACATTCTTCCTTATGGAGAGAAAAATTAAGTGAGGAAGAAAGTCTATGAGCTCCTTACAAAGCTAAGTGGGTCCGGGGCCATTTGCCTCCAAATGAGTCCATTTCCCTTAACTAATGGAGCCCAGTAGGCCCCTTAAGGTCTAGACCCAAGAAAGCTCAAACAGCACACAGAATGTA
This sequence comes from Macrotis lagotis, assembly GCF_037893015.1. Taxonomy (NCBI): domain Eukaryota; kingdom Metazoa; phylum Chordata; class Mammalia; order Peramelemorphia; family Peramelidae; genus Macrotis; species Macrotis lagotis. The sequence continues at coordinate 108,056,723 of NC_133665.1, read as the reverse complement.
AACTTGGCTTTTAAGTACGTGCCCCAAGCACAATCACTTTTGGCCAGTGGAGCAAGCCACCATTATTCAGTGGCAGCCGCCTGAATAAGACCTAAAAAAGTCCCAGGGAACCGAGGTAAGGGATACACATGGATGGAGATAACAGCACTCAAGTTCCATCCCCTCCTTTCCATATCCTCACTATCCTATTTGCCCTTTCCTCTGCCCTGTCAATGGGGCACAGAAGCATCTATTGGCACAGAGGAATGAGGAGAGGACATCGTTCCGTCTGCTGCCCCAGATGCTGCTGGTTCTTGCCAGTAGCATCTGAGATGTCTTAGTCTGGAAGTACTCAGGCAGCCAAGTCTTGTATCCATTAGAACTCCATAGACAAACTCCTCTAGGACAAAGCCCTCCAAAATCTGTATCCCACCCAATTCACGTTCTTTCTCCAGTCAGTTTCCTCACTATTTCATATACACACTACCCATTCCATCTTCAAACTTTTGCTCAAAGAATTTGAGTTTCAAGGGACCTCTACAGCTGGTCATCTAGTCCAACTCATACCTGAAAAGCATCTCCACATATCAACAAGAGACCATCTAAGACCCCTACCTGGATACCTCCAAGAAAGGGAAATCCACCATCTCTCTTGAAGTGGTCTTTCCACTATTAGACAGTTCTAAAGTTGTCTGTCACCCAGAATGCACTCTGCTTTCTCTTCATTCATTCAAAATATATCTACATTTCAAACTCCATTTCCAATTTCTTCTTTTCCAGGAAATATTTCTAGGCTATTTTAGCTCATTAGACCAGCAGCTAATTGTTCTTTCAGGGCTTCATCTCACTCTCACTCTAAGGCAAGGACCAGATCTAATATTGCCATTTCAATATTTCTTTCAGGTTTACAAAGGACTTTCTCCACAATGCCCTGAGAGATGGAAAGGTATAATTCCTTTCCTTGATCAGAGAATGCAAGTGCAGCAAGGAGGGTAAGGTGACTAATCTGAAGTCACACTGCAGGCAGAATTCAAAGTCAGGTCATCCAAGTCTTATGCCATCTGCATTTCTACTGTCACACCATGCACTTTCTAAATTCTTTAGCATTCCTCCAATGGGACTAACTACAAGGACTGGATATAGAGAAGATATGGGGTAGAAAGAGAACTCAGGAGAACCCTAAATTCAAATCCCACCTCTGACATTTGTTAGCATAGAAACCAGGAGCAATCACAATCTCCCTAATCCTCAGGTTCTTCACTGGTAAAATGAAGGTAGTAAAACTCACAATATCTCTCTTACAGGATTATTGTAAGAATGAAATGAGAATGTATGTAAAGTATTTTGTAGAATCTGAAAGCCTAATCTAAATACCAATTACTATTAATAGACTGCTTCCTTCGAATATCTATAAGGTCATCATGGGAAAATGGGATTATATTTGTTTTGCTTGACTTAGAAGGAGAAGTCTAGGGGAAAAAATGGGTAGGGGGCAGCTAGGTGGCACAGTGGATAGAGCACTGGCCCTGGAGTCAGGAGGACCTGAGTTCAAATCCAACTTCAGATACTTAACAATTACTTAGCTGTGTGACCCTGGGCAAGTCACTTTACCGAATTGCCTTGAACCGCCCCCCCCCCTGCCCCCTGCAAAAAAAAAAACAACCCATGGGTAGAAGTTTCTAGGAGTGGTCCTGAAGTTGAGTAAGTGGATTTTATTCAGAAAGATGAATGGCTCCACAAAGAGATCAAGGAAAATGAGGATTATAACAAGCCACTGAATGTGTTGATAAGAATAATCTACTGATAACTCTTAAAAAGCAGCTTCTAGAGAAATAAGGAAAAAAAGTCAATACAAGTGGTTGTGGAGAGGGTGATGAAAAAATAAAGGCATCAGGTACAGAATCTCTAGAGAAATTTGAGTCTGAATAGATGGTGAGAGATGAGATCATAGTTAGATAGGGTGGAAGGATCAAGAGAAGGCTTTTCTTAGCAAAGGGGGAGTCTTAAAAATGCTTATAGATAAATAGAGAGGAGTCAGTGGAGAAGGATAAATGGAAGGTTTGCAAGTAAAAGGATGAGTATAGAATGTGATCCAGAAAGAGAAAGGGAGACAACAGGACTAAGAGTTCAGGTAAAGGATTGTATGACTGTAAGCAAGTCACTCAACCTTAGTGAAAAATAGAGTTGCTTCTTCTCAGTCCCTGAACAACCCAGAGAAACTGAGGAAAGGAATTAAAGCTTCCAAAAGATGGTCTCAATCTCCCTCCACAGTGAAACAGGTTGCCATTTGTTTTAAATGTGTGCATAGTAAGGGGAAGGGGGCAGGGAGGGGGAGATGAGAGATAAGAATCCAGAGATGTTCTTAAAGAAGAGAAAAGAGACACAAAACAATTAAATGTAGCCTAGTTACATGATCTTCTCTAAGATGTTCTCGTCTGCAAAATGGGGATACTACCATATACTGCCTACCACATAGGGCTGTTATGAAGAAAATCCTTAATAAATTCTAAAGTTGCTATAGAAATGGGAACTATTATTAGGTAATCTATTCAAGGTCACATTGCTGATAAGTAACAAAGTTGTGATTTAAAATGAACATAGAATGGAGTCAGGAGTCCAGACTTCTAATCTTGGATCTCCCACAAGTGAAGTATCATCACTTTCCTGTTTCATGGAAACTGAAATTTAAGGTAAAAGGCCATCTGGTCGATCTGGACCCAAGAAGTAACTTACTCAGGACAAGTAGCATGGAAAGAATTGGAATCCCGTTGCTCTGCCTCTGGATTCAGCCCTTTTTCTACTTACTATACCAGGTCTTCTATTTCTGTCCTTATTGTGAAAGAGTCATAAGAAATTGCCAAAGAGAAAGCTCCCTGATTCAGTTCATGTATTCATAAAAGATTCTATCAAGCATTTAAAAAATTCTTGATAGGGGGCTGCTAGGTGGTGTAGTGGATAAAACACCAGCCTTGGAGTCAAGGAGTACTTGGGTTCAAATCTGGTCTCAGACACTTAATAATTACCTAGCTGTGTGGCCTTGGGCAAGCCACTTAACCCCATTTGCCTTGCAAAAAACCTAAAAAAAAATTCTTGATGGCTAACCTTTGAATATTGACAGGATTGGACTGGTTGACCACTTCTGCCTCTGATGCTGTGGGTTTCTATGAACCCCTACATCATTTCCAGGACCCTGACTCCTGCTGGTACACTTTGCCTGTCAGGCTGGAGCTGATTCTGAGAACAGAGACTTCCCTCAAGTTATAAGGAGAGGTGAAAGAGAAAGAAGGAGAAAGAGACAAGTATGGAAAGGAAATGATAAGTTATAGATTGGGCTAGAGCCCAGATATCCCTAGCATGCTTGGAGCTCAGGCAAAGAGAGATCCATGTGGCAGGGAAGGTCACATCTCCTCCTGGTTCATCCCAGAGTACATAGTGGTGATGGATAACTCTGGGACAGAAATCTTGTAAGGCTCTATTTAGGACTTGGGGTTTAAAATAACCACTGAACAGCAGGCCTCGTGTCCCAGGCCATCCTCTTTATTACACATCCCTAAGGAAAGGTTACTCAGCCTCTGACTTTTCTTCTCCAACTATCTGGCTTCCAATATTCCTTGTGTCTCTCTGGGAGAGATATGACATAATTCTTTTCCTGGAAGTAATGAACATGAGGACAGAGAAGTGGAAACAGAAAAAAGGGATGGAGGAGCCTTGGACTCTGGTCCAAACTCAGGGAAAGAAAGGAAGCCATGTCCTGGTATTCTAACCCCTGCCAAAGGATCAACAAAATCAGATCCAAGAAAAAAGAGAAAGTGGTGTAGTGGGAATAATCTGGGCTTGAGACTTGGCATTGGAATACTGGAAAAGGTCTACCTTCTCCAAGACTCAGTTTCCTATTCTGTAAAAATAGGACTGCTAATATTGTATACTAATTACCTTACAGAGTTGTTGTGAAGGAAATACTTTGCAAATCTAAACACAGGAAATGCATCTGAGATGTTGCTGCTGATGTTATTGTTATCATTATCATTATTATTATCATTGGCTAATACTTTGGAAATGCCAGACTGCAAGCAAGAACCAGAAGAACTCATTTGGTCACTTTCCTTTCCATAAAACTCAATTCTTTGGCAGGTGGATTTATGGATCTTGTCGAAGTTTAAAAAAAAATTTCATTAAGCTGTAGCATGCAATTGTAAGGTTCTTTTAATTAGCTTTCATTCGCAAGAACCACTTGAAGTTATGCAGCCAAGAGACCCTGTGTCTGCGGCAAGTCTGCCATCACAAAATGGAGACCAGGCCCCCAGACTACAATTAGAAGCAGGGATTATATCTCAGCAAGGCTCAGGGTCTGTTAATTCCACTCAAGCAAACAGTTATTAAGTGCCTACCATGGGCAATCCTCATCAGCCCTGCTCTCTCTCCTTCCTGTATGACTGAATGCTTGAATCAACTCAAACTTTTCCCCAGTCCTCAGGAGAGGTACGGGGAGGGGGGGGGGACGGGACAAAGGCTTTGGAATTAAGGAGTTCTAGCTTCAAGTCTACCACTAATTCACTGTGTGAGTTTTGACCATTCCTTTTCTTTTCCTTCCTGGCCTCCTTGGTTCCTTCACATGGAAAATGGGGCAGTTGTCTTCCATGATTTCTAAACCCTCCCTCTTACCCCCTGGTTAGACATTCTGGAATTCTCCATGCCTTGAGGAACAGTGACACCATTTAGATTTTACTGGTAAGTGTGAAAAGCTAACATATTCAGACATCTACTCACAATGATCATACCAATATAACCTTATCCATCTTTTAATACTCAAAGCACAGGAAGCCTTCCCTGATCACCAAACCCATTGTCCTCTATCCTTTCTCTGAACCACTAGCACTCTATCTTTATGACTTTACCTGCCTCTTAAGCATTTTTAAGTGTTAAAAGGCCCTTATCTCCCCAACTAAGGTACATGTTCTTCAAGAGCACAGTGGGTGCAGTTCTGCCACAAGGGGCTAAGAGAGAAGTAAGGACACTCAATAAATACTGGTGAGGGCTGCTGGGTTGGTGTTGGTGCTTGCTCCATCTCAGTCTGGAATTTGCCTCAATGTCTGGGACCTTCTCACTATAGAACATCTTGTTGCTGTGCTGATCCCTTTATTCCATTGGTAAGTTCCTCCTAGAGCCACCAATTTGAGGACTGATCCAGGCTGACCATGTTTCATTCCTCTCCTGGTTGTGCTTCTGACTCTGGGAATCTTGTCACCAAGACCCCTTCCTTTCAGCTCTGTGTTGTCAGCCTCCATTAGAATGTAAGCTGTCAAAGGGCAGGGACTATCTTTCTTTTTAATTGTACTTGTACCCACAGTTCTTAGCATAGTGTCTGGCATAGAATAAGGGATTATGTCTTCCTTTTAGTGATGAGGACCTACCCAGCTAAGATTCCACTTAAGTACACTGGAATCATCATTTAGCAAAGAAACCCTCCAGTAGAAATGACCCCATTCTTGGCAACATGATATGAAGGAAGAAATGTGAAATACAGTGGTCTGTATTACGCTTTGTGAGTTTTTTTTTTTTAAACCATTGGGACTTAGTTTTCGAATTTGGGAAAAAAAGATTGGAATATGAAATAAGTAAGGTTCCTTTAATGTTCTTAATCCTCTGATATTTCCCTTCAGAACATTCCCCAAAGTCTCTCACTGCCTTCTATTTTGATCAAAACTTCATTTCCTCATCTGAACCAGGATTAAGGATAAGAATGAACAATGTTGATTTTGTGTATTGGATAGTTTGTTAGTTTCATAGCTGTATGATTTTCTACATAATTTTTTTAAGTTTTTGCAAGGCAAATGGGGTTAAGTGGCTTGCCCAAGGCCACACAGTTAGGTAATTACTAAGTGTTTGAGGCTGGATTTGAACTCAGGTACTCCTGACTCCAGGGCTGGCACTCTATCCACTTTGCCACCTAGCTGCCCCCCTACTTTTTTTCAAGGCAACTCTAAATAACATTTCAATTATACAGTGGGTTATATAGATTTTTGTGAGTTGGCCCATATAGCCAAACATTATTTGTAACATTATTTCAGGAAAATATGTTTGAAATTTAAGCAACCGATACATAGAGACAATCCGTTTCTAAGTTGGGGATTTTCTGAAAACACACAAGCTCATGGTATCTTTTGTAAAAGGAAGAAAGAATCTTGTGGTTCTGTTTTTAAACTATTGCCACGTATTTGACTTTTAGGGCCCAGGGGAACAATGCTATTTAACTGAACAAATATTTTACAAACACCTACTTTGGGCAGAGCTAGGTTAGACACTAGGAAAGCAAAAGGTAAAATGCCCTCACCACTGCAAACTTCATAGTCTGGTAGGTTCACTATATGAATGAGCAAATCAAACCTTCTATATTCTATGTCATAAGTGAGAAGAACCATGTTTTTCACCTCTCCACTCCATTCCTAAGCCTGTAGAATTGTACAGTCAACTTGGGAAGATAGGGAAGCTCCAAGAACCTCAGGAGATACAAATAGCTATTTTTCTTAAGGATCTTCTTCGAAACACCCTAATGTGGCCCAAACTGGATTAAAATGTAATTGAGAAATATTTCATATAATGAATAAAAGTACAACACAATATAGATAATATCAATTTGACATTTTTAGGTCCTCATGCAGCCTTCAGGGACCCATTTCTATATGAGATCGATACTACTGACCTAAACCATTGACTTAAACCATCTCTAATGAAAACTGAAGCCTATCAAGTTAGGGAGAGAAAAGTAAATAAAGAAGGCATTTTTTTTCTGAGAGGGCTTGGAGTCACTACGTACCCACCTGAGCTTCTAGGCAAAATTAAAGGCAGTCAGCTATCAATAGATTTGGAATAAAAAATTCCAGCTCCAACATTTCCTATCAATATGACTTTGGATGAGTCACAAATTCATTTGGATCTGAGTTTTGTAATCTAAGTCCTGGTTAGTAATTATAAGTAATAAACCTTATCAAGTTATCCAATTCATATTATTTGAATTTGCACTGCTTAATTCCATTTGGGCTGGAATCAGGTGTCATTTTTTATATTATTTTAACTTGTAATAAGGAGAATTCAAATGTTTAAGATCACTTCATGGAATTCATTGTCCATACTAATTGGGATGAGTGGGCTTCAATCTGCAGATCTTCGGGACCTTTTCAATATCTAGTTAAGTATTTATGGAATGGGTATTCAGTCCTGGAGCTCACCATGACCAGACTGAGCAGGTCTCCTTGGAAGTAGCTCTGGTCAGAAAGTTACTGAGAACTCATCTGAGGTCTCTGATGAGCCATCTGGATCATTTCTGGTCTGGAGACCTGGAAAGAGGGCTGAGACAGGAATGGAAAAGGTAGGTCTCAAGTCTCAGCTCTCCTTATTTGCCTTGGGCAAATCATTTGACCTCACCTACTCTCGGTTTCCTCATCTCTAAAATGTGGGGGTTGGACAAGCTGATCTCTAGGTTTCTTTTAGCTCTGATATTTTATGATTCACCCGCCCACCTTCTCCCTCCTACCTCAGCCTAGGCAACTAAATATCAGATGTTTTTAAACCAAAAGAGCTCTTGGGACTCAGCTTTAAGGCAGGTTTCCTATGGATTGGCCCACACAGAATATGATTCCAGGCTTCTTCATTTCTCGGCCCCTTCTCCCTAATAATTGTAGGATTTTAAAACTCAAAGTCTTAAATATCTAGTCTATATCTCCCCATTCTACAAAGGAGAAAATTGTGACTTGTCTAAGGTCACATAGTAAGTAGAAGAGGCAGGACTAGAATTCAGGCCTTATAATTTTAAGAGGAGGGATATATTTCATTCTTTGTATTCATATCCTTTCAGAGCAGCTAGGTGGTCTAACTTGGAGTCTAGCTTGGAGTCAGGAAAATCTTTGTTCAAATTCCAACTCAGACACTTACTAGTTATATGACTCTGGGTAAGTCACTTAACCCTGTCTGCCTCAGTTCGCTCATCTGCAAAATGAGCTGGAGAAGGAAATGGCAAACTACTCTCCATCCCTTTGCAAAGATGACCCCAAATGAGGTCACAAAGAATTGGACACAAAAGGAAAATGGCTAAACAACAACAAAATTCATATCCTAAATATTTCCTCATCCAGAGGAATCCAGTCTCTTTCAAAACCTAACTCTATGTTCTCCTCCCCCTCTCCCATCTCCTGCCTTCAAAAATCACTCTCTGTCTATATCAGCTCACAGAAATCCTTCCTTCCTCTAAGTTCTTTTACTATCTGCTCTGCCCAACCAGCCTTGAACACCTACAGCCTGGTACTCTTCAGTACATTTTTTCTGAGTTTAAGTCTTGTCTTCCCCATACACTGTAAACTCCTCCCTGAATGCCACAACCACATGGGATGCAATTCTCCACCCTCTCTCCTCCCCTCAAGCCCAGATGACTTAAATGACTTAGTGATTGGGCAAGAGAAGATGAAAAGGGGAAAAGGGAAAGGGAAGCAACTGTGTACTTCTTCCCTTCTGGCTTCAGATGATAGTTAAAGGCACAGCAGCCTGATGGTAAAAGGAAATAATAATTCTGAGAAGAGGTTATGACCTGATGAAAATTACAGACATTGCCATCCCAAGGCTGGGCATAAAGATAGACAGTGGAGCATAGACCACTATATTCCTACCAATCAGTAGGAGGTGATTTCCTGGGAAGCAGAGGTGTTTAGCTCTAGAAGATGTCTAGTTTGACATCCCTACCAAGATCTTAGGGGCAGCTAGGTGGCACAGTGGACAGAGCACTGACCTTGGAGTCAGGAGGACAGGAGTTCGAATCCAGTCTCAGACACTTGTCACGTACTAGCTGTGTGACCTGGGGCAAGTCATTTATTCCTGATCACCTCACATCCATCTCCAGTTTCCATATCTGACCACTGGATCTAGATGGCTCTGGAGGAGATGTGAGACTGGTAACTTAGCACCATACCCTCTCACTCAAATCCAATTCAAGTGCTTGTCAGGACATCACCAACCTTGATGACATGGCCTTCTTTGAAAATGAAGTACAAACATTACCAAGATCATATCAAAACATTCCCAAAGCTCTCTAGGGAAAGATCCTAATAGCATAAAAGGCCCTTTGGCAGTTTAACTCCCATGGATTTTTTGGAAGGTTGGCCAAATGTTACTACTATAATTTGGTGACAGAAGAATGATATCACAAGGGTACATGGCACTCTTATGGAGAAATGGGTAAACTTTCTGGGTTAAAAAGTAAGTCCTACTACTGCTAAAGAATTAACAGTAAAAAATATTTTGCATTGAAACAGCTCCTTAGAGTTTACAAAGAGTTCTCATACAACAGTTTTCTATTTAAATTTAATAGTACTTTTGAGAAGGTTAGGAGAACAGTCAGAATCTGTGATTTCATCTGTGGAGGAAATCTTTCTCCACCAATATAGATCTATAACACTTAAATTTTTTTTTATTTGTTTAAGGCAATGGGTTTTGAGTGACTTGCCAAGGTCATACAGCTAGGCAAATATTAAATGTCTGAGGCTGGATTTGAACTCAGGTTCTCCTGACTCCAGGGCCAGTGCTCTAACCATTGTGCAACTTAACTGCCTCTGTAACACTTTTTTAAAAAAAGTTGTCCATGATGATATGACAAAGATGATTGACTTCTCATGATCATGAGGCAAGCCTTGAACTGTCTTCCTGAATACAGGTTGATCTTCTCCCTATTAATCCATTCCTTCATACAATTTAGAGGAAAGAAAAGAGACAGAGACATAGGGAGGAAGAGATAAAGAGACAGAGACTTGTCCAGGAACATATAGCTTCAAATCAGGCCCGGTACTTTTTCTATGATATCATGCTATACCTGCCTTTCAGTATCTTGAAAAGATTCATGATCTCATCCATTTGGATCCTTTTCTACCAATGTAGAACACCAACCTCTCTGCCTCAAGAAGATAGTTTTATGAGTTATTATGACCAAGAGAAATTCATTGCTAAGGGGCTGAGTTTTCAATGATGAACCTCTCTAAGCGTAGCTAGGCTGGCACTTGAACAACAACCTATTTTGGGGCAAGCACTCACAAAAGGACAGATTTTTTTTAATACTAAAAGGGACCTCAGAGGTCACCTAGATCAAACATCTCATTTGAAAGATAAGATAACTGAGGCTGATGGAGGTTAAATGGCAACTTTAGAATCTCATAACTAATAAACATCTGAGGAAAGAATTGAACCCAGCATTTCCAGAACAGTACTCTACACATTGTCTCAGGTTAGGAACTGTCAACACTTGTATAATTGTGAGAAGCACAGAAAAAGGCAACAGAGAAGGATTTCAGTGAAGGCAAATAACACAGAATACTTTAAGGTTTTCAAAGGTATCTCATTTATCATTGGATCCTATACAACAAGGAGGGTTATTTATTACTGTTCCTCTCATATTAAAATGGTTCCTGTCCTGTGCACAGAAGCACAGAAAAACATCAAACCTGGACAAAGATATAAAACTAAATCAAAGGTAGGAACTAGGATTCAAACTAAGATCTTCTGGCTCCCAGTCCCATGGTCTTTTGGATGGATTGGCCCAACTCAACCTCTAAGGTGCTTGGCCACTTCATTTTTTAAGTCTAGGTGCTAAACAATGTCTAACACAAGACTTCATACCCACTAAAAATTCTGATATTGATAATCTATAGGAAGGTCTGGGCTTCCCCTATTTCTGCCTATATTGTTAGCTAGCTCCTACTATTAAGAAGGGGTGATATAAAAAAGGTTAGGAGAAGGGAAGGGTTGAAGAAGAAGATATACTCATTGATTTTTTTAAGTTCTCCCTGAGTATTTTACCCTTTTTTTCTTAGATCAAAAAAAAAGGACTTAATAGAGAATCAGATCAGCTCTGGTTTCAAGGGCAGAGATACTTTTTGGAAATTGCTACAAAAGGGGAAAAGATGTTTCCCTTACAGGGAGGCTCCCCTACATAACTTTTGTAAAGACTGCACAGCTCTGTATCAATGAGCCTCTTACATCTACCCCTGTGACTTTGGTACTACCATTCAGTAATGCTTAATAATTGGGTTTTTTTAATTCAAAAAATTATGCCAGGGGCCACTGGGTTTATATTGTCAACTGGGTTTCAGTACAGGAATTAGAAGACTGGGGACAACCAGATGAATTAGGAGGAGGTGAAAGTTTTAGAAAGTTAAAAGATGCCAGATGGAAACAGGGAACCATTTATGGAGATAGGATGATATTGTCTATATAACCCTTGTCTGGGAGGCAGTAAGAGACAAGTCCCAGTTTAGTCAGTTTTCTACACTAAAAATGAGATCATAGAGCTCTCTAGTTCCAAGGTTTGGCTTGACTCTTATCAAGAAAGACTAGTACTGAGAATATCAGCCATGCAGGCTATAAACCTGCCCTCTCTCCCCAGCTTAGGGGAGGGAAGAACAAATCCTTCCTCTCTTCAACAGAAATGGTCCCAGAGCCTCAGTATCTGGGCACTCATGCTCCATGTGGAAGCAATCACCGTTCGCTAGGTTTTCATTGTTCAAGTCAATACACAATTATTAAGCACCTACTGTAAGCAGAAATCTGTTCTGGACCTTGGAGAAGATAAAAAGTGTATATAAATTTCTTTGTCTTCAGAGAGTTCACAGGAGGGATGACAGACACAGAGAACTGTTATACATGTCACATAAAATACATACTAGAAAGATGCAGAACAAAGTTAGCCAGATGTTCTGAGAGGTCTGTCCACCATTGACCTGTTCATCCCTCACCTATAACTTCTAGGTCTCCCTTACTACAGGCCTTAATTGATATGGTTCTGTATTGTCTTACAGTCTCTAGCCTCACTGATGGGGCCTGTACCCCAAAAGAAATGCATATCTCCAAGAGGAATGGAATCAATTCTGCTACCCCCATAAAAAAGAAAGTATCAGTTGTCCCTATACAGTATGTTGTGGGCAGACAGGATGTGGAGGAGGTAGAGAAGATGTGGTCCCCACCCTCTGGGAGCTTACAATGCAGTAGCAGGAGATATAGGTAACCCAGGCAACGGGGAGATTGAAGTATTTTAAAAAAGGAACCAGCCTGATGTGTTGTAAAGAATATACTCAATCAGGAGCCAGGAGGCCTGGGTTCTAGTCCCAATTCTATCACTAACTTGCCAGGTGACCTTATAGAAGTCATTGCCATTTCTCTAGAGCCATTTCCTTCTCTATATAATGAGAAAGTTGGACTAAATGTCCTCTAAAGTACCATCTAATTCAGCTATTCACACATTGGGGTCTGTTATTTATACAAATGAGACAAATTAGGATTGCTCAAACATTATCCAAGGTCACGAATGGACAATATTGTAGAACAGGGATAATCACTAGGCAGTATCATCAGATGCTAGCAAAAGTCCCATAAAGGTGCTCAGAGTGGTACCATTATCTTCATTACAACAATAGCTAGCATTTATGTGGTGTTTGCAAAGCACTTTACTAATATTATTTCATCTTGACAACCCTGGGAGGAAGGCACTAGATTTTTCCCATTTTAAGGAGATGGTAATGGAGTCAGATAGAGGTTATGAGTTGCCTAGAATCACAAGGCTAGTAAGTGTCAAGAGGAGGATTTGAACTCACGTCTTCCTGACTCTAGCTCTAGTGCTCTATTCTGTCTGTCAACTATTTTGGTAGAAAGGGTATTGGATTGGGAGTCTAAAAACCATGGACAAACTCTGCCCCTGAATTATTCTATGACCTTGGGCAAATCATTTGGATTTCAGTTTTCAAATCTATAAAATGGAGAATGGTACTAATTCTACTACCTACCTCCTAGTTATTATGACAATCCAATCAGGTAATGAATATGAAGAATAAGGTTGGCAAAGCACCACATAAATGCTTTTAAGTTTTTACCTTTTTCAGGTACACTAGGATCTGGTAGGGATTATTATGGAAAGAAAAAAAATCAGAAGAAGTCGGAGTTGGAATAAGTCTCTAAGGCATCTAGAGCATATCTCAACAGAAATTCCAGTTATTCTGTTCTTGACAAATGACTCTTTGGTCTTTTTGAAGCCATTTGGTGATAGGAACCCCACTACGGCAGCCCATTCCTCCTTGGGATATCATTAGCTGTTAGACCGTTTCTGCTTATTTAGAACTGAAATCTGCCTCTTTGTAACTTTCATCCACGCTCTTAGTCAAACAACCCATAGAAACTCTTGTGCCAGACAGCCCTTGAGGGCAAGCAATCATATCTTCCTCCAATCCTCTTTTCTTTATCCTAAACTAGCCCTAGTTTCTTAAACTAAACTAACCCTCCTACAGCATACAAAGGATGCTCCAAAAGTAGTCCCTCATCTGCTGTCAGTCATTGTAGATGGTGGGGGAATGTGGCCACACTCACCTTCAGCGCACATTTCTGGCCTGTCACTCTGTGGAAGCATTCCAGGACCTTTCCATTCACACCTAGGCCCAGCACTTGTTTGGACAGTCGGTAATCATCAGTGACTGCATATTTCTTGGGCTCAACCTTGCTATGGGCCAGACTCCGGGGTCCACTCTTAGTATTCTCTTGGGTTCCTGTTCCAATTGCTCCCCCAGGGCCAGGTCCTGAGGCTTCTTCTTCAGGTAGCTGCTCCTCCCCTTCAGCACTGGGGTCCATGGCAGGATCAGGGCTCAGGGAAATAATGGCCACGAACAAGTTTTCTCAGGGAAGGCCCCTCATTCAGCCAGAGCCCCCGGCAAGGAGAGGCAGTGATATGTGGCAGGGCTCATCACCTGAGGAGCAGAGGGAGAAGGTGTCAGGGCCAGGAGAAGAACACAGCCAAGTCTGAAGGGTGAAATAAGGACTACAAAATGCAGAGAAGAGACAAAAATGAAAAGGTGAGAGTGTGTGTGTGTGTGTGTGGGGGGGTGACAGAGCCGGGAATAAAAGGAGCTAAGGACAAGAGGAGGAGACCGGGTCAGATTAGTAGGGAGGGCACCTCAAGGCTTGAAGTTTGTACTAAGGTGAGGTTGAAGATGGGTGTACCGGGGCCTAATGCAGGGGAAGAGAAGGAGCTAAGCGGATTAGAGGAGAAGGGCAGGTGGGAGGTAGGGAAGAAGCTGAGGACTCTGGTGGAGTGGGGGACAGGTGTGCCTGAGTCCTGGGGTGGGGGGAGAGGGGAGGGAGGAGAGCGGGGGGGGGGGGGGGAGATCCAGGACCGTCAGGGTCAGGTGAAGGAGGAGAAAGTTGAGACTTGAGTCAAGATGACGGGGGAGGGGAGGAAGAGCAGGAAGAGGCGGAGGGCACTCTCTCGGAGGGAGCGCAGAGGCCAGGGCAGAGGCTGGGCACCGGTGCGTCCGGGCCAGGTGCGTCCGGGCCAGGTGCGTCCTGGGCCAAGTGCGCCCGGGCCAGGTGCGCCCGGGCCAGGTGCGCCCGGGCCAGGTGCGTCCGGGCCAAGTGCGCCCGGGCCAGGTGCGCCCGGGCCAGGTGCGTCCGCGCCAGGTGAGGGGCAGCCGCGGGAGGCGAAGGGCCGCAAGCTCCGCCGTGGGGGCAGCGGCCCGGAGGGGCCGGAGGGGCCCGGAGGGGCCGGCTACCTGGAGGCGGCGGCGGCGGCGGGGACTCAGAGCTGTGCCAGGAGCCGGACTCGGAGCCCGGGCCACGGCGTCCTGGCACTGGCCTGGGGCCCCCACGTGACCCGCCCCACGCGTCATCCCCACTTTGGGCCCCGCGCGGTCCACCCTTAAAGGGGAAGGCCGGGACCCCGGCTGGAGAACCCGGAGGAGAGGCGGAGAGGCGGGGCCCAGCGGGGCCCGGGCCCCCTAGTCCGCCCGAGGACGGACAGAAAAGGAAACGAAAGCCGGCCTCTGCGGCCGCCGCCGCCCCTCCTCACTCCGCGGGCCCAGAGCTTAGGGGAGGGGGGAAGAGAGCGGGAGAGTGGGGGGCGAAGAGCTCACCCGCCACGCGCAGGGGGGACCCAAGGCCTGGACGAGGGTGGGGTGGTACCCGGGGGGGAGATCCACCTCCCTCGCCTTGCAGAGGAGGAAACTGAGGCCTGGGGGGAAGGTCGGGCTCGTGGAACGCAGAGACCCCAGTGGCCCGGACCAATCCGCCCGCTCACAGATCAATAGACATTCTTTGCCGGGCAGGAGCGTCTTCCTTCGTCTCCTGGTGGGGAAAGGGGGTCAGATCGGGAATGGGGTTCGAGGAGAAGCGGGCGCCCCACCTTGAGCTCATGCCCCCCCCCCCCCCAGATCCCGCTGGAGACGATTCAGGTTTGGAAAATAGCGAAGACATAGCCAGAGAGAAGCAGTCCCATCTGGTATGGGCCCAGCGGCGAGAGGGGAAAGGCTCCTGGGCTAGGAGCTGAGTCTGACCGGACGGGGTCCCTTCCCACCCCGCCTGGGCCAGTCCTTAACCCAGATTTGTCTTTGCTGCCTTCTCTCGGCCACCTGTGGGACTGAACTGGAAGGCACCGCGGAGGCTCCCCGAGACTTGCATAGCCTTGAGGTTTCCATCTAGCTGCCCTTTTGCCTGGGCCAAGCTGTAGCTGTTAGCCCTGGGTGGTGGAACTTCGAACTGCCAGGGACCCCGAAGTCCTCTGCTCCCACCGCCTCTACAGATAAGGAACCGGGCGCCAAAGGGACTACATTGCCCCAGACCAAATAGTCCATAAGTAGTAAACAGCATTCCCACCGAGGACATGCTAAGTCAGATCAACACTCAGGAAGCACTGGCCTTCGGCCTGCAAATCCAGAGCCCTTTCCATGGTGGCTAGGACAGCTAGCTGAGGGCCAGTCTCAAGAAAGGGAGATCAGTCCCTACTGTCACACACTGCAATACATCATTTACAGTCATTTTCTCATTTGATCCCCATAACACCTCTGTGAGGGAGGTACTTTCATTATCCCCGTTTCCCCATCAAGAAAACGGGCAGGGCAGATTCGTGGTTAAATGACTTGCCTAGGGTCACACAGCTAATGTCTGAGATCACATTTGAATTCATCCTCCTGCCCCCCCTCTCTCAGTGCTCTATCCACTGTATCACCTGTCCACCTCTAGAGGAGCTATGAGATCTTCCAGAACAGAAAAGTTTCCCTTGCCTGCCCAGAAGGGAAAGGCAGGAGGCTCAGAAGGATTGTAGATGGAATGAATGAATCCCTCTATTCAGAACCAGGAGCAGTGTCTTCTCTCCAGCTTTTTTGAATTGTGTCTGAAGCTTCCCCATCTCATCACTAAAGGTAACTTTTTTTCTCTGGAAGGGTCTGGGGAAGGTTGAATATCTATCCTGTGAATTCTAATTTTTATTCAACACATCAAAAATGTTCAGGGTTCTTACTTTATGCTCCCGAAGGTCCTATATTTGCTTGCCAGATATAGAAAAATCAATGAGACAGGTTCTTCCCTACAAGGACTCTAGCCTCTGACCTTGAACACCCTCAGAGCAGAGTTGTCAAGGAGGACTAGCACCTCTGGTGTGAGGACAGGACTGCCCATCCACCTTTGGTGTCCACTTGCCACTCAACTCTCACCTGCAGTTCCAAGAAACTGTAGCAATACTGCTAGCCACAATCCACAGTGAAACCATCTCAGCAGACATGTGAAAGCAGGTTGAGGATTACCCATGAGCTTCAACCCTATTGGTGAGTTAGGGGATGTCTTTTCCCAAGCATGTGAAGACCTTCCTTGGTGGAATCGGTGTATGAGAACAATTTGTTCCAAAGACCATGGAGCTGACACAGGATGTAGAGTGCTTACCTCTTTCAGACATCAAAGACACCAAGGTCATCTGCTTCATTACTAGTCATCTTGACTTTTGTCCAGTCATTGAATTTTATGATGCTGGAAGAGTGTAACTGCCTCACTTAAATTCAGTTCACACTCAAGTCAAGACATTACCCTGTGAAATCATCGGTCCTCTTCAAAAATGAGCAACAAGTCAGAGTCCACAAGGGAGGGATAGAAACCAGTAGATTAGGATCATAGATTTATTGCTGGGAGGTCCCATAGAAATCACCTGAATGCTTGTTATGTTTGTGGGGAAATCACTTACCCTTTCTCGAAGGCCTCAGTTTCCTTATCTGTAAAAGGAAGGGTTTGGACTAAATGTCCTTTAAGGACTCTTTTAGCTTAGATCAGTAATCTAGTCTAAATTTTAAATGTAGAAACTAACACACTGAGAGGGAAGAATATTTGTCCAAGAGAGTAAATGGAAAGTCAAGATTCAAATTCAGACTCTCTGACTCCAGAGCTATTACTCTTCTTACTGTGACATATTTGAATAAGGCAAATGGTTTTGAGATGGGCAGAGAAACTGCTAAGAATAGTCAGAAGAGGGGTTCCATTACTTCCAGGAACGGGGTTGATGTGGTGACACAAGCTGAATAATTTTTAGCATATCTAGTGATTAAAAATAGGGCTATGGTAGTCTCCCCTGAAATGTCATTAGTACAATGTGGGGAGTACATCTAGTATTGTTGGACATTCTCTAGATTCTTCCTGATCTCAATTCTTACTAGTATTCAGATGGATTCTTTCTTTCCTCCCAATTAGGCAAATTTGATTATGACAATTTCTGCAAAACTGATAGAGACATATCTAGGTTTTCACTTATATAACAGAGTATTATTATGGATTTTTCAGAAGGCTTATTCATTCTAGAAAACTGTCTTATTCAAGTTTCTTTTAGTCAGCAGCTCCCCCTAGTGTATTTATAACAGTATTAAATTTTTAAAAATCAATTTGCAAAAATTCTGCTTTCTTATCAGCAGATATCTGTTTTACAAAATGAAGAATTCATAGATGCAAAAACTGTAATTTATAAGATGGGAAAGTTAGGTAATATTTATTTGCTTTACAAAAGGATTTAGATTTGTTTATTGATTCTTTAATTTATGAGATAATCACCTGGCTGGGTTTCTTTATTATTATTACTTTTATTGATATATTTTGTTTTTACATGATATTCATTTCTTAATGAGTCCCTTTCCACCTCCTACATTTATCCAGGAAAACCTCATAATAAAGATTTAAAAGAAAAAATAGTTTGACAAAATCAACCAACTCATCTACCTGGTCTGACAGCCTATTCAGCATTCTAGCCACACCCATACAAATCTCCTTACCTTTGCAATCAAGGAACATTTTCTCAACTCTTGTCTCTGGCCAAATTTGACCATTATAATTATGCAGTTTCATTTTATTATTTTTTTCTGTTTTGGTTGTTTTAGTAATTTTATATATTGTAATTCACCTTCTCCTTACTTCACTCTCTACCAGTTCATGTCTTCTCATGGTTCTCATTTATCATTTCTTAGGATAGGATGATATCATGTTACAAAAATTCACTACATTTTTTAGCAGTTGGCACCTATTTTGTTTCCAGTTCTTTGCTACCACAATGAAGGAAGAAAGGAAATAGACAATCATAAAAAAATAAAGCACCTACTTTGTAGCAGGCACTGTGTAAAGCACTTTTATAAATATCATCTAATTTGATCCTCATAACAACCCTGGGAGGTAGGTGCCATGATGATCTCAGTTTTAAAGATGAAACAAAAGTTGACTTGCCCAGGACCATACAACTAGTAAGTGTCTGAGACTGGATTTGTATTTGGGTTGTCCAGACTTCAGTGTTTTATCCACTGTACCCCCCAGCTACCTATTAAAAATGATGCAACTAATATTTTAGTATCTATTGAATATATCTTCTGCCTTCCACTCTTTTGAGTTTGAGGAGTGTCTGGGCTGGAGGAAGAGAAGGTGAAGAATTTCTCCTTGTGCTCTCTATCTAGCAGTCATGAACATCCTAGTAAATATATTCTGCTTTCAAGACTTACAATAAGAAGATGAATTTATTAAGTACCAGGGATGGTGTGGGAGAAGGATTGCAAAGGCGAGATGAAAAGCAAACATTTAAAAAACTTACATGTTCCTGGAAGAATACAACCTTTATATGGATAAGAAAATGCTAAGTAATTTGAGGGGGGGGAAATCTCATCAATAACTGGCTGGAGAGTTGGGGCAGGCGGGGGGGGGGAGGATTTGTGTGGAAGAAAAAACATTTCCCATAGGAGTTGTCACCTAGCATGAACCATGAAGGAAGTTAAAGATTCTAAGGGTCATGAAGGTAATGAACAAGTTCATTTCAGGTATGGGGAGAAGCCTATGTCAATTCAGAGATGTCAGAGATGAAATGTTGAGTTTGAGGCTTAGAAAATGGACTTCCTTCATTGGAACATCCTGAAGACTTCCATAGAGTTTTATGAATGAATCTTGGAAGGTAGATGACTGGAGCTAGAGTGAAACACTGGTAGGATGAGGAGTTGGTATGTTATCTTTTTTATTTATTTTATTTAAGTATCATTTATTTTCTTTCACTCCCATCACACTCCATTGGGGAAAAGGGGGAAAAAGCCCTTGTAACACACACACACAGACACACACACACACACACACACAGACACACAGACACACACACACACACACACACACACACACACACACACACACACACACACAGCATGAAGCCAAAGAAATCCCCACATTTGACAGTATCCAAAAGTATGGGTCTTGTTCTTCATCTAGTGTTCCTTTTATATCATTCCATAGGCCAAAAGGAACCATTCTAACAGCTTCTAAGAAGCAGGGGATAATGAGACTTGTGTTTAAGAAAGATTCTTTTGGCAGCTCTATGGAGAATAGATTGGAGAAACTGAAAGCAAGGTGACCCATGAGGAGGCTGAGAGAATTCAGTGAAGAGGTGATAAAGACCTGCAATATGGTGAGGTTTATGAGTGGAGAAGGAGTGAAGAGGGATCTGGGAATTTTGTAGTTAGAAATTACATTTTTGGCAACTGGTTGCATATGGGAATGGAGTGGGGGAGAATGAAAAAATCAAGGATAACTCCAACCTTACACTTTAAGGAGTAAGATGATAAATTCTGTTTTAGAGATGTTGAGTTTGAAGAGTG
Organism: Macrotis lagotis; assembly: GCF_037893015.1. Classification (NCBI taxonomy): domain Eukaryota; kingdom Metazoa; phylum Chordata; class Mammalia; order Peramelemorphia; family Peramelidae; genus Macrotis; species Macrotis lagotis. The sequence continues at coordinate 108,036,804 of NC_133665.1, read as the reverse complement.
TCTCGGCTGGGAGAGAGGAGAGTAGGAGCTGTCTAGATAGAATATTCTTTGCATCTGCAAAGATGCAGAACTATAGGGGAGGAGAGAAAAGGGGGCATATTTGTAGATCTGAATGTTATCTTCCTACAGATAGTAGTTGATATTATGGAAATGGATGAGATTACTACGAAGAGAGTAAAAAAAGAGAAGGAAGAGGGTAGATCCATAATGAAGGGGGATGAGTAATACAATAACACTTAGGACAGTGAAAGAGGTAGGGAAGTAGTGGTTAACATAATTCTTTGAAGATGTTCCTAAGTTGTTTGCATGTGAGTGTCATACAGTTGTGTACAAGTGTGTATCCATGTTAAATTCTAAACTCTTCCAAGTCAGGAGCCATCTCTCCTCTTCGTGGTATTTTGCATTTCAGATTGTTTAATTAAATGTTTCATGAGCATAGCTCACATCTCCCAACAAAGTCTCCTTCATCAGGGTCTAAAACAGAATTGCCATACACATAGTAGATACTCAGTAAGAGTTTTTTGTTTTTGTTTTTTTAATTGAAGAACTGAATCTCTGAGCCTCAGTTATAGCAAAGGCTCTTCCTTATAAAACTTGAGATTCCCACTCACCCACCCACCCAGAGGTTTCAGGAATGTGCCTTAGCTCCCACCCAACCTCCAGGACTCTATAATGAACTAGGACTGATTCATTTCAGACAGACAGGGATCTGTATCACATGCATTTCATAAATTTTTTAAAAAGCATTTTCACAGTATTTTAAAATATGCAAAGTGCTTTACATATATTATCTCATCTGATCCTTAAAATTACCCCTCTCCCCAAAATGGGTGCCATTGTTATCCTTTTGCTTTATAGAAAAGGAAAGAGCAGTTAGGTGGCACAGTGGATAGAATATTGGCCTTGGAGTCAGGAGGATGGAAGCACGAATCCAGTCTCGGATTCTTGATACTGACTAGCTGTGTGATCTTGGGCAAGTCACTTAACCCTGATTTCCTTGACATCAGGGCCATCTCCAGACTTCAGGGTCATCTCCAGGCCATATCTGGTCACTGGACCCAGGTGGCTCCGAAGGAGAAGGTGAGGCTGGTAACTTAGCACCTCATTCCCTCTCACACAAATCCAATTCATGTGCTTGTCATGTCATCACCTCCCTGATATTATGATCTTCTTCAAGAACAAAGGACAAATATCAATCAAAAGAGAAGGAAACTGAGTCTGAGAGAGGTTATACTTTGCCCTTATCATGCGTCATATGATGTGGGGGGGTCATATTAGGGGCATGTCATGGAGTGGGTGGACCACTTAGATTGTAACTCAAACTCTGAGAGCCTAGGAAAATCCAAGAGGGAGGGGAAAGAGTTTCTGAGGACTATAAATTACCTGATATTCCAAGACCAATTCATGCCTCAGGTGAGGTACCTGTATCTTGCAAGGTTCGTGAATAAAATGTACAATTTTCTCTCAAAAAATAAATAAATAAATAGTTTGCCCTGATCATACAGCTAGTAAGTGCCAGAGGCAGAATTTGAACCCTTTCAGATGCCAAGTTCATTGCTTTCTGTACTAGCTGTCCCTGCTTAAACTTATCATAAAAGCTTTAAAGCTGTTTAGAACTGGACGCAGGACAACCTCATTTATCTGGTCCCTGCTTTTCTTTGTTGTTGTTGTTCATTCATTTCAGTCATGTCCAACTCTTCATGACTCCATCTGGAGTTTTCTTGGCCCAGAGACTGGAGTGGTTGGGTATCTCCTTCTCCAGTTCATTTCATAGATGAGGACATTTTATAGATGACTTGCCTTGGGACACATGTCCAGTAAGTGTCAGAGGTTAGATTTAAATATGGATCTTCCTGACTTCAGGACTGGTTCTCTGTTACCGAACCACCCTCCCCTGCATTTCTATATTCCTTCTATCAATCAGGTTTCCTGTGAAGAATTGTCACATCACAGAATCACAAAGTTGTCAGAGATATGAGAGTTTAACCAGTTCAAAATAAAACTGAGCAGGATCCCCTTTTATCTCACCACCAACATGAGATCCAATTCCCACCTGAAGACTCTAGAGAGAGAAAACTCACTATTTCCTGAGTTCATCTAATGCTATTTCTGAATAGTTCTTATTATCAGAAAGTTCTTTACCTATTGAGATAAAGTTTGCCATCCTGCAACACTACTCTTTCCTCTCTCTCTCTCTCTCTGTCTCTCTCCCTCTTTCTACACACACACACACACACACAAATGGATTCTCCATTTAAACTTTTGCTTTTGGCAAAACATGCCCATTTCCTCCAAATGATTCTCATGTGAGATGACTTCTAATCTTTCAGCACCTTTGTTGTTTTCTTTTGTGCCCACTCCAGCTCGTGTGATCCTCAGAATAGAACCTGATACTTTAGATGAGGGGACACTAAAGTGGAATCACTGCCTCCTTTTTTCTGTATGCCATACAAGGTAATGTTTTGTTTAAAATATTTTTGTTTATTTTCCTTAGAATATACTAATGATCATGGAATTTGAAATGATTGGAAGTTCTTTTACTCATACCTCCTTCCTCCCCCATGCCACAACCAGAGGAGAACAATAGTGACTATTGATTAATATTCAAATAGATCTGTGAGATCATCAATTGTGATGTTCCTTTCAATTGGACAAATCACCACCCAACCATATTTGACCATCTATTGTGCCTCTTATCCATGTCCTCCAAGTTCATCATGGGGGCATCTATCCAACATGCTGGAAACCTTCCACATTTTCTTTTTGTTTTTTTGCAAGGCAATGGGGTTAAGTGGTTTGCCAAGGCCACACAGCTAGGGAATTATTAAGTATCTGAGGCTGGATTTGAACTCAGGTACTCCTGACTCCAGGGCTGGTGTTCTATCCACTGAGCCACTTAGCTGCCCCCTTCCACATTTTCTTAACCTCTCAAGGATACTCATGGACCCCTCTAGATACCCACCTGTCATTTCTCATTCTTGCCACATTTTCCCCCATGAAACCATCCTTTATTCAAATTCTTCAAAGTTCCTTTTTTTTTTTGGAAAACAATGTAGCTGCTCACGCCCATCCTTATTTTTAATTCCTTGGAGAATTTTATGTTTGCTCCTTATTAGTTTGCTCCTTTCTGTTTTGAATGAAGGTTTTCTCTACCTTGCTAAACTTTAATCTAGTTCTCTTTACTGACCCCAAGATTCCCATGAAAGCAAAGACTCAACTTTTCATTATAGTAGTTGCTATATGATAGTAAACCCTGAAATATCATTGCTTCTGAGGAACTAAAGGTGACTATTATACAAAGCATAATAAAGAAGCATCAGGTAGGCCTCAACAAGTTGCCATATATAATCTTTGAGGAATTCCAAAGAAGAATAAATTAAGGGTTGTCATATAGGAATTGTATGATAGGAAGAGAAAATGGATGGTCAAGGCAAGAGCAAGGAATAACTAAAAGACAGCTAGAGTTATTTCTATTGGTACCCTTAAAATATTGGAGAAATGAATGAAGTCTATCTCCATGTTGTGTTAAACCCTTGAGATGGGTTTTTAGCAATATATGGACAAGAGTTAAACAGAATAGGCAGGTATGGATGAGTTGTGATCTGACTGACAGGGACTCAGTAGATTAGGTTACAGATCCATGTAGGCATTTGAAGACAAGAACTTTATTTTATTCATCATCTACTGCAAAGCGAAACAGTGTCAAGAATCCTGTAAAATCAATAAATACAAGTTGGTTGATTAATTTAGGTAAAGTGTATTGTTTGGGAACTGTATTGCCTTTTCTACTCTGTTGTTGTTCAGTCATTTCAGACATGTCTGACTCTTCCTGACCCCATTTGGGATATTCTTGGCAAAGATGCTCACATGGTTTGCCATGTCCTTCTCTAGTCTTTTACAGATGAAGAAACTGAGGTAAACAATGTTAAATATCTTGCTCAGGGTCAAACAGTAAGTTAGTGCTTGAGGCTGAATTTGAACTCAGGTCTTCCCAACCCAAGGACCTCTTTCCTATTATACTAAGTTCCAACAGATCTCTATATATAATGGCAGTTAGGCAGTACCTACTATAAGATGAGGAGATTGGATGAAGTGATTTCTTCTAAAATCTCTTCCAGTATTGAAGCAGCTATCATGATAATTAAATCACTGATCTTGGAGTCACTTAGAAGACTTGAGTTTGATTTTTTCCTCAGATGCTCTGTGACTCTGGGTGAGCTATAGAACCTCTTTGACCTTTAAGTTTCCTCATCTCTAAAACTGGATATTATTAACTACCTAAAAAGTTTGTAATAAGGATCAGATAAAAATAGTGTAAGTAAAATTTTATCCAAGCAGATTTTCTTCCAATAGATGGCACTGTAGCACTATAGAAAATAGCCAGAAGGCAAGTAAAAATGGGGGGAAAATATGAACTTGGATAGCACTACTTTTCTTTTTTAAATGCTTTATTGATGCTCTCTTAAAAACAACAGCAGCAGCAGCAACAACAACAAATAAATCAGTTTCTTCCTATTTGCCCCTTGGAGTCCTTAATAGAACAAATATAGTAGAGAAAAGCAAATCAGCACACTCAACATTTTTCTAATGCTTAAATCTTCCTTTTCCATTTAGCCAGGAATTTTCCTTTTTTTTTTGCATATTGGGAGTGAGGCCAACCTTCTACAGTCTATCTGATTATTGAGGTGTATTAGAAAATTATTGGATCAGAAACTGGAGAAACCTGAGCTAGAATCCAAGCTCTATTCCATATGTACAATCTAATTTTGGATAAATCATTGATTTTTCTGGTCTCATACAAAATGATGGGGTTAGACTACATAGCCCCAAAGTTTTCTACTAATTTTTGATGCTATGTAAATAATTTCTTGGTGCATTTTGAGAAATGGCAAAAATTTTCAAATTCCACTCTCAGGAAAGGTTCTGAACAAATTCTTAAATTTTGTTGGCAGTTTCGGTGTTCCATCTTCTATTTATTTCAGCTATCAAGCCTCTTAGCCTAGTCACTCTATGTGATGTGGGGGAAGAGATAAACCCCTGGGGTAACAACTATTGTTACCTGGTTCAATGCTTCCTAGCCTTCTAACATCCTAGACGGATGTCTCCTTTACTATTAAACTCACTCATCCTAGCTATCCTCCAAGGTTCTCTTTTTCTCCTGCATCCCTGTATCACCTAGCTGTCTCTTGGACATTTCAAACTTGATAATCCATTGGCATCTCAAATTCAACATATTCAAAATTCATTATCTGTCTCCCCATAGAGTTTCCTCTGCCCAACTATTTTTTTTAGATTTTGCAAGGCATTGGGGTTAAGTGACTTGCTCCAGGTCACAGAGCTAGGTAATTATTAATTGTCTGAGGACAGATTGAAACTCAGGTACTCCTGACGCTAGGGCTGATGCTCTATCCACTGGACCACCTAGCTGCTCCCCTGCCGAACTTTTTTTTTTCCTTATATAGAGGGACAAAACCATCTTCCTATTCCCTCAGGGCTGAAACCTCATCCCCATCCTAGACACCTCATTCTCACTCATTCCACATATTGAATCCATTGCCAAATCTTGTTTCTCCCTCCACAACATCTCTTGTACACTTCCTCTTTTCTTCACTCACACTGCCCCAACCCGAATAGAGGCTCTCATTATCTCTTGCCCTAATTATTGCTATATCCTTCTAACTAGTCTCCCTCCCTCAAGGGTCTCCCCACTCCAGTCTAGCCATTACTTAGCTGCCAAACTGACTTCCCCTAAGGATAGACATTACCATACTTCCCTCCTTAATAATTTCCGGTGGTTACCTATTACCTCCAGGATCAAATAAATTTTCTGTTTGGCATTTGAAGGCCTTCATAGTCTGATCCCTACCTACCTATCCAGTCTTCTTACACTTTACTCAACTTTACAAACTCTGAACCATTTGCCACCTCACAATCATCCTTTGCAAGGACTATCTTCTATGCCCTTCCTCACATCTGCTTCCTAGTTTCCTTCAAGATTCAACTCAAATCTTGCCTTTGTAGACCTTTCCCAGTTCTCTCCAAGGCCTGAGAATACCTTCAATTTATCCTGGATAGATCATGCAGTGGATAGAGCTCTGTACTTAGAATCATTAAGACTTAACTTCATGAGCTTGAATCTCATCTCAGAACTTAGTAGCTATGTAATCCCGGGTAAAACCACTTAACCCTTTTTGCCTCAGTTTCCTCATCTGTAAAATGAGCTGGAGAAGAAAATGCCAAACCACACTAATGTCTTTGTCAGGAAAACCCCAAAGGGCCTCATAAAGAGTTGGACATGACCAAAAACAACAATAACAAAAGATAATGTATATATACTTGTTGGTTTATTAGAATTAGAATATGAGTTACTTGAGCTTTTTTTACTTTTCTTTTATACCCAATGTTTAGTGCATTGCTTAGGAACATAGTAAGTCCTTAATAAATGTTCATTGATACAATTATTGATGCAACTGCCTGACTTGTTTTTTGTTCTGTTTTGTTTTTGTTTGGTTGGTTTTTTTGTTTTTGTTTTTTTGCCAAGGGCAAGGTCCAGTTCACATTTGGGAATTGGTTTCCTTCAGATTCTGGGAGTTGGGGAAATGAGGAAAAAAATAGGCCACACAAAGTCCTAGAGTCCAAATGAAAAAATAGTATTATAGAGGACAAAGGCACCATAGAGGAAAAAAATTCCATCTCTTGACGTCCCCCAGAAGTTCTCTGGCATACACTGAAGAAAGGCTATGAAACACCCAGTTTGCACCCCCCCCCCCATCCCCCATGACTTGCCCAAGGAAAGTTTACATCAAATGTCTGACTGAGACTGTTTTTGAATTCAGGTCTTTTTGACTCCAAGGCCGAGGCTCTATCTACTATGCTATCTAGCTAGCCCATGTAGGTGGACTTTTCAAGAGCCAGGGTTGAATTTTTGTTTCAGCCATAATGCTCTACTTCTTTGGGGGGGGCAGTATTTGATTTAATCCCATCAACAAAAGGATGAAAAACATGACCCAATCCTTGCTTCCAAAGAGTTCACAATATAATGGGGGTTGAGAGGAGGAACACAAACATGACTAAAGGTAGCATGTATTTGGGCAGATAGGTTTAAGGCAAAGCCTACTGGGAGAGATCAGCTAGGGGTATCAGAGAAGGCCTTCATGAAGGAAGTGACATGAAGGGATTTTAAAGAATAAAGGTAAAAGCTTGGACCTTGGAGCTAGAAGGGATTTTAGAAACCCTCTAGTCAATTTTGCAAAGAAAGAAAATGATTTATCTAAGGCCTCATAGGATAGAGCCCAGATCTCCTGATTTCCAGTCCAGGACTGATCCCAAGACACTGTGACTATTTCCCCATCATCTCCCCTCTTCAACTCTAACCTCCAAGGAGACAAGGATGGACTCTCCTCTCTTTGGATCAGCACAAGTACCTATCAGGAGGGTAGGGAATTGCCCCAGACCTCAGTGCCACTCAAGTGAGTGGTTGACTGAAAAGATCTGTGCAAGCTGGGATTTGGGGAGGGCCCAGAAGATAAAGGCAAGAAATAGCATTAGAGTAGGAACCAGAACCTGGGTTGGAGAGACCTTCCTATTTCCCCAGTTTGTTACTGCCTCCCCTCAATTACTTCAGTCAATAAGCATATATTAAGTATTTATTGTATCAGAGGACACGAAAAAGAGCAAACCAAAGAGTTTCCATTCTAATGAGGGAAAAACTATGCAAATAACTTGGTACCTACAAAATATAGTTTACCTCTGAGAGGGAACCTGGGGGGAGGGGGACTAGGAAAGATCTTCTGCAGAAGACAGAATTTGAACTGAGTCTTAGAAGAAATTAGGGAAGTTGAGAAAGGAAAATGAGGAGAGAGAACATTCTAGGCCTGGAAGACAACTATTGCAAAAGCACGAAGAGAGTAGATGGAGTGTGTGAAGAGCTGTGAGTAGGCCAGTGTCACTAGAGTGAAACATTCCTGGAGAAAAATAAAGTGTTAAGACTGGAAAGATAGGGAATGGTGATAAGGTAGGGAGAAGCTGTAAAAGGCTTCAAATGTTCAACATTTGAAGTAATCCTTGATATAAAAGAGAGCTACTGTAGCTCAGTGAGCAGGGAAGAAACATATGATTATATCTATACTTTAGAAAACAATAATCTTAGCAGCTGAGTGAAGGATGAATTAGAGTGGGGAAAGAGACAGGAAGACCAGTTGAAATATTATTTTGATAAGGCAAGAGGTGATGAGATACTATAATGATGATCATATTTTGGCCTTCATTCTTTTTTTAAAATTTACATTGCTTTGTTTCTTAAATCAGAGAACTATTTTTTTTTTGCAAGGCAAATGGGGTTAAGTGGCTTGCCCAAGGCCACTCGGCTAGGTAATATTAAGTGTCTGAGACCGGATTTGAACCCAGGTACTCCTGACTCCAAGGTGGGTTCTTTATCCACTATGCCACCTAGCCGCCCTTTAGCCTTCATTCTTGAAGAAGATCATGAAATCTAGTAGATGGTACCATGAAAAGCAAGTGGACTGAATTTGAGTGAGGGGTACTACTACTAACTTACCAGCCTCTCTTTCTCTTCTGGAGTCATCTGGGTCCAGTGGCCAGATATGTCTCCGAATGAATAGAGATAGCTCTTGATGGAGACAATCAGGGTTAATTGACTTGCCCAAGATGAGATATTACACTAGGGTGGCAGCAGTGTGACTGGAGAGAAAGAGATATGTACTAAAGATGTGAAGGTAAAAACATGATTTGGCAGTGGATTCAATATATAGGATGAGAAAGAAATTGAGGTTGACACTGAGTTAGCTGGGGGGAGAGTCAGGAGGAAAGATAATGAATTCTGCTTTGGACATGTTTTAGTTGAGTTGCTGACAGGATATACAATTAGAGATGTCCAATAGGCAATTGCTATTGTAGCTGAGGAAAGAATCTTGGGCTTTATATGCAGATCTGGGAATCATCTTCTTAGAGATGATCATTGAATTCACAGGAGATGATAAGATCACCATGTGAGATAGTATAGATCAAAAATGAAAAGGGGGATTAGGACAGAGCCTTGAGGGACACACCATGGATAAAAGCCCAGCAAAGGAGATTCAGGAATGGTTGGACAGGCAGGGAAGAGCATCACAAGAGTCTAGAGAAGGTAGGGAGAGAGGTCAAGAAAGATAAAACCAAGATGAGGGTTTTGATTTGGCAATGAGTGAGAAGTTTCAATTGAATTATAAAGCTGGAAGACAAATTGAAGAGATTTTAGAAGAGAGTGACAGGAAGAAAAAAAAACGGAAACACTGAGTATAGATCACAAACGGTTTTCTCAAGGAATTTAACCATGAAAGCACTTTAATAGCTTAAAATTGCAAGAAGATTTTTGGAATACCCTATTTAAGGTGACTAACCAGGTATGGTAAGATTGAGTGAGGGTTTTTTTTTTTTTTAAAGGAATGAGGGAAACTAGGACTTTTTTTTTAAACTGCAAAAAAGGAACCAGTAGATAGAGATTGGAGCTAAAGAGGAGAGGAAACAATCTTGTATTTGTTTTGTATATGTTTAATATTTATTTATCGATGTCCTTGTTTCCCTTGATACATATCTCCCCCATTTCATAACGAAAGGTTCTTGAGAGTGGAGACCATTTTATTGGTTTCTATCAAGCTCCAATGCCTATTATATAGCAAATATAATTGGTTCATCATTTCAGTTGTATCTGACTCTTCATGACCCCATTTAGCCATTTTGATTTGCCATTTGCTTCTCTGGTTCATTTTACAGATGAAGAAACTAAGGCAAACAGTTGATTAAGTGACATGCTTAGGGGTCATACAAGTAGTAACTGTTTTGAATTGGATTTGAGCACAGAGTTTCCTGACTCTAGACCTAGAACACTATCCACTGTGCCACCTGAGTCTAAACTCAAATTCACCTTTCAAGTTAGTGTTGTAGTGTGACTAGACCCAGAAGGTAACAGGTGCCAGTGCTAATGTTCCAGGCAGAGGCCCTGTTACAAATTTCAACTGAGTTACTTATTCAGTTTGTGACTTTGGGGAATAAGTATTTATATAGCTCCCACTATATATTGGGAGCTTACAAATATCTCACTTGATCCTCACTACAACCCTGGAGGTGGGTGCTACCATTATTCTCATTTTACAGATGAGGAACCTGAGGTAAACAAAGGTGATTTGACCAGGTTCACCCAGCTAATAAGTGTCTGAGGTTGGATTTGACTCCAGACCCAGTCCTCCCTTCACTGTGGCACCATGTAGTTGATAAAATAAGTAAAATATTTAAAGAAAAGTGAATTTGAGTGAGTTGCACAAATTCAGCTTTATTTTTTTTTTTTACCTACCAAATAGGATCCAGGTGTACAGACTTGAGAGAGGTTTTAGAAAGTATCTAATCCAGTCCTTTCTTTTATTTTGCCAAGGAAGAAATTGAAGCCATAGGAATGGAAATGACTTGCCTATGGTCACATTGCCAGCAGATGTCAGTACTAAATTGCTACTCCTAACCCAGTGTGCTTTTTCTTCTTTGTTGGGCATTCTCTTAGGAATTCTTCTCTATGAGATACGGGATGAAAACAAAAAGGTATGCAAGAGACACTGTAAATAAATATGAAATCGTTTACAGTTGTTTCTGCAAATGTCGAGGCATGTCACTGGTCACACAGATCCTGCAAAAGAGCTGGAACTGATTGGAGAAAGACCTTAAATCCAAGACCTTGGGGTAGTGGGTCAATGGGGAGAAAGGAGTTGGGGGAGAGGGAAAGGGAAGAGTCTTTCACTCTGAACCCAACCTTCAGCCCTATCCCAAAGGACTGAACCCAGCCTAGGCCAGTGGACTCCTGGCCTGAGTGTGCACCACTTATTTCTGGAGAGCTGAGTCACTGAGGAACAATCTCAACAAGTAGGGGCTCTCCTACCTTTAAACTCTTGGGACATATGTATTCATATGTACATGCTCTCATTGCTCCCATTTTATTCCCAAGCACCTAAAGCAATCTCAATTTTCTGCTTTGAAAAGTTGAGTAGTAACACAGAAAATTCCGAGCTATGGAAAACTCATTTCTACCTGGTTTAAGAATCAGTGATAGGATTCTTCCTGCTGGGTTCACCAAAAGTGGTCTTTCCCATTTCATTTGACTAGGTTGGTCTCGATAGATATGTCTTCTCTGAACTCGAGGACTGATAATGCTTAGTAGGGTACCCCTGCACAGGAATGGAATGAGAAGTGGGAAGAAAGAATAATCCAGAGAGATAATTTGTTCTCTTCTTTCCTTCCTCTCTATTGTCCTTGTTTTATCTCTGTCCCTTTCTCTTCTGTCTTCCTCTTCTCTCCTCTCTTCTCTCTCTCTCCCTATTTTCTCTGTCCCTTCTGTAATCTCTCCCTATTTTCCTTCTGACCCCCTTCTCTCCTCTCCTTCCCTCCCTCTCCACTCTTTCTCTCTGTCCCTTTCTCTCCTCTTCTTCCCTCCCTCTCTACTTTCTCTTCCTGTTTTCTCTGTCCCTTTCTCTTCTTTCCTCTTCTCTTCTCCCTCTCTATTCTCTCTCCCTTTTCTGTTCCTTTCTCTCCTCTCTTCTTATTCCCCCCCCCTCCTCTCCCTTGTTTTCTCTGTCCCTTGCTTTTCTTTCCTCTCCTTGCCTTCCCCTCTCCTCTCTCTCCTCTCTGTCCCTTTCTCTCCCCTTCTCTTCTTCTCTCCCCCTCTACCCTGTTTTCTCTGTCCCTTTCTCTCCTCTCCTTCCCTCCCTCTCTCCCTGTCTTCTCTCTGTGCCTTCCTCTCCTCCTCCTCCTCCTCCTCCTCTCACTTTCTATTCTTTCCCCCCCTTGGCTCTTCTTCTATCACTTTCTCTGGGTCGCTCCCTCTTTTTCCCTCTCTCTCCCGGGGCGAGGGGAGGAGGGAAGTGAAGTGCGGGGAGGGGGAACCCAAGTCCTGGGCGTAGAGCCAGTTTCGGGGCGCTGCCATTGGCCGGCTTCCTCGGCCAGGCCAGCCTCTCCGCGCTCCCATTGGGCGGCCTCCCTAGCCCAGCCTTGTTTTCCTGGAAAGTTCTTGGAAATCTATCAAAGGTATTTCCTTTCACCGACTCCGGTTAACTGCGGGCCAAGGACTGGCCGCCCAGCCCGGAGTTCAGCCCGAAGCGCTCCCGTCGCTTTAGCCGCCGGGTCCTGGAGGATCGACCGGCCCGAGTCTCTCGTCCTCCCGGGCTCCTCCCCGCGAGGCCCCAGGCCCCGGGCAAGCCGGCAACCTGTCCTCGCGGGCCTCGCCGGCCACAGGGACTCTATTTATACAACAAAGTCTCTCTCTCTCGCTTTCTACCGGTCGGAACAGTGATGTGAATACAATATAATTCCCGGAATCCACCGCTTCCTGGAATAGATTAAAAGAGGCAAACAAAAGATTAGTCAGTGGGGCGCTCCCCTCCCCCTCCCTCGCCTCCTCCCCCGCCCCCACGGTTCTCTGGGCTCCCCCTCCCGCTCATTACAGCCCGTGGCAGCCTGCGCGCCGGCCGCGTCTCGGGGCTCCGGAGTCCTGGGTGTGTGTCGGGGGCGTCCCCGGACCCGCGGCTGCCTGCTCGGCGGCGCTCAGCCTCCAGCCCGGCCCGGGCGGACAGCGGAGCCCATCGGGCTCCCTCCTCGGCTCCTGCGGCCGGCCGCGGGGAGGAGGCCACGGCGGCGGGACCCCCCGGCGGCGGGACCCCCCGGCCCGAGCCCAGGTGACAGCCTCGCGTTCCGCCACCCCCCGTCCGCTCCTCGCTCGGGACCCGACCAGGAGAGGACGCGAGGGGAGCCCGCGGCTGGCCTCCCCGAAGCCCGGCGGGCATGATCTTCTGCATCCACGGGTAAGCCCCCCGCCCCACCATTCCCTTCTTTCTGCTTGACCCGTCTCCCTCCCAGCCCCCCATCATCTCTCGGGGGGCTTCGGACAGTGCCCCCAGGTTGGAATCCAGCAGGTCGAGGGGCTCCTGGGGGGCTTAGCATCTGGAGAGCCGAGGTGGGGACCGCAAATCAATGCTACTCAGTTCCCCCCGACCCAGTGCAGGCAGAGAGAGAGAGTTTTCTAGGACTTGAGGGAGGCGGATGAGACCCAGAGGGAAAGACGGAGGAAAGGAAAACTCTCCTAGGGAGATCTGAAGCACCCCGAGAGGAGAGATGGCCCCTTCTTTTTCCTGGGCTTTTAAGAACCCCCTTTCCCGATTTCTTTCCTGCCCCGGTCTAGGGGGAGAACCCTAGAGAGTCCAAACCAATATCCATAGTGCTGAGAGTGGGGAGGTGGTAGTGGAAGATACCCAGTCTTGAGCCTGAGTTCCCCCCATCTGTCCTAGGAGGAGTAGGTCCAGATGTTTTTTAAGGGCTTTTTCAGCTGTTGACCATCTAGGCTTTCTCAGATCCTCTCCCAATGTAATATTCCACCCCCACTCTTATCTCTTTGGGGTAATTAGTCATAATGAGCCCTGATGGAAAGTCAATGGGACTCCTCTCTGTAGTCTCTCAGCATGATTTTCCTCAAGAAGGAGGGAAAGGGTTATCGGATTTGCTATTCCCTATCTCAAAAGTCAAGACTTTATCTGTTTCTCAAATTGTGCTTCCTCTCCTTTGTCCTCTTCCTCTGCCCCTCTTCAGAATTTTTTTTTTTGACTCAGGTCTGAGAAAGGAAAGAAAGGCAAATTTGGAGAATATAAAACTTCCAAACTTAGACTGTTACCTGGCTTCTGATGCCCGGATCTTCTTCCTATCCTTCCTCATGCCATCATCTAGCAAGCCGCCCTTCCTTTTGCACAGCCCTCTCCTTCCTGGCACAGTGGGCTAGGTAAAGAGTTCAGCTGAAGTCTGAGGAAGGCAGTAATGGCTGCAGTTTGGGGGGATCATTATCTCCTTGAAATTTTTCTGCTCATAAAATATAGGAATAGAAAAAGAGTGAGTGATAGAGCAAGAGATTTTTATTCTGTTTGCCTCCCTCCCTATTTTCCTTCTCCCCGCCTTCTCATTTTCTTCCCTTACTCTTTCTTTCCTTCCCTTCCTCCTATATTCCTTTCTTCTCTCTATCATCTTTCTATTGTTTCTCCTATCTTTCCCCCCACCTATCAGTTTTCTTTTCTTCCTTCCATTCTTTCATCCTTCCTTCTTTTCTCCCTTTTTTCTTCTTTCTCCCTTCCATCCTTACCATTTCTGAACATCAGGGATAGCCAGGTGACTCTGACTGTACTCAGCAGAGATTTTAACCACCATAATCGTTTCCTCTTACCTTCCTGGCCCCGCCTTTCTTAGACCCCTTGACCCTTCTTTCCATTCTTCTGAGAAGACCCCAGGCCTAAACCTAGCCCTGGACTAACCTCCAGTGAATAAATTAGGCCTCTATTCTTCTCCCTGGCCTTCCTTGACCCCCTGGTAGATTGCTTGGCATGTTGGGCCTCAGATCTTGGTGTACTTTGTTCCATGTTTCATGCTTGGCAAGAGGCACTGATTGACTCTAAGCTAGACTGGTAGCCTGGCTCCCTTTGAGCTTTGAGCTCTTCATTGGTCTCCTTGTCCTGCCCTGTAGTTTTCTGAGCTGCATTGGAGGGGAATCAGTTGCCCATTTTCCTGCCTACTCCCTCTCCCCTATTCATCTTTCCAGTATATCTGCCCACCTTCAAACTTGTAAGCGACAACAAAATTTTTCTAATCCATCTTGCCTCCGCCCTCTACTTTCCCAAGTCCAATTTCTTTCCTTTTCAGGAGTCAAGCACATGATCGAACAACCCATCATTAGATTCATAGCATCAACCCGCAGCTTTCCAAAGATCATAGAACTTAGAGCTGGAAGGTCCCTTGGAGATCATCTAGGTTAACCCTGACATTTTATATGGGGGAGGGGAGGAATTGAAGTCCAGAGAGAAGGAGGGGCTTAGCCAAGGTCAAATCAGTAGGTAGGGAGAGAGAGAGAGAGAGAGAGCGTGGGAGCGAGAGCGAGAGCACAAGCGCGCTCTGGCCTTCCCACTTCCCAACTAATATTCTTTCCATGATACAAGGCTCCAGGGCCTATCCTACCAGCAGCCATAATAATATTGCTAAATGTATATCAGGGGCATGGTTATATCTCCATAGCCATGAATAAGTATACTTATTATGTAGACCTCTTAAATTCTACTGCAAGCACATGACCCTATAGAATGAGAGCCTACTGAACTGTGTAATAGATCCATGGTAGAGTGAAATGTCTGGCATCCACATGGGCATGCTCATAGTTGGGTATACCTCTCAGAGTCTTCCCTCATTAGAATGGCAGCTTCTTGGAGGGGATGGAGCAGGCCAGCCAGAGGGATTGGAGAGAGACAGCCCTTGCCCCCAAAGCCCAGCATACTAGAAGCTTTAGAGACAGAAGAGTCCTACATGTGTGGCATGTCTGTCACCATAGCATCACAGGAAGGAAATTAATGAGAAAAAGGTATCTCAAGGCCTTATCTGATCCTCAGATAATTTAAAAAAACCCTTCTTTCTGAGTCTAATCTTTCCCTTCCTTGCCCCACCTCTTCCCCTATGTAAAGCTATCACTCAAGAATTCCAGGACCTGTGGTGGCTAGGTGGCAGTGGATAGAGTACCGGCCCCTGGAGTCAGGAGTACCTGACTTCAAATCCAGCCTCAGACACTTAAGAATTCCCTAGCTGTGTGGCCTTGGGCAAGCCACTTAACCCCATTGCCTTGAAAAAACCTTACCAAAAAAAAAAGGGCTTCTCATCCTTCTCCTTTTTGTTCTTCCCTCTTCTTTTAATTCTTCTTCCTCATCTGCCTCTTTACTATATCACCAAGTGGGAGTAGTAGAAAGAGTTGCAAACAAGAAAGACCCAGGTTCAAATCCTGTTTCAGATCCTTGCTGTGTAATTACAAACAAATGACTTGAACTCCCTGGGTCAAAATTTTCTTCTGTAAAATTGGTAAGGAAAATACACCTACATCACTGTCCAACCCCCAACAGGATTGTGTGAGGATCAAATGAGCTAATACATGCATATGTGTATGGAGAGAGAGAGAGAGAGAGAGAGAGAGAGAGAGAGAGAGAGAGAGAGAGAGAGAATAACAGAAAGCTTAAGTACTATGGAAATGTGAACTATGAATTTGATCATTCCCCTTCCTCATAGATTCCTACAACATCAGAACTGAAGATTATTAGAAATCTAGTCCAGAATCTTTATTTTATAGATAGAGACACTGAATCCCACAGAGGGATTTGTCTAATGCCACAGAAAAACAAGCTAAGAATAGAACCCAGGCTTCTTGACTTCCAAAACAATGATCTTTTCAAAATTCCTTCTTTAATTAATACTATAGTTAGAAGCAGTTGTTGGTTCAGTGGATAAAGCAATGGACTTGAAGTCAGGAAAACCCAAGTTCAAAACCGACCTTAGATACTTACTAGCTATGATTCCTGGGCAAATCTTTTAACCTCTGTTTGCCTCAACTATAAAACCGGGTGTCTCCTTCCCAGAGCTGTTGAGAGGATCCAATAAGATGACATTTAAAGTGCCTGACCATAGTAGGTGCTGTTAAACACTTATTCCTTCCCTTTTAATAAGCATTTTTTTCTCCCACCCACCATGCCCTCTTAAAGGGAACATCCTTAAAAAGAAAATCCTTGCATAGTCAAAGCAAAAAAAAAAAGACCACATTGGTCATGTTAATGTATATCTTATTCTATATATCTTGAGTCCACCCCCAAGGGCAGCATGCTTCATCTTTAATCCTCTGGAAAGATGGCTGAGTCATTGCACTGATCATTTAAAGCTGTCAACCATGTTCTTTCCAGGACACTGAAATGCCTCCATCCCTTTCCCATCACTTCCTCCAGCTGTGTTGAATTCCCCCTTTTTTTTTTTTTTGGTTCTAACTCCCATAATAAAGACTGAGACCAAGGCAGGCAGGCTAGCCAGGTGTCCAGTTATTCACTGAGTCACATGAGGAAGGCACAGGACCTGGATCCAACTAAGCTGGACTCATCAAGGTGGTTCCAAGAGTTCTTCACCTAAACTTTTTCTCTCCGCAAGGGCTGCTCACACCACTCTTCTTGATTGCCAGGGCTTCCTCCTTGAGATCTAGTACTATGCTGAGGCCTGAAAATGTTTTGAAAATTTGGAAGGCATTTCTTTTGAAAAGCATATTCATAACCATTGTCTTAGTTCGTTCTCTTAAAAATCCTGTGAGGAAGTCAGGACTTGTAGTTTTATAAAAGCTATTTTGATGTGACAGATATAGTGTTGGATTTAGGAGTGAAGGAGAACTGACTTCAAAGGATAAAATGATACCTAAAGTTACCTATGAAATAGGAAATAATGATGATATGAAATAATAATACATGAAAGTAAAGGGCTTTGTATTTGTATAGTTGTTAGATGCCAAAGGGCTATGAGTTTCTCTGAAGAGAAGCATGTGGTCAGGGACAGGGGCAGCAAAGGGTAATGGTACCACAAATCTAGGCAATGTGCTTAGATTCTTATGCTTATAGGCATTGGAGGAAGGAGGGGTCATATGAAAATGGTGGACAATGGGGGTCCAAAGGGTTGGCAAGTGTATGATAGGGACTGGGCTTGTGATCAGTGATGAGAGGCATGGAGAGAGATGAGGGAGTCAAAGGGAGGGAGCCAAAGAGGCTGTCCTCTGATGCACTAAAGAGCATCCTTCCTTCCAGACCCCGTCCTTTGTTGGAAGAAGAAAGGATTGGTGGGTTGACTGTGACTGGGTTAGCTGAATTACCAGAGCCAGCCATGCAACCCCTGTCTATGACCTCCTTCCCAGAGGAGGAAGAGGCAACACCCCAGATGGAGAATGAGTTGCATCAAGTCCGGGACCCCGAGGAAGACTTGTTATGCATTGCTAAGACATTCACTTACCTGCGGGAATCTGGTGAGTGGCCCCCTTCCATGGAACCAGGAGCATAGACACTCATTTACTGGGAGCTCAATCTGGCAAGAGGCCTAACCTGAGCCTGGGGACAGAGACAGAGGGAGGAGAAGACTAAAATAGTTCCTGTCCAGGGAGATTTCTAAATGAGGGTGAGAAACTTCTCTACCCTTAGGGATCTCCCAAGTCAGAAGGGGGTGATGTGGTCCCAGACCCCAGTGAGACCCTGATCTTATTCAGACGGGGGAGAGGATATTCTTTGTCTTTCCATATATTGCACTAGAAATTTTAAAATACTCCATGTTTTTTCTCTCATCTCTCCGCTCTGGATTGTTATGGAAAAAACACTTTGTATTTAAAAAAAAAATTTAGGGGCAGGTAGGTGGTGCAGTGTATAGATTACTGGCCCTGGAATCAGAAGGACCTGGGGTCAAATTCAGTCTCAGATACTTAATTGTCTAACTGTGTGACCTTGAGCATGTTTGTTTGCAAAAAGCAAACAAAAATTTTAACACTTTGTATTTTTAAAGCCCTATATAAATGTGAACTATTACTAATTCTCTTCACCCTTGGCCACCAGGTTGGTACTGGGGATCTCTCACTGCTGGTGAGGCCAAGCAGCACCTTCAGAAGATGCCTGAGGGCACCTTCCTGGTCCGGGACAGCACCCACCCCAGCTATCTGTTTACGCTTTCTGTCAAGACCAACAGAGGCCCCACCAACGTTCGAATAGAATATGCTGACAGCAAGTTCCGGCTGGATTCAAACTGTCTGTCCAAGCCACGGATTTTGGCCTTCCCGGATGTAGTCAGCCTCATCCAACATTATGTCACATCTTGTACAGCCGATGGCAAGAACGATACCCCCTATCCACCCCCTGCTTCACTCCTGCCCAGCCACAAGGACACAGTTCCCACCACGGCAGCAGTGGCAGCTGTCCACCTGAAACTCATTCAGCCCTTTGTCCGTAAGAGCAGTGCCCCCAGCCTACAGCACTTGTGTCGGCTCACCATCAACAAGCTCACTGCCGAGGTTGACCAGCTGCCTCTGCCTAAGCGAATAGGGGACTATCTTAGGCAATACCCTTTCCAGCTCTGAGACAGGAACTGGTGTTCATCTGTCTTGGCAGACCAGGGAAGACCAGAAAGCCACCTCCTTCTTTCCCCTTTTATAGAAACCCAACAAAAGACAGACCTCACAAGTCCAACAGGTGTGGATTATGGTAACTACCTTTTGGGGATTGGGAATGCCCCTTTCCCTCTCCTCCTCCCCTCATTTCTGCCCATCCCTGTGGGGAGCAAGGTGCTTGTTCTGTGTCTACAGACCTGGGGACTCAAGACCAGGATGAGAGTAACTATGCCTGAAGTTCTTGGGGGGCCAGATAAGGACTGTAGGCCTGGGCTCCTGCCTCTATTTATTTTCCTGACCACATTGGGGAGATACTGGGATGTCACATCCCTCTTCTGCTGTGCTAGGATCTGGGACCATCCCAAACTTGGACTGGGGTTTCCCCCTCTGACTTAGTTCCATATTTGCCAACTACCTGAACCATATGGTTGCCTTGGGTAGCAGGCCAGAACAGAGAAACTCCTCACCTATGTCCAGCCTTCTCCAAAGACAGGCAGTCACACCTGCTTACCACACACCCCAGCCCTCATCTCCAGCCCCACATCCAGTGAACACTACCTGACTGGTCAAGCTTACCAATGAACGTTTCTCTTTGGGAAAGAGGCAGCAGGAATTCTCTTTTCTTTCCTTGCCAGCCATCCTTCTCTTTCAATCGAAATTACCAGTCTTGGTATATCATGGTTCTCACATCCATCAGAAAAGTCTGGGAAAGAGAGAAGAATGGGAGACCACAGGAGAGAAGTGGAAGGGCCTTTTGACCTGAGGCCAAAAGCAACCCAACTGTTTTCCAGTATTTATTTATTTATTTTTTGGGTTTTTTTTTTTATTTGTGGTTCAATAATACCAGAGCAGGGCCTAAATTGAGCAAGCTGGCCTTCAAGGCTCTCCAATGTGTCCCAGAGATCTAATTCTTATTTTTTTCTCTGATGTGACAAAGTCCTTTATCTTAAATGAAGTTTATCCAAATCAGTGCCAGTAAATGAAGCTTCTGCCCTGCCTTGAGCACCAGCTTCCCATCATCCTAGCCCTCTGAAAGGTGCCTTCCCTAAAGGGATGGAAGGCCCTTATCTCCACTGATCTGAATTCAGTTATGGCTGAGGGTTGCACTTCCATTTTGACCCTCCCACCTGAATCTCAGAAGAAATTTTGCACACTCCCATAGTGCCCTCATTCTCTTCCAAGGCCCCTGAGTGGCAAGTTGTCTTCTTGCACATTGATGAACAGATCACCCAATCAAGGGGCGGGGGCTTTCAGGGAGTGGGTTGGGTGGTTGGGATATGGGTAGGTATGCATGGGGGGGGTGTATTTGAATAGTTCACCTATGACTGTAACCTCATTTCCCTTTCCTTAGGGACCCTGGGAAGATGATTTAGCTTAGTTACACAGAGAGAATTGTAAATCTGATTTACAAAGAAACTTTTTAAAATAATAATAATTATTATAATAAAATCACTATTGTAGTGGTCTTCTTTTCTCTTCTAATCCAGTTTGGGAGGGGTGGGGTAAGGAGAACTGGGGACAAGAAAACAAGCTATAGCAGGATCATTTGTGAATATTTAACCTGATGAAAAGAAGAGATGGAGGGTGAAGGTGGACTGTGGTCTGTGTCTCGAAATGTCTGAAAGGTTTTCATGTGGGATTGAGAACAAGCTTCTTCTCTATAGCCAAGGAGGGTAGGATATGATTCAAAAGATAAGAGTTTTAGGGAGGCAGGTTTCCACTGACTATAAGGACCCATTTTATCTATCCAGTAATGGAGTAGGCTGCTTTGTAAGGTAATGAGCTCTCATTGTGGAATTATTCAAATACAGACTAAATAGATACTTGCCAAGGATTTGTAGGGGTTATTCCCACATCAGCTCATGCTTCCACCTTTGGAATTCCCCTAAGTGTAGAGCCCTGGGTTATAGAGAAAGCAGACATTTCCGTCATGGATCCTGCTTTTAAGCAGTTTGTGCTCTAGTGGAGGGGGGATAAGATTCACATACATGTAATTACAGAACAAGAATAGGTGGAATCGGGCCAAAAGAAATACAAACTAAATGTTCTTTGCTTGAGAGTATAGGGTGAGTATGATTTCAACCAAAGGAGATGGGAGGGAGAGAAGACTTTCAAAGAATAGACAGCCCGAGGGGAGAGGGGAGGGAAGAAAGGGATGGTGAAAAATGTGGAATTTGAAATCTCCCAAAAAAAAAGAATGTTGAAAACTATTTTTGCATGTAGTTGGAAAAATAATTTTAAAAAAGAGTAGGAGGCAGCTAGGTGGCACAGTGGATAGAGCACCCGCCCTGGAGTCAAGAGTACCTGAGTTCAAATCTGGCCTCAGACTTAATAATTACATAGCTGTGAGGCCTTGGGCAAGCCACTTAACCCCATTGCCTTGCAAAAAAAAAAGAATAGACAGCAGCTTAGACAAAGGTGTGAAGTAAGAAATGTTTTCAGGAGTCATCGGATTTTGTCATAATAGAGTAAGTAAAGGAAACTAGTAAGAGATAAAAATTGGAAAGGGAGGGTCTTAAAAAGTCAGAATGAATTAACATGAATTTTATTCTGTAGGTAATAGGAAGCTCTGAAGGGTTTTGAGAAGAGTGACCTGTTCATTAGGAAGATCACTGATAGAGGGCTCAGCATAAATTGGAAGGGGAAAAAGTAAAACTAAGAAGTCCTCCATTAGCTGTTAACTTTTATTATAGACTTGCTATAGGTCACAGTGCTATACTAAGCTCAAAAGACAAAAAAAAAAATAAACTAAGACCAGCTCTGCCCCACAGGAAGATTACATTCTAAATAGATACATACAGAATAGTTAAATAAAAGGTAATGGTAGAGGGGAAGGGCTGAAGTCAAGGGAAACTGAGAATGACCTCCTGCAGAAAGTGGAATCTGGTCTGTCTTGGGGAATCTAAGAGGCAGAGGTGAAGAGGATGAGCATTCCAGGTAGCTGTTCCTTGAACCCTGGGTCAGCAAGACAGGATGACTGGATGACAGAATGTATGGAGAGGAATAATGTGGAAGAAGATATTGGAAGAAAGGGACGTCTCAGGTTTTGAAGAGCTTTAATTGGCAAAGTAGTTTTTACAGGAAGTTCAAAAACTTCAGTTTAAAAATATTACAGTTTAAAACTCAGGGATACTCAGTTCAAAATATCCAATCAGTAGTTTTATAAGAGTGGACTTGATGAAGGGCTGGGTACAAAGTTATGGGAATCATGCATATAGAAGTGAATATTGACTCTATGAGAGTTGATGAAATCACCAAGCATATCATTTAAATTGAAAATCAAAGTGGACCTAGAACAGAGCTATGGGATGCACCCACAATCAGTACGACACAGAGTCCCACAGAAGAGAGAGAGAGGAGTGATTCAACAGGTAGGAGAATAGCTAAGAGTATTGTCATGAAAACTCTAAGAGGAGAGAATATCCAGGAAGAGGTCAACAGTGTCAAATGCTTCAGAGAAGTCAAGAAGAATGGGGTTTGAGAAAAGGCCTTTAGGTTTGGAGATTAAAGACCATTGAGTTGCTACCACAGCCCAGATATGATGAGATCATGTTTGTCCTTCATTCTTGAAGAATGGGAGGTGATGCCATGACATGGCATTTGAGTGAGGAGTGCTAAGTCACCAGACTCATTCTTTCCTCTGGAGCCATTTGAGTCCAGTGGCCAGATATGAATCAGGTGAGATGAAAAGGAAATTCAAACTAATAAGTGCAAGAACAATGGTGAGAGAATGAAGGACATTTTAATCATGAAATGATCCTGCTTAGTCCTACAAATGCCAAGCCCATTACTGGAGACCCCATTCTGTATCAACACCCTGATTTGAACCATTGACAGTCTCCCTTCCTCTAGTCTCAATGGGACTACTAGAAAGCCTTGTGGCTCTGTGATCCTCCATATTTAATGCTTGGCAGGTATCTCTGGGTAACCCCTCTGCTCTATAGAGGTAATTTATCCTCTTCCTCACTGAGGCACATTCCTGAGACACTCAATAGGCACTGGCTAGGCCAAGCTTCTCCCTAGTTCTTACAGGGTTTTTGGCTTGCTTGTTTTATTTTAAAGATTCAGCTTTATTTTATTTTCCATAAGGAGTCACATTTTTCCCCTTCTTGCTTCCCCTTCACCCCCATTAAGGTAAGAAAAACAAGAGCTTTGTTGAAAACATAATCAAGCAAAACAAATTCCTACATTGGCCATACCCCTCTCCAAAATCTGCTTCAATCTGCATTTTGGATCCATCACTTCTCCATAAGAAGATTGACAGCATGTTTCTTTAAGAGTTCTGAGATAATTAATGATCTTTACCTTGATCAGAGTTCTTAATACAGTTGCCTTTATAATAACATTGTTATTGCATATATGTTGTTCTGATTCCACTCATTTCACTCTGCATTAATTCATACAAGTCCTCCCAAATCTCTCTGAATATCCCCTTCCTTATTTTCTCGTTGCACAAATAGCAACATTACATTCCATAATTTGTTCAGTCATTCCCCAAAATGATGTGGCCTTTACAGTGTTAGAAAGTGCAGGACCCATTGAATCAAAGAAAACTCAGAACTTGCTTTTCATCCTCATGGTGCTGAATGCTTCTTCTCATGCCAAATTCCTGTCTTCCTGAAATTCATCTATCCCCATTCCCATTTATCCCCAGGGCTATCATTAACCTGTAGCTGGAAGGGGTCTTAGACTCTTGAAGGGATCTCTAATGAAATTTTAGAGGTCTTGGATCTCAGTTCTCTTCTATGTAAAATGACAAGATGAGGCTTTAGGATCTCTAGGACCATCTCTGCCATTCTGAGTTCTGTAGGTTTTTCTAATTCTGACAGTCTTTGATTATCTGTATCTATGAGGCAGGTGATGATGTTTGTTTTTTTTGTTTTTGAAGAAGACCATGACATCAGGTAGATGCAGCCATGACATGATTTGTACATAAATTGAATTTGAGCGAGGGGGTGTTGCACTAAGTCATCAGCCTCACTTACTCTTCCACTGCCATCTGGGCAATGGCTGGGTATGGATTAGGATTATGGATATGGAAGACGAGAGATGGCCCTAGATGTGAGGCAATCAGGTGAAGT
The DNA here is from genome assembly GCF_037893015.1 of Macrotis lagotis. Classification (NCBI taxonomy): domain Eukaryota; kingdom Metazoa; phylum Chordata; class Mammalia; order Peramelemorphia; family Peramelidae; genus Macrotis; species Macrotis lagotis. Next base: position 108,012,726 of record NC_133665.1, on the reverse strand, counting down.
GATTTGCCCAAGATCACACAGATGGTGAGATCCTAGGCAAGATACTCCATCTCTGTTTGCCTCAGTTACCGCAAACATATAATAGGGATAAGATTAGCATCTACCTCCCAGGGGCTTTGTGAAGACAAAATAAGATAAATATTGGTTTAAAAAAAGTACTTAGCAGTAGATAGTAGGTGATTAATAAATGATTATTCCTTTCCCCATCCAGGGACCAAGAAACCTCTGGAGTGGCATTCAGATTAACCTGTTTTACAAGTTTTAATAGCTTCAGGTTTTGTTTGAAATCAGTCATTGGCACAGAATGTTAACCCCATGATGATGGGTGTGGCTCAGTTCTCCCTCTATCAGGGTGTGGAGAGAAGCAGTTTACATAAACCCAAGATCTCTCCCCTTAAAGGTTGTTTTTATCCATTTCTGTATCAGGCAATGTAACATGCACAATCTCCTCTTATCTCCAAGGCCTTTACCTTTCTTAAAGTGCTTTATGTTTTTTTTTTCATATTTCTGTCTCTCAACAGCCCTGTGAAGCAGGCAATGATGCTTATCCCTAAATTAGAAAGGGAGGACCTGAGATCTGTAAAAGTAAAATGACTTGCCCAGGGTCCTATAGTTGGTGCTACTCCTGCTTATGGCTCTTGACTCCAAGTCTAGGATTTTTGTTGTCAAAGCAACAAAATATCTTCAAATATCCTAGAGTCCAAGAGCAAGGATGAGAGGGTTATAAATTAAGGCTATCTCCTCAGGTGGTTTTCCCCATATTGAATTTGTAGCATTTTGAAAGATCCTTTAATATCCCTTTTCTCTTTTATTCTTCAGGCTATGACATAAGTAGGGAGATTAATTCGTCTCATTTTTATTCACGAAAAAAGAGAGAGGAAATAACTCAATCATAGTCACACAGTTAGTTAGAGATAGAAAGGAGACGAGAACCATCCATCTCTTAACTTTGAATCTATAGTTCTTTCTGCCACTACTCAAAATAGTTAGAAAATTGACTCAGGGCAAAGAAGACTCCAAATTCCTAAGTGACTATGATAATATACTAGGCCCTATTCTAGATATAGGCTACATAGCAGATCAAGATCTCATTCTTTAGCACAGACCAGATTCAAACTAGAGACAGCTTGCCTCTAAAAGGATTTCTCTTTCCAATCCCTGCATCTTACCAAAGGACCCATTCAGCTGGAAGATGATCAGCTCATTCTGCATGGTATTCCTTTGATGGGACAGAGGGCATCAGAGGGGGAGTCAATTCAGTCCAGATGCCTGAGGGCTTGCCCTGGAGAGACATTGCTAGGAGAGCTATTACTAACAGCTTCTAATAAATACTACAATATAATAATAATAATAATTCTCATTCTGGACTGGGTCACTGCCACCACTTCCTGAATTTTGCTTCCTATCCTGGGCTTGACAAGCATTTTTCTTAGAAGTTGCCATTGTGGTCTTTCCAGATCTGAAGTTTTATGTAATGCAATTATTCCCCTTAAAGAGAGGAAATAACTCAATTATGGTCACACAGCCAGTTAGAGGAGGTAGAGATGTGACTAGAGCCATCTATCTCTTAGATATTCTATTTGGAGTTAGGAAGTTGACTCACAGCAAAGAAGCCTCTGAATTCCTGGGAGGTGTCCTCTGTTCACAGAATTTTAGAGCCAGAAGACTTCTTAGAGACTTTAGTTTTTCCACATCCTTATTTTACTCATTGGGAAACTGAGATCCAGAATGGGGCTCGATGACTTGCTCAAAGACCCAAAGTGAGTTAGTAGCAGAGGCTGATCTAGGATTCCAGTGTCCTACATCTACATCCTTCATTAAAGAGTCTTTTAAAGAGTTCTCTCGACTTCCTCTCCTCTTTTCACTTCTCAGATTTTACAATCCCTTGTTTCCCCTTCCTTCCGAAGAATAAAACTAGCTGTGGGTGAGTGGAAAGCCACATTGGTTCCAAGAGTCTGCTGAAGGAATTGGTGTCTGTCTCTTCTTTTTTAAAGGGATTTATTTAAATTAAATCTTTTTTTTTTAACTTTTAAGCAATTTTCTTACCTTTCTCCCTACACACACACACACACACACACACACACACACAATGTAAAATCCTTATAACAAACAAATATGCATAACCAAACAAAATAAATTCCTGCATTGACCATGTGCAAAAAATATATCTTTATTCGACATATTGAATCCATCATTCCTCTGTATGCTTCATTATCAGTCCTCTGGAATAATGGTTAAGAAGTAATGCCATTTTTATTATATTGACAGTCTACCTATGAGCAATTAAAATTTCTCCAATTATTTAAGTCTGTGTTGTTTTCCTAAAGGATTTCATTGTTATAGTTATGTAGTTCTTGGGTGAATTTTCATAGGTAAATGTCAAGTACTTTATGAGTTCTGTAGTTATTTGAAATAGAATTTTTTTCTATCTCTTCCTGCTGGGTTTTGTTGGCAGTATACAGAAATGCTGAAGATTGTGTGGGTTTACCTTATACTCAAAAATTTTCTGAAATCGAATTTTAAGTGCTTTCTAAATAAACCACATGTTTACAAAAATAATTATTTTGTTTCCTCTTTGCCTTTTGCTTATTACCTCAATTTCCCTTTCTTGTTATTATTATTATTATTATTGCTAGCATATCCAGCACTGTATCAAACAATAGGGGCAATAATGGACATCTGCTTTAATCCTGATCTTCCTGGAAAGACTTCAGGTTTATTTCTATTATATCTAAAACTAAATGTTGGTTTTAGATAGAAAATACTACATTAAGAAATACATTTGTTTTTATTCTTTGAAACCATTTAAAACAAAATTAGGTGCATTTTGCTAATTACTTTTTTCTGAATCTATTGATATAATCATGATTTTTGTTCTTGCTATTAACATGGTATTATAATAATAATAATAACAATAATAGTAAACATTCATATAACACTTAATTTTTGCCAGGCACTGTCCTAACCGCTTTACATTTATTATCTCAATTGATCCTCACAATACTGCATGATAGGGGCTATTATGATTCCCATTTTTATTTGAGGAAACTAAGGCACCTAGAGGTTAAGTGACTTGCCCCAGAATCTCCCACTTAATAAGTGTCTGAGCCTGAATCTGAGCTGTGGATCTGTGTCCACTGCACTTCTCAACTAGAGTACCATTGGGTATGGCCCATTTCAGTCTCTTGTTAGAATGGTTCTGTTAAGTTTAAGTTTTCTACTCTCCTACTCTTAATTTCAAATTTGAGCATCAAGGTCACTGTCCCTCCCCTTGGAGTAACAAAAAAGTTTCTTGAAGTTATCTCTGGGTAGAATGGTTTTCTTCTTCAAGATTCACTTGCATTTATAACTATGTTTACAATTTCTCCAGTATTCAACCAGTCCCACATTTTGGTCACACTGAGTGATAATTTTAATATATTGTTGTAGTCTCTTTCTTAAGATTTTATTTATAATTTTTGTGTTGATCTTCATTAGGGATATTGATCTAAAGTTTTCTTTCTCTGTTTTGACTCTCCCTGATTTGGTTCATGTCTTTTCCCAAACCAGAGAAAACTAATGGAGAAAGAACCCGAAAGAGATCCAGGTTTGGGCCCTTGAAAAGTGGCTCCTTTGGGGTTCTCTCTGACTTAGACAAGCGATCAAAGACTTCAGAAATTTTCTGAGCAAAGTTTGGAAGTTAAATACAGGAAAAACGTCCTGAGAGAGAGTTAAAGGATATTGGAGGGAGACTCGAATCTATACACAACAGAATGGAGCCTCTTGTGTCTGCGATATAAAATGATGCTTAGGTCACATGCCTAATCCCTGTTCCATCTAATGCGCTTCATTCTCTTTCCCCAGTCCCAGAAAGTCCCCTGACCTTAGTCCCAGACTGAGTTCTCCCCTTCTTCAGGACTTGATTAGATTCTCCCTGGCCTTCTCCCAGGGCAGTGGCTGCTGCTGAGGTTCATCCTAAGACTGAGTGGTTCTGATAGGAAGAAACAAAGAGAAGAGGAAAGTTTTTCGAGTTTGTTTTGAGGGGATAGGAGAATGGGGGGGAATGTGCTAAAACCCTGGGCTTTTGCAAGCAGGCGATCCCAGGCCAAGCAGGCGCTTCCTGGGTCTCTGAGCCAACTTCTCCCGGAAAATAAAAGCGAGTGAGTCCCGGGGGATCTGGGCGGGGGCAGAGGGGCGGGGGCAAACCCCTGAACCCTAGAGCTTCTTAGGGGTGGGGATTCTCCGGAACTGGGAGCTAAATAAATTCCGACTTTTAATATCTGGCTTCCTCCTGTCCCCACTCCCAGAGATTGGTTTTCCAGGGAATCGGACGTTCATTATCAGTCCTCCCCACGTCCCTTCTCGCGGAGATTGGTTTTCCAGGGAATTGCCCTCCTTCTCTCAATTCTCTTCCCACGAAGAGGTGCAATTCCAAGAACTGGGGCCCAGCCTTTTGGGGGCGGGCCGGGCTCCATAGCGAGTGGCCACTGAGAAAGAGGAAGTTAATTTTAAACCAAATAGCCCTCGGTGGCCGCTTCTTAGGAACTCTTTGCGCAATGGCTCTCTATCACAGCCCTGGAGCGAGGTCCAGCTGGCGCAGGGGCCGCATCTGAGAACCTCTCAGCTGCAAGGGGGTGTCCGGCTGGGGGCTACGGGGGGCGGCGTGGGGAAGGACCCGGGGACTGGGGACAGAGTTCAAGGCGGGTCCTGTCCCTGTCCCCAACGGGGCTCAGGTCTAACCGAGATCTCTCTGAAATCTAAGAATTTGCTTCTGCCTTTTAGGGGCATCTGGGCGAGGCCAAGGGGGTGGCACTTCTAACTTTAAAAAAAAAGTAATAAACGAGTTCAAGGGAATTCATCGAGTTCAAGGGATCGTGCCTATAAAGGTGGAATGGGTCTTAGGGTGACTGACTCTCTCTGGGTCCCTGAGCAAGTCATCGGCTTCTGGAGGCCTCGTTTAGATGACCTTTGATGTCCCTCCTAACTCCAATATCTGTGCTACTGTAACCCCGATCATTTTACAGGTGAGGAAAGGAAGACTTGATGACTTGCCCAAGGACTCTCTGCACAGAGATGCTGCCTCCTCCATGAAGTTTTCACTTCTCTGGCTTCCATGTGATGAGCAACTCTAACCAGCTAAATTTCCATCTTTTAATTATAATTACATATATATAATTTATTATAATCAAATTATCATAAAAGCTATATATTAATTATTTTAATTAATAACTAGTAAATAGTAACAAACTATGACTTTTTAAGGTTTGCAGGGTGCTTTACAAAATCACCTCATATCCTCCCAACAACTCTGAGAGGAGGTGCAATTATTCCTGTTTTACAGATGAGGAAAACAGACAGGTTCATGTCTGAGGCAGGATCTGAACTCAGGTCTAAAAATTCTGTAAGTAGGTAGGAGAAGAACAGACCCAGAAAGTTGAAGGATTTTGGCCAAGACCACATAGGCAGGAACCGAACTCTCTTGACTCGGCATCCAATATTTTCTGCATTATACACATCTTTTGGGTTGTGATTTTGAAGTCATTTAATATTCTATTGAGGTCCTTGGACAAGCTAAGATTTTTTCCAGATCTGATGTTCTTGCAGGTCATCTGAGTTTGCATGTATTCTTTAATCACCCAGCTACAACAGTATTTGTCACTCTTCCCCATAAAGTCAGTCATCAAGTTCTGTGGTTTGTATCTCCATGTCATTTCTCCCAAATACTACTCCTAGACCTAGCAGGCTTAGACTTTTATCTTTTCTCCCTTGGACTATAGCTAAGACTGGACCTGCCTTCTGGTCTCTTCCCCACCAATCCAGCCTAAAAAATTAGCCTTTTTCCTAGAGTTTAGCTTTGATGATGCCATTCAGAAACCTCCAGGTCTCCCCTTTGAATACAGGATTCAATGTGATTTATCTTCCTTGCCAGTCTTATCTCCTCTGTTCCTCATCATGCATGTAATCAGTATCTCCCATTTTGAGAGCAGGGGTTGCAAGAGGCTCCTACTTCCTGCTTTCTATCTAACACCTGAGTCCAGAAAGGCCAAAGTCATTCACTGCATCCAGGTCTATTGCCAGTTGTCTTGGTTTTTGTCCTGCCACTGCACTTTGATGATTCTAGAGGAGAGAGTGAGGCTGATCACTTTGCAACTCTGCCTAACTTAAATCCAATTCATATGAAAATTAGGACATCAGGGTGGCTAGGTGGCACAGTGCATAGAGCACTGACCCTGGAGTCAGGAGAGCCTGAGTTTCAAATCCAGTCTCAGACACTTAATAATTACCTAGCTGTGTGTGACACTGGACAAGTCACTTAACTCCATTGCCTTGCAAAAACCAAAAGCAAACCAAAAGAAGAAAAAGGTAAGGATTTCACCCTAGGGACGTCATTACCCCTCTTTGAGAATGAATGATACACAACAACAACAGTACAACTTCAGGGAATCGCCTCCCTCTCCACTATAATCCAAACTGCTGCTCCAAGAATACTGCTTCTTTAGACTTCCTCTTCCCTACTTTTTCTTTCACAGGTCCTTACAAATAATGATTTTAAAAAAGGAGGGGGTTATCAATTTCAGTTTAATTTAAAATTTTTTTTATTAAATGTCTATTGTGTGCTCTATCCAGGAGGAGAAGGAAAAATAGAACATTTGGATAGCATACCTTCTCACTGAAGCTTACATTCTAGGTGAGAATAAAATTTCAACCTCACAGAAATATGACACCCAATATTTTGTGATTAAGTGTATTAGAGACATATAGGCAAAAATCTTTTGTGGAATGCAAGGGGGAAAGTCATTATCAGTAATAGGATGTGGGTTTTGTAGAATAGATAGTTAGTTGGGCCCTAAGGATGGGTGAGAATTTCACAAGTGAAGGGGGACATAGGGATCAGCATGAACTTGAGAGGTAATGAGAGGATCGCTCTGGAGAGCTTTGAGCAAAAGAGTGATGGGACTATATAGAAAGAAAATTAGCCTTGGAGAAGCTAGGTGACATAGTCCTGTTTTCAGGAGGACCTGAGTTCAAATATGACCTTAGACATTTGACCTATTACTAGCTGTGTGACCCTGGGCAAGTCACTTAACCCTGATTGCCTTGCAAAAAAGAAAAAGAATAATAGCCTAAAATGGGTTAGATTTGGGAAAGGGATGAAGTACAAGTTGGAGGGAAATAAGGGTGGAGGAGGAAGAGCTATGAGAGATTCAGTTATGGCTATATAATATGGAGAAATGATAATGAGGAATGAAACTGGTCAGGGAGGGGAGGGGGGAAGGATGCAAGAGGATTTGGTAACTTATTTGTTTGTATGTATGCATGTTTTAAATAAGGTTTTATTGATGTTTTTTGTTGCTTTAAATCATAGTTTTTCCCCCAATACTGTTCCCCTTCATCCTTCTCAGTCAACCCATATAAGCAGATAGCATTTTTAAAGACAAAAAAAGAAAAGAAAGAAAAGAAAAAAATTAACATGATGAATCAATACTTTGAAAAAAGTCAGGAAAATATACTCAATGTACATCATATAAGAACCTCCCACATTTGTATTCCAACCTCCAGCCAAACTGGAGTTGATTCTGTGCTTTCCAGATGGGCTCTCTTAGCTGCCTTTGCTATTGTCTCTTCTGATATATCCTCTATGGAACCATTCTTAGTCTATATAATTTCATAACATTCACTTTTGAATATTTATGTTGCTTTCATTTCCATTATTGCAGTCATATGTATTCTTAATTCTGCTTAGCTGACTCTGCATCAGATCATGCAGATTTTCTTGTGCTTCTCTGTATTCATCACATTTACCATTTCTTATAGCATAATATTCTGCTACATTCAAGTACAAGTTATTTAGCTGTTTTCCAGTTTCTACTTTGTTTCCATTTCTTTGTTATCATAAAAAAGTGCTGCTATAAACATTTGGGCACATATGAGAACTTTTTTGTTTATCAATGACATCCTTGGTATATAAGCCTAGGATTGTAATATCACTTTTATTTTCATAACTCCAAATTGCTTTCCAGAATGACTGCAATAATTTATAGTTTTATCAAAAATGCACTAGTATGACCATCTTCCCACAGTTCCTCCAACAATAAATATCTTTTTTTGCAATCTTTGACAATTTGTATTGTGTGAGGTAAGAGCTTAGGGTTCTTTTCATTTGTATTTCTCTTATTATAGTTATTAGAAGTCTTCTTTCACATGTTATTATTTCATATGTTGTTCTTTCGTAGGTTGTCAAGAGTTTGCAATTCTTCTTCTGAGAACTGTTCATATCGTTTGATCACTTATTTTACTGGGGATATGGTCTTACAGATATGGGGTGTCCCAAAAGTCTTAGTGCAGACTTGTGGGATATATTTTATATCTGTTAATTGTTTAGATATCTTGGATGCCAAATTCTTATCAGATAAATTTGATAGATTTTTTTCTCCCATTCAATCAATTTTCTTCTGAATGCATTAACATTTTTTGTACAGAAGCATTTCAGGTTCGTGTAATCTAAATTATCTGCTTTGGGTTCCTCTATGTCTGTATAGAAGAATTAGTGGTATAAATTAGTGTTTTCAAAGGCTACATGCATCATCAACCCCAAAAATCAAGTGTTGTAATCATTTCATTAGAGAGGCAAAAATGAACATTCATAACTTTATGTTATGATAAGGAAACTACATTATACTGGAAAAGTATAGAAAACAAACCAATATCAAATTCATATGTTCCCAATGTCTTAGCATATAAATTCATAAAGGAAAACTTAACTGAACTACAGGAAGACTAGACAGTAATACAATAGGGGCATTGATTTTAACACTCCTCTCTTAGTTTTGGATAAGTTTAATAGAATGATAAGCAAAGGAAAAAGACAGGTTTGACAAATCACCAGAGAAACTAGAAAGAAAAGACTTAGGGTATCTTCTAAATGGGACTGCTAAAGAATATTCATTTTTTCCTCAGAACCCTCTTGAAACTTTTTTAAAAGTTAGCCATATATTAGGGCACAAACTTATTGCAAACAAATGTAAATAGGCAGAAATAGTAAAAAAATTCATTATAAACCAATAAAAATAGTAATCAGTTCAGGGGGTGCTAATACAAGTCACAAACTGAAATGGAGACCTAACAATTGAATCTTAAATAATAAGTAAATCAAAGACTAAGTCGTAGAAACAATAACTATAGTAAAGAAAATTATAATGATGAAATAATATAACACAATCCCTGTAATGGAGCTTCAAAGTAGCTCTCTGGAAAAAGAAAGTCCCTACAAACATACATTAGGAAAACAGAAAATAGAGGCTTAGTGAACTTATTATGAATTTTTATAAAGTAGAAAGTCAAGAAATGAACACAACTATAATAAAAAAGATATTAAAATTAGAAATGTCAACTTAAAACCAAAAGAAAAAGCTATAAATGATAAATAAAACTAAAAGTTAGTCTTTTAAAAGTCTGATAAAATTGATAGGCCTTCATCAAATCTGATTAAAAAGAAGAGAGCAGAAAGTCAAATCAAACAGAATAGCAAACAAGGGGAAATCACAACAAAATAAAAGAAATAAAAATAATTATCAAAGCCTTCTACACATAGTTGGTTATATGCTACCAAATCAAGAACATAAAAAATAGAATACCTCTAAAAATATAAAATATTCAAGCAGAAACTCAATCAAGATCTTAAATAATAGAATCTCAGAATAACTAACCATAAAAGAAGAACCAAAGGGGAAAAAAAATCTCCTAGGACTATGAATTAATGTAGTCTGTCAAACTTTTAAAGAACAATCAGTACATAATTTTTTCCCTGAAATTGAGAAAGAGGGCTCCCTTTATGAGACAAATATAGTTCTAATACCTAATCCAGAGAGATATAATACAGAAGGAAAACTATAGACAGATATCATTAATGAATATCGATTCAAAAATATTAAATAAAATTCTGTCAAAATGTTATAATTCATCCCCAAAAAATCAGTCATCATGACCAATATCCATTTATACTAGGGATGCAAAGAAGGTTCAAAATTGCAAACATAACACAATTAAATTAAAAATAAAAACTTCCTAAATCACATGATCATTTGAAAAGATTGTTAACTAATTGGGGCATGAGAGGTAGAAGAGCATTTGTTGATGTCCCAATGTAGGATTAAGGTGACTTTGGGTTCTCAAAGATTGTCAATACTGTAAAAGCTGCATTTAGGTCTGGGGAGAGAATATGTGTGTCTACCATCAAGATCTACCTAAGTACATGGGGAAAGGTTCATCATCAGACAGAGAGTGGTAAAAGGTAAGTTGATCCTTTTTTTTAAAAATTAATTTTTTTCAGTTAACAATCATGTTTTCTGCTCCATCCCACCTATCTCCTCCACTGGACTTAGAGAGTCAGAAAGAGAGAAATAGATGTAGAGAGTCAAACACAGAGACAGAAATACAATCTTTGTAATAAATATGCATAATCAAACAAAGTAAATTTCTTTAGGGGCCATGTCTAAAAATGTATATCCATTCTGCATCTTGAGTCCACAGGTGATAAATTCTTTCAGAAATAGCATCTCATGAACTTGTAGAGAGGTGTGTTGCCATCAGCATCAGTGGAGGAACTGATACTCATAAAGGTACCAGTCTCTCCCTTCAGAGATCTTACACTCTTCCAGTGGGAGAGGAATGGCATGTATACAGATAAAGATAATGCAGAGTAGGTTGCAATAGGGTAAAGGTGAGGTCCAGATAAAATATTCTATGTAGGAGAATTTTCAGAAGGGACAGATCACTTTCAGGATAAAGTTAGCCATTTTTGGATGGTTGTTGCTGTCCTTTGTTTTCAAAGACCAAAATGACACCACTGTGTTGGAGTCAAGTTTACAGTGTCCAACTATGGCTGATAAGGTCAATATGAGTTCAGGAGACTCTGGCACAGGTTAGGCACAAATAATCCATGTGAACATTGGAGTGAATTCTTTAAATTTGGGCATCCTGTGTTTATCTTGAGCTACTTCAATTCTGCTTTGACACCCGTTGTATGAAAAAAAAGGGCAGGAATGTGAGCTCCATTAGATTATAAGCTTCTTTTTTTTAGGTTTTGCAAGGCAAATGGGGTTAAGTGATTTGCCCAGTGCCACACAGCTAGGTAATTATTAAGTGTCTGAGGCCAGATTTGGACTCAGATACTCCTGACTCCAGGGCCGGTGCTCCAATCACTGCGCCACCTAGCCTCCCCAAGACTATCAACTTCTTAAAGGCAGGAACAATGCTTTTGTTTGCCTTCATATTGTTAGTGCTGGCACATAGCAATGGTGATGAAGATATTTGTCTTTTATTGTTAAAGAGGACCATGACATCAGGGAGATGATGCCATGATAAGTATGTGAATTGAACCTGAGTGAAGGTTGCTGTGCAGAATCACCAGCCTCACTTTCTGGGTCCAGTGGCCAAATATGAAGCAGGATGACTGCATATGACTCTGGATGTGAGGCAGAGTTAAGTGACTTGCCCAAGGTTATACTCTTAGAAAATGTCAAGTGTCTGAGGTCAGATTTGAACTCAGGTTCCCCTACTCCAGGGCTGGTGCTCTATTCATTGCTCTATCAGCTGCCAAATGTTTTTTTGACTGACTGAAAGAGAGAAAGGATTCTCCTTTGTAGGATCCTCAGTTTTGGAGTTGAATCCTTTGGCTTTTGTGGAAGTTCTCTGGGTGTCTAAGGTATTGCTCTGGGAGGCAAGGAGTGTTGCATCACTGGATTTGAGTAACGTCACCTGTGTCTGTGGACTCTTTGGGGACTCATGGACAGAAATATCCTTGTCTTTCTGTGCAAAACCTCTGAATTGGCCAATGGCAAGAAGAATGCCCACAGACCAGCCATCTCTATTACTTGACTGAAATTTAAACTGAAGCCACCATCTTAAAGGTTTATTTCAAAGTTGCTGAGACTCTATGGAACATCTTAATGGCCCACTTCAAAGACCACAGCCTCTGACATTAAGCTTTCAAATCTGAACATGATTTTGTCCTATAAATTCCTAGCCTCACATTTGTGGGGGCAAGAACCCGCGGTCATCAAAATATCCCTTCTGTGTCCTACTCCAGTATTGCATTGCTGATAGGTCTTCCAGTTCATAGAAGGAAAAATTCAATTGGTCTTAGACCCAGGATTTGAAGATGAAGATCTTTACAAAGAAAGGTTGGGAAGAATAAAGTCTAAGTTATTTTGCAGCTCTAAATTGATGTCTCTATGAACTTGAACAGAACAAAGAGATCATTCCTTGACAAAACTGTCTCCAAGAGGCTTCCGAAAACATAGACCTTCTCTGTCAGAGAAGCACATTCAATCCTCCTCCACTCCATCCCATTAGTTAATCAGGTCTTTGTTTCTCCTTCTCCTTCTCCTTAACAGGACAGACCGGGGCCAGGGAAGAGATGTTAAGGTTGGAACAGGTGGCCAGAGTTGGTGTGGGAATGAAGACAAAGTTCACCAACTTGGCTTTGAGAAAGGGGTTGGCTTTGGTGAAGGAAAGAGAGAAGGGGAGGGACAAGGAGAAAAAGTCCCTAGTGGCTGACAGTATTGCCAGTCTCTGGGCTTTGTCCAACTCCAGTCTTGCTTTCATATCTTCCCAGGGTAATACCGGAACCTTAAAAGTGACAGGTTGAGGTTGGTTGGTTGGGCTCTCTTTTTAAGGAGGGAAGTTGAGGAAATCTGTCTACCTAAGGAGAAGAGCCACAGGGAAACTCCCAAATGGTTTGTTTGCCTAAGCCGTGAAGGGGAAACCACATGGGGTCTGTGTCTGAGACAGAGGACTGGGGCCAAGTCCTGGCAGAGGTTAAGTCTGGGTCTGTGGAGGGATGGACCAGTGAAAGGTTGAGAAGGAGCAGGCCTGGAGCCTGGAGTCCCTGGGCAGATTCTGCGTCAGCTCTCCTGGATCCCATCCCTCCTGGTTCTTTCCTCAGCCAATCTCAGATTCCTTTTGCCTCAAACAAGGTTTCTCTTTTTACTTCTCCCATATCCTTCCTCTAGCTCCATTACCCTCTCTTTCCCTCCCTTCCGCTCATCCCAGTAAATTGACTCCTGAAGCTTATGCAAAGTTATGGATATTCATACTGGTTGCCATGCAGGGTGCACCAGTCTGGGAAACAGGAGACTTTTGATTTAGTCTGGCAAGACCTGTATGATCCTAGGCTGGTCACTTCTTTCTGAGCCTCAGTTTCCCCAATGATGCAAGAAAGACTCCTAATTTAGGAGTCAATGAATTTGTGACACATATACACATTCACGTATACATATATGCTTACCCCTATACATGCACAGATATATGTCTAGGTGTATATGTGTATACATATTTATAAATAATTCAAACAAATCTACCTTCAGACATATATAAATATATTCATTTTTATGCCCACTTAGACATCTGGATGCAAAAATCACATATATTCAGATCTACAGGTCTATACATAAACTCATAAATACCCACACACATGCACCCAGACAATGAGCCCATGTACATATACACATCTAGATAGAAACATCCATGTACAGATATGCACACCCACTTACATACATAAAACATACACATCCAAATTCTGTTCTCCACCTACTCACATGTTCTGAATCACCTTCTTTCCACACACATACACATACATGCAGATAAAGACATACATGCTCACATACACAAATATAGTGGCTGTGTGTTGGGGCAAACCTGGCTGGGTGGATGCCCAGGCCAGGGGAGGTGAGGGTCATGCTAGCTACTCTCCTTGGAACAAGGCAGAAGATTCCAGGAAGTCTTCTCTATGACCCCCAGTCCTGATTCCTAGAACTGGAATTCCCAGCTGCAGTGGGGCAGCTGCCAGCAAGGGCCCTTCTTAGAACCCAGTCCTCTCTGGGGCCCCTGCCCAGCCGTCCTGCCTGGCCTGAGTTCCAGCCACCCAGGAGGGAGGGGAGGGAAAGTGTTGAGAGTGGGAGGGTGAGGAAAGCTGAGAAGGAAGGATCAGGGAGCAATGGAGCCAGCCTATTTAATACCCCTTGGAAGTCGGCCCCAAATTTCATCGCCCCCTTCCTGGACTTCTGGCAACTTGGGGTTGGGGGGGAGAGAATCTCAGCCCTCCATCCTTGTCTTAATGTCCTATCTCCTTCTTGAAGAATTTTGAAAGGTGCCCATTACAGGGTCCAGGTCCCTTCAAGTTCCTTGGCAGCCACTCCAGACTGGCTGGCAGCCTACCCCTTCTCAGCATCAGTTACACTGTCCCCACTGGGTCATGCTGCCCATGTTAGGGTGCTCTGGGGATCTTCAGGGACAGCTTTACCAGCAGAGGGGAGAGAGTCCTTCACTAGGTCAGGAGACCTAGATCCTAGTCCCCTCCTCTTTTATGGGTCTTAGTTTCCCCCACTGGTCAATGGAAAGGGTTGGAGGAAGGGATAACTAAAATTTGTTACAATTCTCAGACGTTATGTTAGAGGAGAGGAGAGAATCTATTTGGTACTGGGAGATCTGGATCATAGAATCTAAGTTTGAAGGTAAAGAGATCTTAGCTGTTGTCTAGTCTAACTCCCTTATTTACAGAGGCCTAGAGAAGGTGCTTGAGGGACACAGAGTAGTGGCAGAAATTCAAACCCTTCTCTTTTGACTCTCAATACAATTCTTGTCCTATTCCATCCCAAAATCTGGGTCTGCCACCAATTCAGTTTGTGGCCTAGGGCTTCCTATTGGTGTCTACCTTCCCATTTGTCCAGTGGGGATAGCAATCTCTGCCCTGCTTCCAAATGGGGTTATGGAGATACGAGAGACAGAAAGCACCTGGAAACAGATGAGTTATAAGACCCTTACTAGTTGTGTGATCTGGGTAAGTCTGCTATTTGCCTCAGTTTCCTTATCTGTAAAATGGGAATAATCATAATAATAACAGGAATTTGAGGAAGGAAGATGGCATCAATAGTTGAAAGGATCAGGAAAACCCCTTGCATTGCAAATGTGCTTGAGAGAACCTCTGGAGAGTAAGATGGGGAGATAAGGTAAGAGGACATTTCAGTCCTGAAGAATGGTTTCCCAGGGTTATTGTGAAGATTTCAACATTTCTAAAATTTCCAGGTATTTTCTCTTTCTCATCTGTAAAATATTTGTAAAAAGCTCAGCACAATGTCTGGCAGAGATTAAGCTTCATATAGATGTTAACTATTATCATCATCATCATCATCATCAGTAATTGTTATATAATTGCTATAATAACTTATGATTTTCCTTCATTCTAGTGCTCTCCTTCTCTTGATTATATCTTTAATTTATACTGTATATACTGTCTCTTGTTTGTATATAGATTGCATATTATTTCCCTATTAAGCTCCTTGAGAGAAGGGACTGTCTTTGGCCTTTCCTTTCTTTTTGCCCCTAGCACTTAGAACAGTTACAAAGTAAGAGTTTAATAAATGTTTATTGACTGACTGAAAGTGAAGAGAAAGAATTTCTCACAGGTCCTTTATCCATTCCTGATTCTGGCCCCTTCACTGCCTCCTTGGGGTGAGAAGGAATAGGAAATAGCCTGAGGAAAGAAAAAGGTGTATTACATTATAAAGTACAGTAAAGAGACTATAGCTAATGAGCACAGTAGCTAGAGAGCCAGGCCTGGTGTCAGAAAGATTCATTCTCTTACCTCTTAGACTTCTTGTCTCTTCTTTAAGGATATGATTTCTTTCTCATCACACACAATTTGGATCAAGGTACAACATGGAAATAAAGTAAAGACTGACAGATTGCTTTCCATGGTGGTGGGGGGAGGGAAGCAAGATTGAGGGGAAAATTGTAAAACTCAAATAATATCTTTAATAAAAATAAAATTTAAAAAAGATTCATTCTCCTGAGTTCAAATCCATCCTCAGACACTTACTAGTTTTGTTACCCTGGGTGAGTCACTTACCCTTGGTTTGCCTCAGTTTCCTTATCTGTAAAATGAACTGGAGAAGGAAATGGCAAACCACTTCCAGTATCTTTGCTAAGAAAACCCCAGATGAAGTCATGAGGAATAGTACATAATTGAATAGCAAAAGCCCAGGTAGAATAAAGATTTGAAGATAATAGTTTCTCTTCTCAAGAAGAGGCCAGGAGTTTGCCCCCTTTCTACCTTACCATAAGCTTTTAGTTCTTTCCACTTATAGTCGTTTTTCCTTATTATCTTCTTAAGGGTAAAGACTATCCTTTGCCTCTTTTTATATCCCCAGTACTTAATCCAGTATCATGGTTGATGCTGTTCAGTTTTTCAGTCACATTCGACTCTTCATACATGTTGGCTGTGTGATCTTGGGCAAGTCACTTAACCCCATTGCTTTGTAAAAACCAAAACACCACCACCACCACCACCACCACCACCACCACCATCACCATCAACAAAACAAAGAAACAGACTAGAAACCAATCTCCTGGAGGCATTGAAGTGGGTCACCAATCCATTGTGTATACTAGTATTTCTATCACTGAGTAGTAGTTGTCCTCTATGAGTAAGCCGATAAAGGGGTGGGGAGTGGGGAGAGATCCAAATTGTACAAGTTTGTGCCTAAGTCTGTGTGGATGTTTGTATCTTAGGATATGGCACCTATGTGTTGGATATGTTTTGCATGCTTTTGTGTTTCCTGTTATGATTGTTACCGTCATTCTTATTTCCAGAGGCAATGATAAAATTGTCTATTTGACTGAGTGATACACTTACCGGTAGTAACACGTCCATATTGCCCCCTTCTAGAAATCCCATCTGGAAGCCAATCACCCTGTCTCAGGCAATTCAGACCCAGTTCAGCCAGGTTGGCCCTGGATTCTCCATCCTGGGAAGGAAGGGAGAGGTTTAAGAAGACAAAAAAAGCTAAGGATGGGATCAGGCAAGAAAGGGCAATGACTCTCAGGTATTGAGACTGGCTTCAGTAGCTGACTCCAAAGGCCATTCCCAGAGGGGAGCCAAAATAATCAGAGCTGGAGCTAGCCAGGAAGTAAATAACACATATCTGGTTGCATTCCTTCCTCCTAGTCCAGTGGTAGAACTGTTAGCCTCATTATTTATATCTGCCTTTCTCATAACATACCTTAAAAAAGTGTTTGCTCGATGAAATTGAATGAAATTTATAGTCTTACTTAGGGTTATAGAATCACAGGAATTAAGAACTGGAAATGACTTTTAAGATCATCTGGTAAAGAAAAAAATGTCATCTAGTGATAATAAGTAGCATTTATATAGCTCTCTAAGGTTTTTTAAGTACTTTACAAAGATCTACTTTTATCCTCATAACTCACAAAAATAGGGGTATATTATTATTCCCATTTACAGTTGAAGAAACTGAGGCAGGAAGAGGTCAAGTGACTTGCCCAGGGTCACACAGTATTCTCATTTTACAAGTGTGCTATAAAAAATGATAAGCAGGTTGATTTTGGAGAAAAAAACATGGAAAGAATTACATGAAATAATGAAGAGCAGAAATGAGCAGAATTCTAGCTGTGTGACCTTGGGCAAGCCACTTAACCCCATTGCCTAACAAAAACCTAAAAAAAAAAAGAAATGAGCAGAATCAAGAGAACATTGTATACAGTAATAGCAATGTTGTTCAAAGAATAATTGTGAATGACTTAGTTATTCTGAATATTATAAATACTCAAATAAGCTACAAAGGACCTATGAAAGAAGATGCAGGGGGCAGCTAGGTGACACAGTGTATAGAACACTGTCCCTGTAGTCAGGAGGACCTGAGTTCAAATCCAACCTCAGACACTTAATAATTGCCTAGTTGTGTGACCTTGGGCAAATCACTTGACGTCTTCCTTAAATCAATAAAATTTTAAAAAAGAAGGTGCTATATATCTATATCTATATCTATATCTATATATATCTGTGTTAAATGAGACAATAAGGAACTAAAAATAGAACAAAAAATTTAATTTAATTTAATTTAAAATGAATTGAGGGAGACATTCAGAGAGGATTAGAGGATGTGCACTGGTCCATTAAAAGAGGGATGGTTAGTAAATATACAAAAGAAAGCAAAAATCACAAAAAGCCCACATGACTTCTTGAAGAGCAGATCATTCTAAATTAATCTTATTTATTTTTTCATCAGATTTCTGGAAGTGATATAGTGGGGGTGCTGTCTACAGAGTTTATGGAGATTTCAGCAAAGTGGGTAAATCACTTCATGTGATTGGAAAAAATAGATCAAACTGAATGTGGTATGGGGATAACATTCAGTTGAAGATGTCATCAGTGAGTGAATGAGTAAGCACTTATTAGGTAACTACTACATGCCTGCCCTCAAAGAGCTCACAATCTAATGTCATCTTTTGTTAAATTTAAAGTGCATCATGGGAAGAATGAGGGATGTGGATTCAGCTGGGTTCAGACCTCCCAGATCTGCCACCTATTTGATATTGAGCAAATCACTTCCTCCTTCTAGAATAAATGGTTGAATGAATCAAAATTGATTTAATTAATTATATATGCTAAGAGCACAGACGGGTTAAGAGCATATGCATTAAAATTAATCTACCTAATGTGCTATGTTCTAACAACAGAGTTCTCAAATCCCAAAGCAGAGCTAGTCCTTGCTATCAAGAATCTTCCATTGTAATGGCAGAGACAGTGCCTATAGGGATGTGTTGGCCAAGAAAGAATATTTTGACTAGGAAAATTAGAGGGCCAAGGAGTGGAGCCATAAGGAAATGGGTGGATACCTCCTTCCCAGTGGCAGTATTAATTTGATTATGACTCCAAAACTGGGAAACCAAGCTGTGACTGGGGAAGAAGATGGCCAGGAAGCAGAATGCAGGTCCCAGAATTTCTAGGCTTCTTGGATAGCATGGGTCACATAAGGCTTTCATCAATAAGTGAATGAAGCAGGATCTTGGGCAGCAGAATCCCAGAAGTCTAGTGTACAGAAGGAGGGAGACAATTGTTCAAGCTCTGGATGGGGCTTTCCTATAGGGAGGACATTTCAGGGAGGATGTGGACAAGCTTAGATGTGTTCAGAGAAAGGTGACTGAGAGGATAAAATGCTTGGAGACTATGTAAGAAAGAATTTGTTAAAAGAACTATAGGTCTTTAGCCTGGAGAAGACCAGAATGCCACTCTCTTCTTTGCATCTGCAGTTCTGCCTAGTTTCAATTCCATAAAACAAAGATGACCCATCTCTCCAGCTTTCTGACCTCTTTTTGTATACTGTCTTTCCTCCCCATCAAAGTATAAACTTCTAGAGGGCTGGGATTAGCTTTCTTTTTGTTAATTGTATCCCCTGTGTCTGTTTTGAAGCAGTCACTTAATAAATCTTGATTGTTGTGGATTAGAAGAGAAGACTTAAGAAAGATGTAATACTATGATCAACTTCAACTGTTTTAAAGACTGTAGGGATAAAGTTTGTTCTTCTTGAGTCTAGAAGAAAGAAGTAGGGTCCATGGGGAGAAATTACAAGTAGGCAGATTTCAGTTCAAAGCAAATCAAAACTTCCAATTCCATTCAACAAACACTATGTGTTCTGGGACAGCTAGGTGGCTCAGTGGAGAGAGCATGGGTCCTGGAGTTAAGAGGACTTGAGTTCAAATCCAGACTCAGACAGTTAATATTGTTAATATTTTCTTAGCTACGTGGCCTTGGGCAAGTCACTTAATCCCATTGTCTTGCACCCCCCCCCAAAAAAAAAAACCTCCAAAAAACAAGCAATAAATTCAAAACTTTGTTCTATACTATTAGGACCATCCACAAATAGGATCTGCTACCTCAGAAGGTAATGAGATCCTAATCACTAAAATGTTCTAGCTAAATCTACAGAATCTCTCTAGGTTGTATGGGAGGGGTTCTAGCCCTGAGTAAAAGCTTGGACTAGATGACCTTAAAAGTTCCTTCTTTATTTAAGGATTGCCTAGAATCCTTATAAATTTTGGCAAAGAATCAGGAATCTTTGGGCCTTTAAGGAGTCTTTCTGACCAGGTGGTTGTTCCTAATGCCAGTCCCTAATCCAAGTTTCTAGGGGTGGTGGTGGTAGTGTTGTTGGAGTGGGATGATTCTGTAAACTGTTTTTATCTCAGAGATCCCTCCCAGAGTTCCAGAGTGGTAAGGAAAAACTACTGGCCCTGTTACTCCATGGCTCTTGGCCTTTGGGCCTAACCCATCCCTTCTTTCTTCACAAAGCAAATAGCCCAAGGTTTAGGGAGAATTTGGTGCCTGGATCTTGGTGTTCTCTACAAGGAAGATGTAAGCCCTGAGCTGCAGGGCAGTGAGAGGGGAAGGCCATGTGCTTATGCTTCATCATTCATTAGTTCTGATGTCTGCCAGAGGGCTCAGTTAGAAGACAGCTGGTCTTGGCTGTGGACATACCGATCCCAGATTCCCAGTTTAGGTTTTGAAACATCATAATCTCAGACAGATTAAGGGTAAGGGGGGGGGTCCTATCCTCACCAATATCTGCTGGACTTTATCTTTCCAAGCTTCACACTACTGTCCTGCCCAAGGAAGACAATCTGTGTGATGGGAAAGAGCATGAGAGGACATTTGCTGTATAAGTCCAGAAAAAGTGAACCCTACCGGCCACCAAACTGGCAAGGCCCAACTCAACCATCTGCTGTCAACAAACAATATGCTCCCATCACAATTATGGTTTTCATTTTGATCAGGAGAATGAATTGTAGAATCACAAATGCACAGAATGTCAAAACTGGAAGGGTTCACAAAGGTCATCCATTTCAATCAACTTCAGAAAGGCAATTTGTCACAGTGGAAAAGAGGGTGAGTTTCAGAGGACTAGCTTTCATATTCCAGTACTTAGCGGTATGACCTGGGGTAAATCCTTTAGTTTTCCTGGACCTCAGTTTCCTCATCTGTAAAAAAAAAAAAAGAGATTTGAACCTTGGGATCTCTTGGCTTCCTTTCAACACTAAATTTATACTCCTATGGAGGGGGTGTGTTGAAGCCGATTCAAACCCAGAGTCAGTTGTTAAAATATTCAATGTGAGTTTTTAAATTTGTAAATCAAGTCTTGATTTATTGTTTTGTCGATTGTCTGGACACTAAAAAAATGATGGAGGAAAAGTTAATAATGCATGTTATATTTAAAAGTGTAGGTGGGGTACATTTGTCAGTTTACCCCTGTTCAAATTCTCTTCACTATTTAGTTGGTTCTTCTCTAGTTGTCTTCTAGGTTATCAGTGGCCTTTGTACAAATTGATGCCCAGGACTGAATAGGATACTAAGGACATAACTTTTCTAGTCCTCAGAAACCAAATCTACTAAGCAGCCTGGGTTGACATTTGGAACTCTGCCCAAGGGGCTATACAATTGTGCATGCCCTTTGATCCTCTGTATCCTAAAGAGATCTTTTTTTTTTAATGGATAAAGACCTACTTGTACAAAACTACTTCTAGCGATTTTTTTTGTGGTGTCGAAGAACTGGAAATTAAGGTAATGTCAGGAATGACTGAACAAGTAGTGAGCTATGATTGTAATGAAACATTATTTTGTTATAAGACATGGCAAGCAGGATGATTTCAGAAAAACCCGGAAAGACTTAGAAATTGATAAAAGTAAAGGGAGCAGAAACAGGGGAACATTGTACATAGTAACATCAATATTGTACAATAAAGAATTGTGAATGACTTAGCTATACTCAGCAAAATAATGATCCAAGACAACCCCAAAGAACTCATGATGAAAAATGCTATCTGCCTCCAGAAAAAAAAAACAACTAATGTTGTCAGCATACAGAATGAAGTATGTCAATTATCTATTAATCTTTTTGTCTCTAACTCTCTCTCTCTCTCTCTCTCTCTCTCAGTCATCTTGCACAAAATGACTAATATGGAAATGTTTTATATGATTGCGCATGAATAACCTGTATCAGATTGCTTACTATCATGGGGAGGGGGAAGGAGAATGAGGGAGGGATAAAATTTGGCACTCAAAACTTAAAAAATGTTTTAAATTATTTTTACATGAATTGGGAGAAAATTAAAATATTTTCAAGTTTAAAAAAGAATTCTGAGTCAAAGGTAATGTTTCCAGAGTGAAACCCTAGATATACATAATGAGAATTTCATCCTAAAATCTTGTATTTTATTACATTCTTCTTTAGATTATTGCCAGACTTCTGATTGCTGTCCTTACTCTAGTCTCTCTAATAGAAGGGTATTCTGAAATAAGACATTTCTTTTTTTTTTTTATTTTTAGGTTTTTGCAAGGCAAACGGGGTTAAGTGGCTTGCCCAAGGCCACACAGCTAGGTAATTATTAAGTGTCTGAGACCGGATTTGAACCCAGGTACTCCTGACTCCAAGGCCGGTGCCTTATCCACTATGCCACCTAGCCACCCCAAGACATATCTTTTTAAAATTCCTTCCTATAATTTTTTCTTGTATTCAAGAAACTTCAATGGCTTCCACTGCCCCAGAATCATTATTAAACTCTTCAGTCAGATCTCCTCAATCCCAGAGTGATCTTTTCTGAACTATACACACCACTTGATTATTGGCATTTAGCATGCATGGCTTAGTATTAGGAGTCCTTTTGTCTAGTCTTTAAATCACATCTCAGTACTGGACCTAGAGCCATAAAAAAATTTGGTTCCAAATCTATCTCGAAAATTCATGACAAACCCCCATTCCTTGGGATATATTCAGATCAAAATACTCCTGTGACTATTTTGCTCACCCTGTAAAATATTTAAATAGGATCCCTTCTAGTGATTTAGTGATTCAGACTTTTAAAAACAGGCATTACCTGATATTCCCCATTGATTTGCATACCAAATATTCCAGCCTCATGTAGCCTTTCCAGGAATTGGCTGGGCTTATTTTCAAGTCCAAAACTTCAGCCAGGGTTTTGAGTCTGGTGTGGTTTGTGTGTGTGTGTGTGTGTGTGTGTGTGTGTGTTTTCAGGGAAATATTTAGAAATATTTTGGGGAATTGAAAAATCTGTTTTTTAAAGTTCAAATATTATTATTTTTAAAATAATAATTTAATTATAAGTAAAGACTGAATGGCCCCCTGTCAGATATGTAGTAAAAGGGAATCTTATCCCAGGTACCAGCTAGACTAGTGGGGCTCTGAAGATTCCCACTCTAAAGATTCTGTGATTCAGTGATCTCAGGAAGAAGTTGCTCAAACTTTCCAAGTCTCACTTTGTCCATCTGTAAAATGGGAATAGTAATAATAACTATAGCATCTACCCTTAAGGTTGTTGTGAGATTTGTATGTAAAATGCTTTGGAGTCTTAAAACACTATAAATTTCAATTATTATAATTATTAGCTCTGATAATTTTTCTTTCTCCCTCACAGGTTGGACATACAGGGAGCTCATGTGAGTAATAGATTGACTATTCCCAGGAGATCTCAGGTTGTCTAGTTAAACTCTGTCATTTTACAGGTAAGAAAACTGAGGCCCAAGGCTAGGTGAAATGACTTGCCCAATGTCACATATAGAACAAGTGTCTGGGATTTTAGAGGTGAATTCTATAGAGTTCCTAGTGGTGCCCTTGCTCAGGGAAAGAGGGGTCACTCACCACCTGTCAATTAGAGCCACAATGAGGGCAGGGAAGTCAAGAAAATTTCCCATTTCATTGAAATTTAGGAAACCTTTGATAACACTTACTAACACTGAGCCTAGTACCCACAGGAAGCTATCTGGTGGTGACTGTTCCCCAGGTAAGTTCCTTCTTGATCTGAGATTAACCTGCTTTTTTTCAATCATCTCCACTTAGTGGGCCAATATCTCAGGGTTTCTGTGAAAGTTCATTTTCTATTTCTTTCTCTTAGCACCAAAATTAGTTAGTTGCAGCTCTGATCTCATCTCCAAAATCCACAAGGAAAGAAATTTAAGACACCCATAGTCATTCTCAAGATTCCCTTAACAAGTCCCAGAAGAGTAGGCTTTCTGAGATTGACTTATATGGGAGGAGACTTTATTGCTATGATTTCATGGATTTTCTCATCAGGTATTTTCCTCTTTGTAGTCCAGGCTCCTGTGCCTACTACCTCTTCCCTTAACATCTTCTTCTGCTCTGGAGTTTTACCCCAGCCTATTGGCCCCACCTTCCTCTTCTCATTCCTTCCCCCTTCCCAAATATCTTCCTCTTTCTTCTTCCTCCCAGGTTCTCATAGTTTACTTGGAACTGGATGCTTTCAGTTCTAATACCATACTTCATAGAAGTTTATGAATTCTCTGAGCCATAGGAGTTTGAAGGTAGGAAATCCAATTGCCTGCCTTCAGTTACGGATCCTTATGAGCCCATTAAATCTTAGATAAAGGAGGGGCCAGGCTAAGCCTTGAATTTGGAAAGGAATAGAATTAAGTTTCAGGCTAGGAAACAAAATCTTCTTCCTTCCCTCCCTACCCACTGCCCCCAACTCTGGCCTCTTTCCATGTGACAGACAAAAACCTCCCTAGTGTTGGGAGTTATGTAAGTAATTTCCATGACTGTAGCTGTTAGTAAACACTTCAGCCTCTTGTTGGAGAGTTATGTAACTAGGGCTTGGTATCAGTCTCTCCCAGGAGACTGATTTAACTAGCCAGCTTATTTCCTATTTCCAAACCTTTGCCTCCCATATAAAGGATCTTGGTCTCTATTTAGGGCTAGCTCAGTGGACTTTTGTCCCTTTCCTTGAGGTTTCCTTCCCCTTTCCAAGGTTCTCTAAATTCTACCATCCCTAAATGCTACCTTATGTCCAATACACCCTATCAATAGTTCATGGGTTTAGAAATCTGCTACCCCTGATCTCATTTCCCCTTCCATTGTCACTGCCACTGTATCCTGGTAGTCCAGGGTTAATATTTGCCTTCATCTTCATCTCTACCAGCATCAGGCCAAAAGAGTGAATTTTTGAGGAGATTCAGAAACAATAATGGAATTTTATACTTTGATATTGCAATGAGGATATTATGATAGATGTCTGATCTTATTGGCAAGGATATTTTTTGGCCTGGTATGGAGTCTAAACCCTTTGCCTTCTCATCCTGTTTGATTCTTGTCTATCTCCCTTCATAAATCTTTCCTAATGGATCCATCCAACATTCTGGGTGACTTCCTCTAGGACATTTAATAATTTGTGCATACCAGTGTAACACACAGGCTGATCTATCCATCTGTTTTTCCTCATTTTTATTTCTGGTCTTGCCTCTCTCCTATTCTGCTCATCCATCTCCCTAGTAATACATCCTTTTTATCTTTCTTTATACACTTTTTTTTTTGGCAAAAACTGCTATAGCTTACTTCTACCATTCATTTTTCCAATGTTTTTTGGGCCACTTGTTTTTTTTCTGAAATGGAGATTTTATGATTGGAAGTCATATGCCACCAAAGAGGAATTTGTTATTCAGTCATTTAGTGTTCTTCATGATCCCAAGGACTATAGCACACCAAACTCTTCTCTCTTTTATTACCTAAAGTCTGTCCATGCTCATGTTCATCACTTCCATGACACTATCCTTTGATCTCATCCTCTGCTGACCTCTTTTCCTTTTACTCTCAATCTTTCCCAAAACCAGGGTATTTCCCAATGAATCTGGTCTTTCCATGATGTGACCAAAGTATTTAAGCTTCAACTTCACTATTTGATCTTTCAAGTACACAGGGATTATAGGTATGAACTGCCACACCCAAATGAGTAAACTTATACTTAAGAATTCTTGGAAGAAATTAAAAAGGACTTAAAAAATAAAAAAAGAGTAATGGAGGCAAAATTAGAGGAAAAATAAAAGCAATCCAAGAAAATCAAGAAAATTATGAAAAAAAGTCAACCAATTGTAAAAAAGAGGTTCAGAAACTTAAGGAAGAAATAACTCCTTGAAAATTAGAACCAGGCAAGGGGAAGTTAATAACACTGAGAAATAATAAAACAAAATCAAAAGAATAAAAAAGAAAATGTGAAACATCTTATTAGAAAAACAATTGATTTGGATAACTGATCAAGGAGAGACAATATAAGAATTGTTGGAGTACTTGAAAGATTCCATCAAATAAAAGTCTTGATACATACACTATTACAAGAAATTATTAAGAAAAACTTCCCTGATGTGCTAGAATGAGAGGATAAAGTATAAATAGAATAATAGAAATAGAAAAAAAATCCACTGATCACGACCTGAAAGAGATCCCAGAATGTAAACTTATTGTTCTTATTATAATTTCCTGAGCTCTGTTCAGGGTTTGACTTGGGGCACTCATCTCCACTCAACTCTCCTCCTAAGTCATGGTTTAGGGCCCCACATCATGCTCTCCTGCAAATGCCCTTGGGCTTTACAGTTTTTCTCTTAGCTTTAAAATTCAATACACTCCTCTGCCTTGGAACTGAAACCAGGGACTCTACTCTTCTACCCATAGCTATCAGGGTGCCCACCCCTCTGCAACTCCACTCACCTGTCATGTACTCATTCCCACTGGTCCACAGATACACTTTGGATCATGTCTGGAAAGCACAACCTGACCTGACATCCTCAGACAGTGGTGGGTCCTTCAATCTTCCCTTACTCAGCTGTCCGACCTCTACACTGTCCAAAATATAAAACTTTCTACTGTCAAGCCAGACTCAGCTGTCCCAAGAGATTTTTGATCATTGATTCAGCAGAGTCTATCTGAAAGAGTTTGGACTACACTTGGGTCAGGCCTTTACTCCAGTGTGGGGGGTTGGGGAGGTGTGGGGTAGAGAAGGGTTCTGATTTTCCCCCCAAAGTCCTCTCAAGTTGACAACTGCCTTATCCCATTTTTTATTTATCTCTGCTGATCCACCTTGAGTCTATGTTTTGTCTTGTTTTGGGGGAAGATTTGACGAGCCTGGTGTTTTCTGACACATCTGCCATGTTCCTAGAATTCTCTGTGTTAGGATATAATTGATGTGTCAGTATATAATTGATGATGATGATAAAAATGATAGTGTCAGTATATAATTGATGATGATGATGATGAAAATGACAATGACAATGACAAATTGATCCATTATGAGGCTTTGCTTTTATAGGTAGAAATTCATATATCAGTAACAACTTGAACCACAAGGTGGATCTCAAAAGTCAAAAAAGAAAAAGGTAATCTAGGACAACAGTAAGAAAGAATGAATACAAAAATCGTGGCATGGTCCTATAAAGAAAGTTTTCCAGAGTATTTTTTAAAAAATATTTTTATTTAAGGCAATGGGGTTAAATGACTTGCCCAAGGTCACACAAGTAATTATTAAGTGTCTGATGCCAGATTTGAACTCAGATACTCCTGACTCCAGGGATGGTGCTCTATCCATTGTACCATCTAGTTGCCCACTTTCAGAGTATTAAAGTTGAAAAGGATCTAAGAGTGTAGATAAGTGCTAATATCAACAAAAAGGGGTTATTTAGCTTTAGTTAGGGGTAAGAAATTCAAGGAAAGTATGATTGGATTAAGTGGAATGATAAATGATGATGAAGAGAAGGAAGAACTACTCAACTCTTTTCTGTTTCCATCTTCTTGGTCAAGAAGGATAAAGTGTTAACTAGAAAGGAAAGAACTAAAGCAGCCAATAAGTGGAGTTGGTAACCATAACAGGAAGGAAGCTTATAACACTGATTTAATTTTTGGAAAGTTTAAATTACTTTGTAGTTTGAGTCACTGTCTGTGTAGTCTTTGAAAGATTCTGAGAAACAGGAGAGAGGCTGCAAGGCTGAACAAAGGTAATGTTATCCTTTCTACAAAGGAATCAGAATGCAATTTACAAATAATAACTCAGTGAATTTGACTTTAATTCTTCTCAAAATTCTAAAACAATTAAAGTGATGGTTAATGAATCAAAAGGAAGAGATGATCACAAAGAGTCATTAGAGTTTGGTCCAAATCAGATCATGCAAGACTAATATCATGTATATTTTTATAGGGTCATTGGACTGAATCAGACAATATTTACGAATAGTAGAAAAATAGAGTAGATAGTAGAAAAATAGAGAGATAATAGGATAGACAATACTACAGTTAGGTAAAGTTGGAAATGGATGGTCCAGTTCTAAGAAATGACACTGAAAGTTTTCATGTGAATTTCTCCAGGAACCTATGCATATATGCATGCTATTTGTTTTTTAATCATTTGACTGTAATAAAGACATAAGATGATGTGACAGAATGCCAGAAGGGTTGGATACCATAATAAATGGTATCCAAAAAGATTTGAACAGGTTAGAACATTCAATAAAACTAATACAATGAAATTCAAAAGAGATGAATGTAAAATCTTGCATCTGAATTTTTTAAAAAGTCAACTTTGCAAGTATAAGGTGGACTAGATAAATACCATAAAACATAAAACAAATTTTAAAATTGAAGATAGTAAACTTTGGTCTGCATTCAGATTCCATAGTTCTTTCTCTAGATGTCAATGGTATTTTTCCATAACAAGTCCTTTAGAATTGTCTTTGATTATTGTACTTCTGAGATGAGCAATTCTATCATAGCTGATCATCACAGATTGTTGGTATTAATGTGTACAATGTTCTTCTGGTTCTGCTCACTTTACTCAGAATCAGTTCATGAAAATCTTTCCAGGTTTTCTGAAGTCTGGTCAATCATGATTTCTTACAGGACGACAGTACTTCAACATATTCATATACCACAATTTATTCAATCATTCCCAAACTGAGAAGCATACCCTCAATATCTAACTCTGTCACTTACAAAAGAGCTTTTATAAATATTTCTGTACATATGGATTTTTTACCCTGTCTTATGATCTCTTTGGAATAAAGACCTAATTGGATTAAAGGGTATGCAGCTTTATTGCCCTTTGTAACTAGTTCCAAAGATTAAGTGACTTGCCCAGGTCACACAAATTGTGCCTCAGGCCAGATTTAAACCCAAGTCTTCCTGACTCCAGGTTTGGCACTGTACCCACTGTACCACTTAGCTGCCCCTATCAATTGGATCATTTCACAACTCCATCAACAATGCATTAGTGTCCCAGTTTTCTCATATCCTCTCCAACATTGATCATTTTTCTTTTTTGTCATATTGGCCAGTGTGATAGGTGTGAGGTGATACCCCAGAGTTGTTTTAATTTGCATTTCTCTAATCAATAATGATTTAGAGCATTTTTATATGACTATAGTTTTAATTTATTCATCCGAGAATTATTTGTTCACATACTTTGATCATTTATCAATTGATTCAATTCTCTCTATATTTTAGAGATGAGATCTTTATCAGAAACACTAGCTGTGAAAATCGTTTCCCAGCTTTCTGTTTTCCTTATAGTTTTGACTGCATTGGTTTTATTATTGCAAAAATTTTTTAATTTAATATAGTAAAAAACCATCCATTTGTAATTTATAATGTTCTCTATTGTTTGTACATAAATTTCTCCCCTTTATATAGATCTGGCAGTATCTATGATATCACCCTTTATGTCTAAATCCTGCATCCATTTTGGTATAGGGTGTGAAATCTGAGTCTATGCTTTGTTTTTGCCATATAATTTTCCAATTTTCCCAGCAGATTTTGTCAAATAGTGAGTTCTTATCTCAGAGCTAATGTGGATTTGGATTTGTCAAATGGTAGATTACTATAATCATTTACTACTGATTCTTTTGTACCTAATCTCTTCCATGGATCTGCCTTTGATGTCGTCTGCCTTATAATTTTAGATCTGGTATGGGTAGGCCACCTTCTTTTTCATTTTCCTCATTAATTCCCTTGATATTCTTGTCCTTTTGTACCTCCATATGAATTTTGTTACTATTTTTTTCTGTACCTGGGATAGGAAATACTTATTTCCCTCTGTCCTGCTCAGACTACATGTGTTCAGTCCTGAATGCTACTTATTAGGAAGGTTCATCAGGGAGTGTCCAGAGAAGTGAAGGGTTTCAAGGTTAGACAAACTGAGGATAAATTTAAGAAACCGGTGGAATTTTTATCTAGAAAAGAGACGTTTTGTGGGAAACAAGTTGTTGAATGGCTATCATCCAGGGAAGGAATTTGATTTTTTTTTCTGCTTGTCCCTAGAAAATGGAACAAGGTGCACCAGGTATAAGTGGCAAAGAGGCATGTTTAGACTTGATTTAAGAAAAACTTCCTAACCAACAGATACCCACCAATGGAAAAGATTATTAGTTGATAGTGGCAGCTAAGTGGTACAGTGGGTACAATGCCAAATCTGGAGTCAGGAAGACTTGGGTTTAAATCTGGCCTGAAACATGATTTACGTGACCTGGACAAGTTATTTAAGCTTAGTTTCCTTATCTGTAAAATGGGAATAACAATAGCAGCTATCTTCCCAGGTTTGTTGTGAGGATCAAATGAGACAATATTTGTGAAGTGACTTGAGAACCTTAAAGTACTATATAAATGGGAGTTGCTTTTATGATATTGTTGTAGTGAGGATTTCAGGTCAGGATGATTTGGAATAGAATGCCTCTCTGAGTTTCTGTGATTTGGATGATTTTTATAAAGATGATTATACTATGTTATGACAATGCTTGTTTTATTTCATAAATTAAAAGTTAAATCAATAAAAATATAAAAAAAAAAGTAAGCCAATGATGGCTAATGTCTTCTCAAAAGACTTCTTTTTGGAGGTAATAACATCTTTTCCATTTTTTAAGAATCTTCCCATTTTTGAGATAACTTCAAAATTGATCTTGAATACATTTAAATCATATTACCACCAGAATGGTTTTCTTCTGGATGTATTTGATCAAGTCCAGCTATTTCCAACTGCATTTTCTTAAGTGATTTGTCCATGTCTTCTTATTGCTCATTAGGTGCTGAAGAGATGGGGTTCAAATGGGATGTTTTACTGTCATCAATGATCAGAATAAATTGGTAGAGAGACTTCAGCAGCTCTGTCAATTTTGTTGCTATTGTTGCTTCCATTCAACTTAATTTTTAAGTGCTCTTGGGATAATCTGGTTTAGTTGAGTATAATGACAAATTTTTTGCTAGCTCATTTTTCCCTTCACTATTTTTCGTTATTCTGTGAGTTTCAATAGGAAATCACAACATCATGAGACATGTGAAAACCAGGTTGATTATAAGAGAAATGAACATGTATGTGGAACCCAAAGAGTTCCCAGTTCTTACAGAAGTTTGCATACTTAGGACAGTAAAACAAAAGGAGGAGAAAACAGGAAGGGGCCTGGCATGTGAGGGGACTGGGGTGGGGGAGGAGCAAGGTAAATAATAAATAAATGAGGGAATAAATAGACAAATGGATGAATGAATGAATGAATAGATAAAAAAGAAAAATAAAGAACAGAAGAGATAATGATAATAACTGAAATTCAGTTTGCAAACTTATATCACCCATTATCTCATTTGAGCTTTACAGTACCCCTGGTCCAATTGCTGTATATTGATCAAAGATTTAAAGGATAGTCTATAATATGCTGTGTAAATCCTATATATATTTGCAAATGGAGGGAATGATGGAAGATTCTGGTTAGTATTGCCTCATAAAATTAAGAAAAGCTGTGATGATGATGATGATGATGATGATAATAATAGCAGTTATATAGCATTTTAAGATTTGCAAAGCACTGCACACAAATTTATAACATTTGATCCCTATAACAACCACAAGAGGTAGATGCTATTGTTATTCCCATTTTACAAATAAAAAAAGCTAAGATAGGTTGAAGGTTAAATTATTTGCCTATGGTCACACCACTGCTATGTCTTTGGAAAAGATTTGAACTCAGGTCTTCTTGAGTCCAGGTCTATTATTCTATCTATTGTTCCATATAGCTACCTAGTTGAAGGGGAAAATGGGATTGTAGAAAACTTGGCATGAGACTCAACTTGGCTCAATTTATGGGCAATCATGATGAAAAGGCATTATGTGCTACTATTTGTAATACTTTGGAATGCTAAAACTGATAATATTCACAGAACCATTGAAGCACTAAAATATAACCTTGCCAAATACAGGAATTAATGGGACTGGTTTTATCATGTATGTTGACTTGCTTTGTGATTCTCATGATGAGCAAAAAATAAGGAAATCTGAAGCCAAAACAAGAAAGTCCTTGGTCCTAGACTGGTGTGGGGATGAGGGTGGGGGATCTTCTCTTTCCCTATCCACATTTTGCCTTGTCAGGTTATCTATTGCATGATCCATAGGTAAAAATGGCAATTTCCAAAGCAGAACATCTCTCTTACTTTGGATTCTCCTTTTTTGATCAAAGCTGAATCAAATTCAATTATCTCCTCTATAATTCATTCCTTTGCCCACGAGTGGTTTGTCTTTTTTTTGTGTGCAGTTCATTTTATTGTTGGGGAAGTGGAGGGAAACAGGGTGAAGTGGCTTGCTGAGGGTCACATATCTAGTAAGTATCTGAGACTGGAGTTGAACTCATCTTCTTAACTCCACTGCACCATCTAGTTGGCCACTACACAAGCAACCAAATTTATACTCCAATTAATACTGCGCACTGCTTTTATGAATTATATCCTCTACTGTTGTTTTGGGAGAGAATAGGAAGCTAACTAAGGCCAAGACTAGTTTTCCTTCTGGAAAGAAATGTGTTTGTGGATGTATAGAAACCATTTAGCAATGAGTACTATCAATGCCTGACTTAATTTCTTTTAAATATATACATATACACATAGATAGACAGACAGATGGACAGTCAGGTGAACAGATGGACATGCCTGGGGATGCTGATGCTGATGCTAAAAAGGCTGAAATTGATGAATTGCTTGAGTTCAGGAATTCTGAGTTGCAAGAGAGCTAATGTAACTTTGACAATGAATTGACCCTGTTTGATAAACAAACAAGCAAAAAAAAAATGTATTTTGTCTTTATATCAAAATAGCTTCTGAGGGACCCTCCTCTTCTACAAATATACCTCTTTTGTACTTTTCCTCATTATTTTCCTTGAAATTTTAGACTCTTTTTTTCTCTAAATGAAAAGGGGGTGGGATGCGGTAGACAATTACTTTTTCTAGTTCTATAAAGTATCCCTTTGGTAATTTATTAATTTTGGTAATTTGGTAATTTAAGTAGCGCCCCATTTTTATGACATTGGTATAAGCTCAACCATGAGCTAAACTAATTTTGCCACTATTTTGAATCAGTTGTCTAGCTAGCTAAGTCTGAGTTTTACCACTACTTCGAATCACTTGTCTAGCCAGCTAAGTTTAATAAGGAAGTGTTGATGCATGCTGATAAGCAGTGGAATTAAATAGACAACTACCCCTCTAATACCATCCTGTTTCAGATCAGGATGAGATGAAAATATAAATAGGTTCAAGGATCATGTCTATCCACAACACATGGGGAGGTTGGGGATGTTTGGGAGTCTTCTCTTAGTGAAAATGGTGATAAGGAGGGAGAGTCTGGATTCCTTTCAGTCATGCTATGTATGGGTCCTTTCAAAGTGGGGATTCCAGGCTGGCAGACCTGGGACTAACTTCAAGGGTATTGCAGATGATTCTCTATTCTCTGAAATGCAGAGGCTACTTCTGAAAATCACTGCTCACTCAACTCTAAAGATGTAATTTAGAAATATCAACTTCCTTTTCTTTTGAAGGAGTCAAAGAGGAAGACTGGGACTTCACGGAAATAGCCTCTGGTTCAGAGCTCCTTCACCAACCAAGAATTCCAACCCTGACTTCATTCATCGCCCAATCACTCAGTGACCTAAATAACCTTTGTCAGAGTTCACAGAAGTTTCCTTAATGAGTTCTATAGTCATAGGAAGACTCACAAGGGTTTTCCATAGGGGGAATCAGGATGGAAGAATGAACTCCTTTGAGACCCTTGCCTAATATGCATT
Source organism: Macrotis lagotis (assembly GCF_037893015.1). Classification (NCBI taxonomy): domain Eukaryota; kingdom Metazoa; phylum Chordata; class Mammalia; order Peramelemorphia; family Peramelidae; genus Macrotis; species Macrotis lagotis. The sequence continues at coordinate 107,979,020 of NC_133665.1, read as the reverse complement.
GGTATAAGTCTGTCAGTTTGTCAATAAACATTAATTAAGCCTACTGTGTGCTAAGCATTGGGAACACAAAGAAAGGTAAAAGACAGTTCTTATTCTCAAACAGCTTACAATCAAATGAAGGCTACAGAATGCAAACAAACTATGTACAGATGAGTTATAAAGGTTTAATAGGAAATAATCAACAGAGGGAAGACACTAGGATTAGAGAGACTGGGAAAGGTTGCCTGTAGATGGTAGAATTTTGGTTGAGACTAGGTCAGGGAAGTTGGGAGGCAGAGCTAAGGAGGGACAACATTTCACATATGGGGGCCAGTCAGAGAAAATGCCTAGAGATGGAGTGTCAACTGGGTTGAAGAACATGGTGGCAGGGGGTGCTGTAGGGTATATGAGAAGATCAAAAGGGAATATAGAGGGCAGATTAGGAAAAATTGTGAACACCAAATAGAGAATTTTATATTTGGCCCTGGAGGTGATAGAAAGTCACTGGAGCTTGTTGAGTAGAGGGGGTGACATGGTTCATCACTCTGAGTAGAAAGTAGATTGTAATAGGAAGAGACTTGGAACAGATAGAACCAATATCAGACTATTATAATAGTTCCAATTAGATGTTTAAGCCAGAGTGGTGGCAGTGTCAGAGGAGAAGAGGGACCATATGAGAGAGATGTTAAAATGGCAAAATTGACAGACCTCAGGGACAGATTGTATATGAGAGAGGTGAGAGATATGAAGAGCTGAGGAGGACACATAGGTTTGAACTGGGGGATGGTGGGACCCTCAACAATAATCAGGAAATACATAGATAGATGACTAAATGTATGTCTTCACGTGTGTGTATATGTACATTGGTTATAGTTACACATGTATATATATGAATACATACCCATATACATATTTACATGAGCTTATGTGTGTGTACACATGTATATATCTTATATGTAGGTTTATTTCAGTGTTTTGTATCAGAGCTTATTTCCCTTCAAGTCTACATTCATTAATTGCCTTCTGAATATATTGCTGATTATTTTTTTAAAAAAGTTATAGCCTGTTTCCCTCAGCGTGGGTTATAAGAAACTCAACTGGGCACTTCTCCTGCCTGTCCATCTCATTCCTTAGCCCTGGGGTGTAGGGGCAGGAGAACAGGAGGAGAAAAAGTTAAGAAGTAGAAGGAGGGGCAGCTAGGTGGCACAATGGATGAAGCACCAGCCCTGGAGTCAGGAGGACTTGAGTTCAAATACTACCTCAGACACTCAATACTTACTTAGCCGTGTGACCTTGGGCAAGTCACTTAACTCCATTGCCTTGTACAACAACAACAACAGCAACAACAAAAAGAAGTAGGTAGAAGGAGAAGGGAGTCCAGGGCAATGGAAAGAGCACTAGTGAGAGTCACCACACAGCTCTACCTTGACTCTTCCCACCGTCTGTCTTAGTTTCTCCATCTATAATCCAAATGATAGGATTTGATTTAATGGTTTCTACTACCCTAAGGGCAGCTAAATGGTGCCAGTTACAGTACTAGGCCTGAAATCAGAAAGGCCTCACTTTAAATTTGGCCTTAGACACATACTAGCTATGTGACCTGGGTAAATCACTTCATTCTGTTTGCCTCAGTTTCCTCATCTGTCAATGAACTAGAGAAGAAAATGGCAAGCTATTTCAATATCTTTGTCAAGAAAACCCCAAATAGGCTCAAGAAGAGTCAGACATGACTGAAACAACTGAATAACAAAAATATCCTTACTAATGCTAAAAGTGTATGGTCGGGGGTAGCTAGATGGCACAGTGGATAGAGCACAGGCCCTGAAATCAGGAGGACCTGAATTCATATCCAGCCTCAAACACTTAATAATTACTTAGCTGTGTGACCTCGGGCAAGTCACTTAACCCCATTGCCTTGCAAAAACAAACAAACCACAAAAAAAAGCAAAAAAGTCTATGGTTTTATTCTTCTTCCATCAAACCAGATATGGCTGACAGTCTTCTGCCACAAAATCTTTCATTTACATTAAGGCTGAGTTCTGCTCTCCTTTCATCCACTTCCCCTCATTTCTGATTCTCTCTCTCAGCCCCAGCCCTAGCCAGAGCTTTCCATTCCTTGTTCCTCATACTCCCTATGTCTGCTTCTGAACACTCCCACCTTTGAACACAGCCCAGAACAGCTGGAGGCTAAGATAAGGACCCTGAGATCCTGCTGATGTTGAATACTAATTGGCTAATTTTCAGATCTGAGGATGGGCTGAACTCCTTAGATTGTGCGCTAGTCTGGCAGGCAGAGCTTAATGGCATAGGTCTGGGGTTAGGTTTAGCCAATGAACAGCCCCAGGGTTGAGTTGAGTACTGAGAAATCCATGAGAGAAAGGGAGCTAGAGCTCAGGATGTTGCATCCCTGAACCTTTTGAGTAAGCAAGCTCTACCTGTCCCTTGTAAGAAAGCAGCTCATAGAGGCGGCTAGGTGGCACAGTGGATAGAGCACCGGCCCTGGAGTCAGGAGCACCTGAGTTCAAATCCGACCTCAGACACTTCATAATTACCTAGCTGTGTGGCCTTGGGCAAGCCACTTAACCCCATTGCCTTGCAAAATCTTAAAAAAAAAAAAGAAGAAAGCAGCTCATCAAATGGAGCAGGTGAAGAAGAAAACAAGCAAAACTGCTTCCACTCTTCTCAAAGTGGGCAAGTCAACAAGAAGGGAAATTCCTTCTCCATTGCTAAAAAAAAAAAAATCCTTTCCAAAGAGGGGGAAACCCACTACTTAGGTACTTAGGTAGCCCATTCCATTTTAAGCTTGCTCTAATCATTAAAAAAGTTTTTCCTTACATTAAGCTTAAATTAAGGCTAAATTTACCTCTTTTTTGCAATCTCTTACCCATTTCTTCTACTTCTTTCATCTGGAGCCAAACAAAGCAAGTCTAATAATCCCTTTGTAAGGAGACAAGTCCTTTAGATATCCTCCCCCCTCCCTTCTGAATTTGACTAAAGCCAAATGGGCATTTCCATGTACATAGCAGAACATGAAACTGCAAGTCTTGATTATTTATAGCTTACTTTTCTTTTTACATTTTTCGTAAATTAATCCTGTACTTTTAGACCTATTTTGCTTCTCTACTTCTCTTTATGGCCTTCTGGAGTTTCTTTTCTACATTTAGAAAAAAAAAGATACCCCAATGATACTCTCTCTCTCTCTCTCTCTCTCTCTCTCTCTCTCTCTCTCTCTCTCTCTCTTTCCCTCCGTCGCTTTCTTATCCTGTTATCCCCTTTTGCCTATCTGCTCCCTGAATTGGAGAAGAAGGATAGTTGTTTTGGTTTGGTTTTGAGGCAAACAGAAGTTAAGTGATTTTCTCAGGGTTATAAAGCAGCTAGGTGGTGCAGTGGATAGAGCACTGGCCTTGGAGTCAGGAGGACAGAAGTTCGAATAGCTTTGGCAAGTCACTTAACCCTGATTGGGCCATTTCTCTCATACTGATTCATATCTAGCCACTGTGGACCCAAATGGCTCTAGAGGAGAAAGTGAGGCTGATGACTTAGCACAGCCTCCCCTCACTCATATCCAATTTGTGTGCTTGGCATAGCATCACCTCCCTGATTTCATGGTCTTCTTTGAAAAATGAACATTATTACAGTCAGTGAGTGTCTGAGACCAAATTCCAACTCAGTTCTTTTGTTAGGGTTTTTTTTGCAAGGAAAACAGGGTTAAGTGTCTTAGCCCAAGGCCACACAACTAGGTAATTATTAAGTGTCTGAGACCGGATTTGAACCCAGGTACTCCTGACTCCAGGGCTGGTGCTTTATCCACTATACCACCTAGCCGCCCTCAACTCAGTTCTTTCTCATTGCAGGGATGTAGTGTCCATTCACCTTGCCTCCTAGATACCCTATTTTATTCATGCTTAACAAATGTTGAAATGGACTTGAATTGGAATTAGAATTTGGAATTGGATTGAAATTACAATGGAATTAGAGTTGAATTTCAATTGGACTTGGAATTAAAAATGGAAATGAAATGGAATTAGAATTAGATTTAGAATTTTATTGTAATTTATATAAATTAGATCTGGATTTAGACTTGGAATGGTATTGAATTTGAAATTGAAATTAAATTGAAATTGGAATAAATTTGAATTGTAGCTGGAATTTGTAGATTGAAAATGAATTGAATTGAAATTGACTGGACTTGAAGTGAACCTTATCTCCCAGCTCTTCCTCCTTAAATTGTCCTCAGCTAGTTGTTTTCCATGGAGTAAAGGGAGGTTGGTGGTAGAGGGTACTGGGAGGTGGTGACTGAAGATTCAACACCCCCCTGTCCTTGGAAGGGAGGCAGAAAGTTAAACTGGAGCACTTTTCAGAGAGAAGCTCTCCCAATCTACCCCTGCTTTTTTTTTTGGAAGAAAACCTATCCCTCTATTGGTGCCCCTGACCTTTCTGGAACTCCCTGGGGAAACAATGTTTCTTCATAAAAATTCTGGCTTCCAAATTCTCAAGCATCCAGAGCAAAGTCGAGTGGGAGGAAGTGAGATGAGGGCATTTAGGAGAGGACAAGTTAGGACAAAAACCAAGCAGCAAGAGATAAGCAGTGTTGTGGAGGACTGAGGTACTTTCTGAAGGTCCAAAGTAGAATGGGTTGTTCCATTGAAAGGGTTTAGGGTATAAAGAAAACTCTGTTTGGAGACAGGAGACCATTTATCATCTGGGAGACTTTAGGCAAGCCACTAAGCCACTTGGAGGCCTGAAGTTCTTTTTCTGAAAATAGAAATAATGGAATTTGTGAAATGAAAAGTAGGAATAGATGGTCCTGTTGGGGAAGTCAACGAGATAAAGACCAGGGAGAAAGGCTGCATGGTGTAATAAAAAGAATGCTGTACTTTGAGCTGGAGATCTGTACCCAAATCATTGATTTGATTTTAAATGACATTAAATTGTATGAGCTGTGTGAGTGTGGACAAATCTCTTCACCTCTCTGGGAAGAAAGAAGAGGAGTTCTATGTACTCTAACTCTAAATTCTATGGTTTATCAAGGTAGGTTAGGACCAGAGCTTAGACGGACTCACATTTCATGGAATCCTGTCACAGTTAATTCAGTAACCTACCTTTAGGTTTACAAAACATTTTCTTCATGGCAGCCCTATGAAGCAAGTAAATGACTATCCCTGTTTAAAAAGCCTTCTCAGTTATCATAATAATTGTCCTGATGTTGAACTCTGGGCACGTTACTCCACTGTTCAAATCTCCAATGACTCTATTACCTATAAACTTTTGGGTTTGACATGTTGTCTCTTGACGTCCTGTATTCCCTACAGGCTCACCCTTGTACTTGGAAGGCATATTCTCTTTTTTTTTGGCAAGGCAATGGGGTTAAGTGGCTTGCCCAAGGCCACACAGCTAGGTAATTATTAAGTGTCTGAGGTCAGATTTGAACTCAGGTACTCCTGACCCTAGGGCCGGTGCTCTATCCATTGTGCAACCTAGCAGCCCCTGGAAGGCATTCTCTTATTCCTATTAGTCATATCCTTCTCTTTATTCAAAACCCAGTTCAAGTACTATTCCTCTAAGAATCTTTCCTTGATTCTCTCCCTTCACCTGCCTCAGCTGAAAATTTTCTCTTTCTCCTTGAGTTTTCCTAGACCACTTTGTTCAATCACATTCTGCTTTGCATCATTCTTATTTATGTACTTGCTTTAGATTGTAAGTTCCCTGAAGGCAGGGACTATGCCTTTTAAAAAAATCTTTGTATCTCTAGCATTGAGCATTGTGTCTTATACATTTTTGGATAAGGTAACACATTCCATATATAATTATACATAATTTCCCTAGAGTGAGAAATTCTTGGTATGAAAACTCTATAGATGTCTAATTTGTCTTTATCTCACAATTTTAGAGTTACCTGGGGACACAGAGGTTAAATGACTTGTCCATTTTCTTAGAACTTGCCCATTTTACATTTCTTAGAGTAGATACTAAAAACATTCTTAAAATTGAGAAAACAGGCTCAGTTAGGCTCAAGAACACGTAACTAGTAATAGTCAGAGCCTGAGACAGAGTTCCTGATCTCCTCATTCTAGGGACTAGAGAGCCATTGTAGGTAATTGAGCAAGAGAATGGCAACTTCAAGAAGATAATCTATGCAGGATGGATTGAAGACTGGTAGAAAGTGGAGAAAGGGACACTAAGAAGTCAATTAAAATAGTTCCAGAAAGAGGACTGAGGACCTGGGCTAGGTTAAATGGAAGAACAAGGGAACTGGCCACCAGAACCAGTTTTATTTGTGTCCAGTGATTTTGATTTCCTCACTCCCCTTCCCCCTGCTTATTTGTTCTGGGCTTCTAATTCTCTGCATCTGGCTCCTATTTTGAGAGAAGACTTGAATCTGGGACCCAAGAAACAGACCATTTTCATAAGGAACTCTGGGTTCTGAGCAAACTGTAACATATTTGAGGAGAGAAAAAAAATTAATCTAAGGCAGTCTTTCCTTTGTGGTTTGGGAATGTCTGATTTCACAGTTCACAAAGGACTAGACCCTAGGGATACATCTCTATGAGAATGAAGTCTTTCTACTAAGATCCCAAAATCCCCCACCCAAAATTCCAAGCACAGGACAAGACACAGAGTAGGTTTGTTGGGAACATGTGATTAACTGGACTTGTTTGTTAAGATGTTCTACATCACAGTTCCTTGTAGGCAGTTGCATTGTTCTGGGGGATTCTGGGATGGGACTGAGAGTTCAATGTTTTAGTGTCCCTTTTGGTTTTGACAGTCTTTATTCTGTAATCAAGAAAAGGAGCATCATATAATGCAATTAGAAACCTATTATTCAAAGTGACTAAAATAAAAATGAAAAAACATGGAAAATTCATATCTCATTTTTCCATCAATGCTTGATGACTCCCTGACTCCAAATATCCTTTGTACTCTTCCTTTACTAATCTCTCAGTCTGAAATTGGCCCTCATTCTTTAAATTAACCAGTCTAGTTCTTATCTATCCTTCAAGGCCCTACTCAAGTGTCCTTTATGTAAGTAGGGTATCTTCCTGGATTTCCCTCACCCCCTTGCCTTTCCTCATCCCAATCACAAGAAGAAATATTTTCTTCCTCTGAAGCCCTATATCACTTATTTTGCAACTTCTTAGTCACTTAATACTCTAAATTGTATCACATTTAACTGTGATACAAGGTCATAGGAAATCAGAACTGGAAGGCATTCTAGAGATCAACCTGTCCAGTCTTTCACCTGACAGAGAAGGAAACTGAGAGTCACTGAGGTGAAATGATTTGCACAAGGTCAGATGAGTAGAAACAACAGTTCTTTCTCTGCCTTCCAAGTGCAAGTCTTCCAACTTCAAATCTGCCATGTTACCACACTCTCTGATATGTCCCATTCCTCCCCTAGATGGTAAGCTTTAGAAGATCAGGGGAAAAGTCTTATTCATCTTTCTATGGTCCAGAGTAAGTAGGTAAGTACTTAGGAAAAGTTTGTGCATGGAGGAAGGAAGGAAGGAAGGAAGGAAGGAAGGAAGGAAGGAAGGAAGGAAGGAAGGAAGGAAGGAAGGAAGGAAGAAAGGAAGGGAGGGAGGGAGGAAGAGAGAAAAGAAGGAAGAAAGGAAGAAAGGGAGGGAGAATAAAGGAGGAAGGGAGGAAGAAAGGAGGAAGGGAATGAAGGAAGAATTCAGTAAGGGAGAAAAGAACTTGGTTTCCTAAAAATGCAGCAGTAATACCTGTAGGTATTTCACCTTATACAGAATAAATTGTAAGAAGCTATGTAAAATGTTAGTTTCTTGATCATCATTAGTTTCCTTGAGAGAGGAATTAATAGATCCAGGGAATCTTTCACATTGTCCTGGTACTGTCTCCTCCAGGCTAGGGATTGTCTATGTCAAATGGTTCCTTTGAAGCCCTATCCCTTATCCTCACTCTCTTCCTGATGTGATTGCTGAGTGTCTATCTTGTTTTTCATTCCTAAGAAGCCATTTTCTAAGAGTTCCCCAGGATGCTGCCTCAGCTTTAGTTGAATCTGTGCCTAAGAGAGGGGCCCATCACACAGAGGCATCCAATAGGCTTGCTTCTAGATGTCATTGCTGCTGAACCATGGCATGCCCCTTGGCTAAGCCTGCTCTTGGGCATGCATTGACATCCTGTCTGATGACCCTCAACATCTGAGGTCTGGGTGACTAACACCAGGCAAAGGAAGACAGACTCTTGCCATAGGTCTAGATCTTGGTGAGAAGCTGTGGCACTAGGATACCATGACCAGGCAGTCCAAGATTTGCCATGTGGACTGCATGCATGGACAAACTCCATGAATATTGTGACAGAATCAAAGAACATTAGAGTTAGGTTTGCTCTTGGAAATTATCTAGTTCAACCTCCCGTTTTTCAGAGGAGGCAGCTGAGGCTCAGAGATAAGAAGGGACTTACCCAAGGTCACACAGTTATCTAAGTCCTTAAGAGAAATTTAATTCAACAATCCATTAAATACGTATGAATGTCCACTATAGTTCAAGGCACTATAATAGGCTCCTAAGAAAGAAATGAATTCTGAAATTAAAGGGAGCAGGGAGGTGGGGAAAGTAACCCTAAAATAATCATAAAAGAATCTTCTGTGCTTGAATATCCTCCCTGGTCATCTTCACACAGTGAAATACTTCTCTTCCTATAAGGCCTAGATGAAGTACAACTTCCTCCAGGAAGTCTTCCAAAATTTCCCCCAGCTGAAGAAAAGAATTTCTTCCTTCATTTCCCAGAGATCACTTTGTCTGAATCTCTCCTTTGCCTTTATTACACCTTACCCCGTATTATGCTTGTTTATGTGACTATTGGGGTTTGGGACTGGGATGAAGGAGGAGGACTCTGGGGCTTAGTCACTCCCTTTGGGGAAGTCCCCAAGAGTATCACACTAGCCAGAACCACAAGTCCCAACTCCTAATTCACAATTAGGCCAAGAGCAGAGGGAGGGCCAAGCTGCTGAGAGAAATAGGTCACAGAGACCCAGAATGTTGCTGCTTCCTGCTCTGACCTATGAATAAATCCCACAGCTGGATGGGCCCTCTGAGGTCTGGAAAGAGAAGTTTTATATGTGTGTGTGTGTGTGTGTGTGTGTGTGTGTGTGTGTGTGTGTGTGTGTGTTATATAAAGGAGCATAGAAAAAAGGACCAGAAAGGACTTGAAAGACCATATAGTATAGCACCCTCATTTTATAGAAGGGGAAAACTGAGGACCCCAGAGGAGAAATGACATGCCCAAGTTCATATACCCAATTCACTAGGCTACACTGCTTCTCTTGCTGCCAATCATATGTGTGCATTGGATGAATCATTCTGTACACACGGAGGTGTTGGTCTGGTCCTGTACCTTGAATTGTGGAAGGAACTGCTTGAAAGGGAATTCTTCAATTTGCAAGAGAGAAAGTATGCCCCAGATGTTAGTACCCTGAACAAAGCCCTAATCACTTCACCTCTATGCTTAGGGTCACATAGCTAGTAAGAAGCCAAGGCAAAAGGGAATTCCAAGTTTACCAACTAGAATACTATTACTTTTTCCATCCTTCTCCTCCATGGAAAGGTCCCTGCCCCAGGAATCCTTTCCTGAGCAAAGAAGCCACAGAGGTGCCTAAGTTTTGGAATTTGGGACCTCAGGCTTGCCCTTCTAAGGACAGCTCAGATAATTATGGGGGTAGGGAATCCCTACAGATTGATATAATTGAGTTCCATATACTGTTACCTCTCCAAACTGGAGAATGGGAGACAGCAAGGTTGGGGACCTATGAGGGCAAGAAACAGTGGGCAAACCAGGGAAATGTGAAAATGTGACTCAAGATACTGCATGGGATGGTGGTGATTTTATTCCCCACTCCTGTGGGCAGAGATAAGATTGTATAATCCCCTAAAGCTGGTTCACTTAAGCCCCACTGCTTGGGGATGGAGATATAAGCAATGTCTTAGAATGAACCACCACAGGTGGTAAATTCATTCTTGGTGTGTGTGTGTGTGTGTGTGTGTGTGTGTGTGTGTGTGTGTGTGTAATATTGGGTTAGGTATGGGAGCACCCCGAACCTGCATCCACCCACACTCCTGGGATGAGAGTCAAGCATCAGCTTAACGAGAACTAGAAAAGTAGATGATCTTAAATTGAATATGACACACCCACTTCTACCTACAAGGGAAACCCCATGGCCAGATTCTCTCTGGCCATTCAACTAACCTAGGTCCAGGAGTCTAAGACCCTGCTGGAAAAATCAAGATCTTAGGTCTTACCCGTCTCCATTTTCCTAGGAGGAAGCCACTATAAATAACTTTTTACAAATGGGTTTTGTTTCTCTTTCTTTGATTTGTAGTGGCATTGCTAGGTCAGAATGAATTTACAGTTCAACAGCTTTTTAACAAGCATCTTTGATGCATGGACCATGTGGCAGACACTGTATCTAGAGATACAAACAGAGGAGAAAAATAGTCTCTACCTTCAAGGAGCTTTCAAAAATGGAAGTTACTATGTCCCTCCTAGACTGAGACTTCTCTGAAAGTAGAGGTTATCTTCTCTCAATTTTATATCTCCTGTAGGTCTGTATAGGATTAGCAAGTTAATAAATGCCTATTGAATAGATAAACCTCTACAATAAGGGGCTTTGTGTGGATTATCTTTAAGGTCCTTGCCAGCTCTAAATAAAGGATCCTATGATTTGATTCCCCCTTTGCATCATAATTATTTTATAGCATTAAAAAATTTAAAGCTAGAAGAGATCTCAGAGGTCCTTCAGTTCAACCCACACATATTACAAATGAGGAAATTGAGGTTCAGAGAGGGGTAGCAACTTGTTCATGTCACACAGTTAAGTATCGAAGTCAGCTACTTCTGTCTGAGGCTATGCCATGTTGAAGGTTACCGATGGGTCTCAAACCCATTGGTGAATTAGGGGGTGTGCACCCCAAGCATGTGAAGACTTCCCCTGGTGAAATGGGCAGATGAGAATAATTTGTTCCAGCAGCCATGAAGAAGGCTGAAGCAGGTGCTATAGATACCAAAGTCATCTGCTGTATATTGGGCTATCACCAATCATCCTGACTTGTCTTGCTGCCAAACTGTGATGACTCTGAAAGACTGAGACTTACAACTTTGTGTTAACTCTGCCTCATTTAAATCCAGTTCATGCTCGAGTCAATACATCATCTTGTAATGTCATTGGTCCTCTTTGAAAATGAAGGATGAACAGTTGGAACCTGGATTATGACAGCCATTTCAAAATACACATGAAAGGGTGAATGTCTCTCTCTGTGTGTATTATATGTAAGCATGTGTATATTTATCTATCAAATCTGCATTATGTATGTATCTTTTCATTTCCTTTCCTACAAAGTGAGGGTTCAACTCTATATTTGACTCTATGTCTTGTGGTTCCTGTGAATGATCTGGTGCACATGGATCCCAGGATCAGGTCCTTTCCACTTCCCTTTAGGCCTCCGGTGCATTGTCTTCCCTGGACTGCGTGATGTGGGGGGGGGGGGGGAGAGTGGTATAGAGGAATGGAGGGAAAGCAGGACAGGGGGGAGTGACCTAGGATCTCAGAATACTGTTTTTTGTCTAATGCTATGACTCAGCTCCCAGCTTCTCTACCTTCCTTCTTATCTCCCACTGGCCACAGGTGGGAGGGGAAAGAGCTTTGGGAGGTACTGTGGGTACCTGCTCCCTTTTTTTCTATCTTTCTTTCAGACATACAGTCATTTCCCAGAAATGGAAATACCCTGAAGAGAAACCTCAGGGTTTTGCTTCTATAGAAGCCCAGCTTCCACAGCACCCTTTCCTTCTAATCTCTACCAGTCACAGCATGAGGAACCAGGAGGTACATACCTGGCAGACTTAGGCCCTACTCTGATCTTGGCTTTCCCCTTGATCTTGCTGCCAGTTTATGGATAGACCATACCAATTTCCCCCCATAGTCAATAGAAGCAAACATTTCCTGAGACCTCTTGTGTAGTTGGTGGGAACAAGGGGTCAGAGAGGAACTATAACCAATATCTCCCCTCAGGGAGCTGACAGAGTAGAGGATGGATATATGTTTTGATTGTAGAAAGCAAACAGTATATAGCTATGTGCTACGTTGTGTGACTCAATGTGCTATAAGGGCTCAGTGGAGGGATAGATCTCTGTGGGCTAGAGAAGTCAAAGAAAGGGTCTTGGAGGAGACAGCACACTTCTTCTGGTCCCAGAGAAATTGAGGAAGTCATGTGGGTGATGGCAAGGATGCAAAGATATGGCCTGCCTGAGCTAGAAAGAATTTTAGATCATAAAAAAATCATAAATGAAGGGATCTTTAAAAAAATAGAATGTAAAAGCAGGAACGGACTATTGAGATCACCTGCATCATTTCCCCCATTTTATTGCTGATGAAACTTAAATCCAAGAGAAGGAAGGACTTGCCTAAATAATGGTTTCAAACTACAAATCCAGGGTTCAAAGACCCTTACCCTCAGTCCTTACTTAAAGAATCAAGGAAAATGGACTGGTCCTCAATCTACTTTATGACCTCAGGCTCATTTTTTGAAGACCCTTGCTTCTTAGCTGGGATTCAAGGCTTCTTAGTATTAGCATCTCAGGTACAACTTTTCATTCCTCTATAGTCAGGTCTGGCTTAGGGTTGAATTCTCTAAAGGAACCTCTGTTCCCTTTGTTGCAATTTGTTAGTATGGGAGTTGACAGCGTTGCCCAAGGGTTTGGGGCTGGTCTAGGACTTTGCCTTCTATTCTCTGTCTAATTCATCATATTATACGCATGTTGAGTCCAGGGAGAAACTGTGATATTTTCAAGGTATCTTGAGTTTTTGTATATTTGGCAGAATCAAGCTTATGAGCCCCCATCAATGTATTTTCCTCTTAATTCTCAGTCAGCAAACACAATTAGACCAAAGCAAAGGCATTTACTGATATGGCATAGTAAGAAAAATAGTAATAAAACATCTCTCTCATAAACTTAGGATGTACTATCATCAGTGTGGAGATACATGTAGATGCATGTAGAGGCCACAAAAAGGCTCACATGCAGGGAATCTATATAGTCAAGGCATAGCAAAGAAGGACAAAACCTTCATAAGTCTTATGTTTCAGAATTTCAGGGCCACTGATATCTTTAAACTTCTGCTATTGATCCTCATCTCACAATTTCAGGTTGCTTCAATGAGCATTAATAGGCATTACTTGACTGTAGTTTCCACAAAATTCAATTTCTGGCTCAGCTAAAATCCTTGGTGGCTTTGTACTTTGAGCAGAATGGTACAGGAACTATATAAACTGTCTTTTTTTCTTTTTCCAAAGAGCAGGTTGCATTCAGAAATCTCTCTATAGAAGATCTAATGTCCAGAGCTCTTCAACTAAGGAACTTTTGAACTAGTATTTAATCCTGAAACAACTCTTGAAGCTGGAACTGTCTTGGTAATCTTTTCCCTTTCCTATAAAGCTCCATTTTGGAATTCTCATTTCTGAGGAATTCACAATCCCTTCTTTCCATAGAAGTTTGGGATCCAGGAAGCAGTGCTTTTGAATTTCCTTCTCAGTTTGCATGTAAGAGCATGTTTCCAATGAGCATGTGCTTCTGTTACAGAATGCCATGAGGAACTGGGAGAGGAGTAGATTTTTCTTCCCAGCTTCCTGCACTCTATATGAGGCTTAGGGCAAAAGGTGAAAAATAAATCTTTAAGGCCTCAGTTATTCCTCCAGTCAAGACTTTTCTGAAGAGCTGATGGATTTCAAAATCTTGCTTTTTAATGATCACCAAAAGCATGACTGATCCTTAGTTGATCAGTCACAACAAGTTTCTTGTATTTCATTTGTTGTCTTCACTCAATAAACAACACCTCATAATCCCATCATGCTGAAAGGGGAATTTGTTCAATCTGATTAATAATAAAAATGGCCCACATTCTACCTTGTCTATTTTATCAGGTTGTTTAGGAATCCTCCAAAATTTGATCAGAAATGTCTCTTGGTCCATTTTCTTTAAAGCTGTGTGAACTTAGGAGTCACTTTCTCCCCTCAGCCTTCAATCTCCTCTGTTTTTGTTTTAATTTGGAGGGAGGATTGGACTAGAGGTATTTGAGACTCTTCTCACTTCTGGGTGATATAATCTATGCTCAATAAATCCTTTCCCACCTCTTTGTTTATTATATCAAATTGGGGTTTGGAAGTAGTTAACAGAGATATTTTTTTTCAGTTCAAAACTATATAAATGTGAAAGCTCAACCAACCTTTCTTCCTAGTGCAAGGGTCTCTTATAAAATACATCCAGCCTTTGCTGAATAACTCCAGGGAAGTAGCTCATTCTATTGGTGGACATCTCTGATTTTTGGAGGTTTTTCCTTAAGGAGGGTCTAGCCCTAATTCCTTATTAATTCTACACTCACTTGTTCCTAGAGATTACAATCAACCCTCAATGATCTACTCTAACAGAGGGGACCTGTGGCCTACAGCTGGACCTTTCTACTTAGATCTGGCCCAAGGAATTGTGCAATAATAGCAATTCACATTTATGAAGCACTTTACATTTTACAAACTACATCCCTCTCAATTTCCTTTACAAGTCATGCAACTCTGTTTCCTCACATATAAGGAAATTAAGTCTCAGAGGGAAGCAAAGGGAAAAAGCACTTCTCATGCCTACTGAGAAAAAGGATTATTTCTCTCTCATATTCATATAATATGATATGATATGGATATAATAAGATATAAAATATAACATAACAATATAACATAACATAATATAATATAATATATAATTAATATAATATAATAATATTAGCCAAGATAAAAATAGAGGAGAACCCAATTTTTTCCTGTTCTATGTCCTTGTCTGAAGCCCAGTCTATCAAGGACAATTCTGATGCAAGATAGGATTAACGTTCTTCTCATTCTGGGTATTGCTATTGCACCCAACTAGATCAAATCTCTAATTTAAAGTTAATTCCTGCCAATCATGTTCTGCTCAAGTTCTTTGGGTGGATTCTCTGTCTAGGCTGCCCAAGGTTATGGGTAGCAATGTATAGAGATAGTCCCTTTGTCCTAGTGACATGATATCTCCTAGTCTCTCATTAGAATAGGCCCACCTATAATAATTGTTAACCCATCAGAGTTCATTGCCATCCTCTGAAACATCCATTTTTCCAAATGCATATAAGCTCCACAGCTGCCACCATGAAAGTCTTTGAAGTCCAAGAAAGAAAGAGCCAAAGGACCATTCCTTTTATTAATAAATTTAATGGTGACCCAAAACTGTCCCTCAAACTTTTAAAAGTTCCTACCACATACCAGACACTGTATTGAGTACATTATAAATATCTCCTTTGAGATGCACAATAATCCTTCAAGATAGATATTATCATTAGGCCCATTTTAAACTTGAGGAAACTGAGGTAAATAGAGATTAAGTGACTTGCCTAAGGTTGAACATTTAGTGTCTATGAGAGGCAAGATTTGAACTCAGATCTTTATGAATAGTACAATTATTTGAACCCAGATCTTCTGACTCAAAGTCTATTCTTTCCTACTAAACATGATTGCAGCCCTTTCCCCCTACTGTTAATTTCTGGTCCCTGGGCAGGGTGTGGGGGAAATGGACTCAGGCCTAGTACAAGTCCCCAAAGAGACTAGATATTATAGAGGCATGATCTGGAAGGAAGAAAAGGAGGTTCTAGTCTCTAAACAGCTCAGTCTTGAACCAGCAGACTTTTTATGACCTTGGATAAATCCATACCACTTTCTGGGATTTAGTTTCTCTATTTGACAAATGAATGTGTGGGATTAAGGCCCATCTAGCATTATTCATCATTCATTCATTTCAGAGACTACCTATTACCTTCTTTGCTTCTCTTATCTCCGTTTCCTTCCCCTTCTACCAACTCAACCACTGCTCAGACTCTCAGTGATTTCCGGGAATAGCAGTTAAACTTGGCTGCCTTTCCTAGAATGAGTTGTGGGGTTGCTTGTGGGATGAAAGGAGGAACTGAACTGTTCTTGGAAAGCTAGGAGGGGGAAGGGGGAAAGGAAAGGAGAAAGGGAAAGTCCCCCAGTGGAGGTAAGGGGAGGATGTAGGGGGATTATATATCATAGCTAATGGAACACTTGTAAAGTTTAACCTTTGATTTTGGGACCCCTTGAGGATTTTTCTTTTTCATCTGTTGGCTCTGTTTTGGGTTTGGAGGAAAGAAGAGAAGGGGCATATGGTCCTCAAAGTGGGAGGAGAGGGGAAAAGACCTTTATCCTGGGGACTTTCTCTAGAAGACTCAGGACCCTCTCTGTTGTAGACATAGAAATTTCCAACCAAATAGCTGTATGTGAGGAAATAAGCTAGGACTGAATGGAAGGAGGCCTGAGTTCATTTTCTCACTAAATGTGAGACTTTGACCAATTCCCTTTCTCACCCTTGGGCCTCAGTTTCCCCAGATGAAAAAGGAGAAAGTTGGAATCTTTGAAGTCCCTTCCTGCTCTAAACCTAGGATACTACAAGTGTCTGAGTACATGAGAGCTCAGGTCCCTATCAGCTATTATATCTTTCCTTCCTTCTTTCTTCTCATCTGTTTTTTTTTTTTTTTTTGCCCAGTATGTAAAGACAAGTAATATAAGTCTGGAAAAGTAGGATGAAATAAAAATAAAGGACCTTGAATGCCAGAGTCCAATTTTGCAATATTCTAAGAAATTCTAAGAAATCAATGTGGTTGCTCTTTCCAGTGATGCAAATAGCCAGTCATCCAAGCCTAGAAAGCTTTGGTGACTAGTCCATGTCTTCCTATATATCTGTCACACTTGTTGGGTTTTCTTTTTTTTTTTTAATTTTATTTATTTCAGGCAATGGGGTTAAGTGACTTGCCCAAGATCACACAGCTAGGCAATTATTAAGTGTCTGAGGCTAGAATTGAACTCCAGTCCTCTTGACTCCAGGGCCGGTGCTTTATCCACTGTGCCACCTAGCTTCCCCTTGACTTTCTTGGTTTTTTGACATTACATCCTCCATATTGATGGAGGATGTGTGTTGCTCATTTGGTAATCTCTGCCTCTGGCAAAGGACTCCTTATTGTTCTCATATTGTTTCATCATGGCTCAGACAGGTGAGGAAAAGAAGAGAAATGTGGAACTCAAAACAAAAAGATGAATGTTGAATACTCTCTCTGCAGACAGAATTCCAGGTTGACTGGACCCAAGGGAGGAAGCACATGAGAGGAGCCTTATCATTGGGACTATGGTTCTTCGCCCCCACCCCCCACAGTCACATCTCTCTCTCTCGGCACTTCTTTGTTCCTGAAATATGAAGATCATTCAGAAGAAAAGGGTTTTCTGACTATATACTCATTGTTTGAAAAGGCACCATTGCCCCACAGACACAAAAAGGGTCGGATGAGATATAGATCACTTAGAGATTTTAATATAAAGGGTGGGAGACCAAACTTCTGATCACCCAACTATATGATGAATAATCAGTGGCTAAGCAAAAAACAGTTCTAGGCACATAGCATTTTTTTTGTAGGCACATAGCATTTACTCAATAAATAAGCAACTAGATACTATGCCCAATCCAGGTTGACTATATCTGATTTGTTGTGTCTAGTTCTGATAGGAATATGCCTGGAGGGTTGTGTCCAGTTCTGGAATACTGGTTGGATAATAGCTTGAATGTTATATCTAGTCAGTTGGAACATGTATGGAGAGTGTTGTGACTATTTCTAGCATCTAGAACATTAGGTCTAGTTTTGGTTGAACCACATCTAGAGTAATGAACTGTGTCTGCCTCTGGATAGACCTGATCTAGATTGTTGAATTCATTTCTGATTGAATCACATCTGGAGTGTTTTATATTTTTTTGCTCAGAACACATTTGTAATGTTTCCCCTTCCCCCCAGTTCTGGTTGGATCAAATCTAGAGTGTTATACTAATTATGATTAGACTACAAATTTAGCATAGCAAGAAGCTTCAAGTCACAGGACCTTGACTCAGTTTCTGGGTCTTAGGGGCTGTGTGACTCAGACAAATCACTTTCCATGTTCTGAGATTCTGCTTTATTATTCCCAAAATTAGGGTGATAATTGACTAATTAGGAAAGATATTTAACAAAGGTATACATGTATGACCTATATCAGATTACTTGCTATCAAGGGGAGAGAGGAGAAAAAAGATGAAGGAAGAACAAAACAAAACAAAAAGATAAATGTTGAAAACTATCTTTGCAAGTAGTTGCAATAATAAATAAATAAATTTAAATTTAAAAAATAAAATAAAAGGCTGGTAATTTTGGTATTTCCAACTTCACAGAGTTGATAATGATGGAATATCAACAATGTGAGATGGGATTTTGAGATAATATGAGATACTTTGGAAACTATCAAGTGTTATAGAGTGCATTACTATCATTGTGACTGACGTAATTGTTAGATTTCAGTTCTTGGTGCCATATTTGAGGAAGCACAATGACAAGTTGGAACAAGTTCAGATGAACCTGACCAACATGAGGAAGAGATTAGAAATCATATCACATAAGGGACAGTTGAAACAACTTGGGCTGTTTATTCATTAGAAGAGGAGAATGAATGGTCTCTAACTTCACATATTTGAGGGGTTGTCACAGGGAATTAGGACTGTCACAGGACTAGAATTATTTTGCTTGAAAGCAGGAGAAAAGAGGGGCAGCTAGGTGGCACAGTGAATAGAGCACTGACCCTGGAGTCAGGAGGATCTGAGTTCAAGTTCGGCCTCAGACACTTAGTAATTTCTACTAGCTGTGTGGCCTTGGGCAAGTCACTTAACCCCATTGCCTTAAATTTTAAAAAAATTAAAAAAAAAGAAAGTAGGAGAAAAGACTGGATATCATGGAGCAGGTTTTGGACCAACATAAGGAAGATATATTAATTAATGAAATGGGCTGTTCCAAAAGTAGTAAGCGACCTGTCACAGAGGTGTTCAAGTAAATAGACTGGATAGATTCTTGGGGCTGCTTTAGTGGGGATCCTTCATGAGTATAGATTGAATAAGATGGCTTATGATATCCATCCCAGATCTTACATTCTGCTATAATCTGGTTCATAGGCTATAGACGTCTTGAACTACTCTGAGCCATGGGTAATGGAACCATCTGAAGTGCATGGGAAGAGGGGACCCAGAGATCCAGAAGAGCACTTCTCAGACTGGGTTTCCTGGGTCAGCCACACTGTCTCTAGACCTCAGAGATTTGGAAATCAGCAGATGTCAAGGGATCCTTCAATAGCTAAGAGGTTCTGAAATGTTCCTCGAGTGAGAGCCTCACCTATGTGATTCATTAGCTATGTGACAAGTTTGTCTATAGACAAACTGTACCTCACTAAACCTTAGTTTCCTTATCTATAAAAGTGAATTAATACTATCTGTACTGCCTACCTCACAGGGTTGTTTGCTGACAGGAAAGCACATTGCAAATTCTCAAGTCTTCTAGAATTGCAATTAACTACCATTATCACTATATTAATTATGTGTTACCAATAGTTTTTGCTTTTGTATGTCATTTCCAAACTTGTCCCAATTGAACCTTTGTTTGGGACAAAGAAAAGTAATTAAGCAAAGACATCTCATGCAATGACTACTTCTGACAATGTATATAATAATTCTATTCTAGTATTTCTTCTGCTCTCTGAGGAGGAAAAGAGGAAGTGTGTCTCATTATCTTTCCTCCAGAAATGACATTGGTTTTACTATTACTTAGAATTCAACTTCCTTTGAGGGACTTTTTCATTTACATTGTTATAATCATTGGGTAGATGGTTCCCTTGGTTCTGCTCATTTCCCTCCATATAAATTCATATAACTCTGTCCACATTTCTGATTTTTTTTGTAGTCATTCTTTCTTTCTTTCTTTTGACCAGACCTAAGATATCCCTTGTATAGGGAACTTCTATTGAGTAGGAAACTCCCTTGCCCAATGCAAAGTCACAGAATTGTAAGATTTCCAGTCTATCCATGGAAAGAATCTTTTCCATGACATCATTAACAAAAGTTGAAGACCTCCAGGATAGATGAAGAGCCCATTCTCTCTCAAGACAGCCCACTTCAATTTTGGGTAGCTTAAATTGTTTTTCTCTCTTCTACTCCCATAAACTGTTTGGGGTTTTGCCTTATGGAACTAATAGAATAAATGTGCTCCTTCTTTCACCTAGGAGCCCTTCAAATACTTGAAAAAAGCTGTCATGTCTCCCATCTCCTGAATCTTCTTCTCCAGGCTAAAAATACCCACTTCCTTTAATTTATCCTTATATGACATGGAACAAAGGCTCTCCCCTTTCCAGGTTGCCCTCGCCTGCACATACTTATCAATACCCTTCTTAAACTGTAGCAGAACTGAACACAGTATACCAGATGAGGTCTTAGGAGGGCAGAATACAGTGTGCTGGTCACCTCCCTATTCCTGGAAGCTCTAACTCCCATTATATAGCTGAAGATTGCATTAGCTTTCTTGGCTGCTAGCATCACATTGCTGACTCACTTGAGTTTACAGTCCACTAAAATGCACAGACTGCTATCTGACCATGCCTCCCCCAACTCATATTTGTGATGCTGATTCTTTGTAGCCAAGACTTTACATTTATCACCAGTGAATTTCATCATTTCATTCTTAACAAGCTGACTGAGTCTGGTAAAATCTTTTGGAACCTGATTCTGTTGGTTCAGTGTGCTTTGCGTCATCCATAAATCTAATAAGCACAAAATCTATGTTTTTTTTTTTATCAAAGTCATTGTTAAAAATGATTTTTTTTGCTGTTGTCATGTTCTACTTTATGACCTTATTTAGGGTTTTCTTGGCAAAGATACTGAAGTGGTTTGCCATTTCCTTCCTTGAGGCAAACTGGGTAAGTGAGTTGCCCAGGTCACAGAGGTCAAATTTGAACTCAGGTCTTCCTGACTTTAGGTTCAGGATTCTATCCACTGTGCCACCAACTGCCCAAATTAGCCAAAGATAAAGCAATTAGAAAGGGAAGGCACTAACAACTGATGGGAACAGGAAACACTCCCTGCAGAAGGATGCTTGAGCCTGAAGGAAAAGGTAGATTCAATGAATATTAGATTACAGTATTACAAATAAATGTACATTAGAGAGTTACAAAGTATTAGTGGAGGTCAGAGAGGGATGCTCATTACCATTTGTGGGGTTGGAGGGAAGCTTTCTGGTAGAGATGATATTTGAGCTGGGCTTTAAAAGAAAGAAGGTTACACCATGACTTTTGTCTTGTCACTGGACTCTGATGACCCTGGTAGAGAGAGTGAGGCTAGTCCTGTCTCACTCATTTTCAATTCACTTGCTGGTTTTTTTTTATTTTGAGAAGGCAATGGGTTTAAGTGACTTGCCCAAGGTCATCACAGCTAGATAATTATTAAATGTCTGAGGTCAGATTTGAACTTGGGTTCTCCTGACTCCCCAGCCTGTACTCTATTCACTGCACCTTCTAGCTGCTCCTCCAATTTACTTGCAAATCAAATATCATTTTCCTGATGTCATTGATACTCTTCAAAAATGGAGGATGGGGTAGCTAGGTGGTGTAATGAATAGAGCACTCACCCTGAAGTCAGGAGGACCTGAGTTCAAACCAGACATTTAATAATTACCTAGCTATGTGACCTTGGGCAAGTCACTTAATTCCATTTCCTAGCAAAAACTCAAACTAAAAACAAAAATGAAGGATGAACAATTGCAAAGGATGAATAGGAAAAAACATAGAGGCTGTTTCAAATACAAGAAGTGGTCAATAGTCAATAAACATTTTTTAAACTATCTACTATTGCCTGACTCTGTGTTAAAAGATATGAACAAATATGGAAGAAGAAAACTCCAGGGCAAATTCAAGGGGCAGGGTCTTGCAATTTGGCTTGTTCAGAGTAAGTGGAGGAACATGAAATAAAACTGACCATAGATTTGAGGACCTTGAATATCAGACAGAAAGGGTTGAGCTATATTTAGGAAAAAGAAGGAAGCCACTGATGTTGTTGAATAGTAGAGTAATAAGATTCATGAGTAAAAAATATTACTTTGGCAATGTAAAGGATGGAAGGGGGAGTAGAGAGATAGAGGGGAATCAGGAATACTTTTTATAATGGTCCATTTGGAATTTTAAAAACGTTTTTTTAAATTTCTAAATAAAAAATTCAAATAAAAAAATTCTAGTTCATTTGGTTACACTAAGGACCTCTATATAGGGGCTGACAGTAGCAATATGAGATGAGGAGATAATTTTGACAGATACTGCAGAATTGGAATCATCTGTATTCTACTGGACTTCTAGAAACTTCCAGGTCTCATTGTTCCCTCTCTCCAAACTGTATCTAGAAGGGACCTCCACTTCTTCCCCTTATTCCAATGTCTTTGCCTATTAAACTCCTATTTTCACCTCAAGTCTCTGCTTAAGTATCACTTCTTCCATGAAGTCTTCCTTGATTCCTTGAATTTTTCCAGTCTCTTTGGTCCTAGGCATTTAATTATTTTCAATTGCATGAAAATAGATTTTATCTGACAGAGACTCGATGGGAGAGACTGGGTTTTATTCTCCACTTTCATTAACACACAGTCCATAGCTTTTGAGCTCAAACTGACTGGGTCTGATCTTGGGGCTGACACCATAGAAGGGCCTTTCTCTCTCTCTCTCTCCCCTTTTTTTCTCTCTCTCTCTGGCTCATTGCCTCCACCTGGAATTACTCCAGGAAAATCTCTAAATATAGATTAGGTATATTCTCTCTCATACAGGCTCTCAAACGACTATTCTAGGTTCCTATTGAGTTTTAGATAGCCTTTATTCCAACTCACAGAAAATGCAGCTGGATGCCGAGACATTTAAGGGTTTCTAACAAAATCATAATTCCCTGCTCAATAAGGAAACTCAATTAGGGTTTTCCATCAGGTCAATACTTTGACATTTCAATGACTACTTCTTTCCCAAGAATTCTCATAATTGTACCACACCCTGGAAAGTAAACATACTTTAGGAACAGCTGAACAAGTAATCTTCTTCCTATTTGATTTGAGTATCAAAAACCCAAGTCTTTTGCTCCCCCCAAGGTACAGGTCCTTCTTTACTGTTTCTCTACTGCTCAGGGTCATGAAACTTATCTTTTTTTCTTTAAGAGGTTAATGTTTCTAGGAAACTATATAAGCAATCCTCTTCCTTCTTTAGGTGGTCTGATGCATAAATTTTCCAAATTATAAACTCTTAGTGGTATTAACCCATGAGGCAACCCCTCAGTGGTGGTGATGCCTAGAAAGTCTCCCTATCGTGACTAGAATGCAGAATCCTGGAATCACACTATGTTGGAACTCAAACATCTCCCCTTAGGATCCCCTCTGGACCAGGAGGCAAGCATAAGCACCCAGACACTTGGCTAAGAATGTCTACTCTTAGCAACTCTCCTTTCGGACTAAAGACAAATACCTTCAGTTCTCATATGTCTTTGCTCCAAGATTCTGAGGAAGAGACAGTGTTCAAGCACTAACTTCTTACCCCCACCCCCCACCCCAGGGCCAGGCCTGTCTTAACAGGCAATAGTCTGCCTTCTCAAAAGGAAGGAGGTGAACAAGATTAAAGGGAAAAGAAACCCTCTCCTTTATTGGGCAGCTCCTAGGACAAGAGCCAGTCTACTGACAACCAATCAGCAATCCTCTCTGTCCTCTTAGTAGGGTGTCAATGGGCATGCTCACAATAGGTGCCTCCAAATAGTCTTCTACTTCATAATCTCAAAGGAGAAACTAAGTTGATCAGGGACTTCTTTGATTCCCCCGTCCATACAAGTTGCACCTAGTAGATCATTATATTAGTGTTTTGAGTTGAGTTGAATTTAATGTTTTAAGTGGAGGCAAAAGCCTTTACAGAGAAGGAAGTGGCAAAAGGACATTGCCAGTCTGCAGAGTCAGGTGGAGCTGGCAGGCTGACAGGCAAGTGCTTAGAGGCCTTGGGAGCCACGGCACTGGACCTGTGGGGGCAGGGAGGGCAGTTTTGGTCAGCTCCTCTCTAGGACTACAGGAAACCTGCGTCTGCCTTCTCCAGCCTGCCAAGTACAGCTTGTCCTTTGCCGGCCTTCAAATTACATGGATCAGGTGCATTTATAGCTGCCCTCAGCTGAGCTTCTCAGAAACAGCTGCCTGGTCCTAGCCTTTAGGCTCCAGCCCTGAAGGGGGAGGGGGTGTCATTCCAAGAGGGACACCATTCTAAGCTCCCTTTGCCCAGATACTTTAGACAGTCATAGCCCTGGTTCTTGGGGCATCAAAGAGGGTACTTCTGAGGGAAGATGGGAGGGCCTGGCTTTTAGGGGATCCTGCTTGAACCTTTGGAAGGATCAAATTCTGAGCAGCCCATAAGCCAAAATACCTGAAAAAGAGGCTCCTTGTGGTCTTTTTTGTATGAGGGCTAATCCTGTCCTGGAATATAAGGGTTACCTGGGAGCTACTGTACCATAGAAATGACTGAAAGGTAGGAAGGATGGGGTGCGGCAAAGCAAAGTTTCTTTATTGATGGTGCTTTGTTGGGTCTTAAAGGTTCAGGAAGTGAACACATTTTTTTAAGAACAGAGATCCATTAGGAGCACAGTACTACAAAGTCAGGATTCTTTTGTGCCCTTAGATATATCACCTTGAAAACTTGTTTTCTGGGCCTCAGTTTCCCCATCTCTACAATGGGGGGGAGGCATTGGACTAGGTGGTCTCTTTCGGTTTTGGCATTCTGTATTCTCTATTTTAAGGCCCCTCCTGGCTCTGGCCTTCTGTATGTTTTGTGCTAAGGCTCCTGTCAGACAATCTGACTCTGGTCAGGGGCAGGGCTGGGCTAAGATGGGCAGGGTGTTGAGGGTATGGGGGTGGGAATGAATGAACTGTCACCTGGATTAAGTTTTTCCTGGTGTGGACATAAGGAATGGCAATGGCTGACCCAATACCAGACATTATTGGGCACCGGGGTTTGTGACTCAGCTTAGCTTCCTGAGAATAGATTGCTAAGGCTCAGACAGCTTCTCTGACTCCAGAATTTATGGGTAGAAGAACTCTGAAATTTCTTCTGACCTATCCTGCCCTGCATAGGGCATGACCTGCTGGCTGGATCTTTCAACACCAGATGATTTGAGGGTCCCTCAGTTCCCCCTTTGGCAGGAAAGCTCTGTTGTTGATCTGGGTCCCAGTTCAAGGTGCAAAGTTTAGCTGTAGGAGCTGTCCCTGGGAATCCAGGCTGTCCTCACTCTTACCCCTATTTCTCTGTTTGTTGAAATATATTTAGCCCAGGTGCCACCTACTTCAAAGCCTTTTGGACATACACTCTCCCCAGATCTGAGTTGAGAGACAGATAACAAGAATTAATCACTGACCATGTTACAGATCCTATGCTAAATTCTGGGAATACAAAGACAAAAGTAATTCTTGCTTCCAAGAACTCCACATTCTAAAGGTTGAGATAACATTGAAAAAATAGTTCATATGATAAATATATAAAGGAGGTAGGAAATAATCTAAAGGGTAAAGCATTAGCAGGAAAGACCTCTTAAAAATATGAGATGAATTAAAAAGCCAGGGAAGCCAGGAAGTAGTGGTGAGAATGGGGAGAACTTTACTGTTAATGGTCTCATTTTCTAGACTTGAAGGCTTAGGTGGTGAACACATTTTAAAAATAATTTTTAAAATTCTTAATTTTTTATTTTAGCATCATGTATTGCTTTGGTGATGGTGAAGCTATATTCACAGAATATTGTTTTAAAATGTGCAATATAAAACATATAGTATTACAATCCCCCCAAATTTATTAAAATATAATTAGCAAAAATTTTTAATCCATGGACCTTAAGTTTAGAACTCCTATTCTCTCTCTCTCTCTCTCTCTCTCTCTCTCTATATATATATATATATATATATATATATGTATGTATAATGTGATATATATATTATATATATATATAATATATATACATATAGTCTCTAAATTCCCCCTCCCCCCCAGCCTTTGGCATTCCAACATGGGGGATTGTCAATGAAAAAGAAACAGAGATGGAGCACTGAGTGCCAAAGCAAGAATTCCATTGATAATGGATCATAGACTTCAGGAAGGGAAGTAAGGTGTAAGGGGTCTGGAAAGGTAGAAAGGGACTAATCAGATTTTATATATAATCCTGGAAGCAATAGGGAGCCACTGAAGTTAACTGAGTGGAGGGATAAAGGAAGTTAGTATGACCATACCAGCAATTTAGAAAAATCATTTTGAGCACAGGATGAATTGAAGAAGAAAAAGACTTAGGGTAAGGAGACCCAACAAGTTATTTCAACGTACAATATGGGTCTTCACAAGAGTGGCAGTAGTGTAAGAAGAGCCTTCCCTTATCACATTTACCTGGAACATCCTGTTTGGGTCTCTCTTTTGTCCCATTACATCCTATTTTGTATCAAAGTGTTGTTGAACCCTTCTCTTGGACCATCAAATCTTTCTTTTCTATTTAGGTTACTGGTACTTAGCTTATATGAGAGGTACAAAATGATGTGTCATTTTGTGAAAACAAAACAGTAGTGTTATAGAATGTGTAAAGAGGAGTCTAGCTCAGGTATAAGTCATGTTCACATTGCTAGCTATTACACTTTATGAAGGCAAAGAAATCATTCCCAGTTAAGATTCTTTTTGGAAGTCTCAAATTCAGGGTTTCCCCATGAATCTAGGTCATCTCCAGGGCCCTAGGATCCAAGCTCTTTCCTCTCCATTCCCTCTTCATTAGTATTTGATCCACTGGAATCTCACATTAAGTAGAAAGAGTAGAATCACAATCAGGAAACCTAGGTCCAAATTCTAGCTCTGACACTTTGTGAGCAAGACCTTTCCTTTTTTCTGGACCTCATCTGGAAAATGAGAGGTTGGGTTAGATTAGGAATTCCTGGAGTCCAAGGACCACTACTCCCCTCCCTCACACTCCAAGTATCTATGGATAGATTTCAGGGGGTCCATGCATTTGAATATGAAAAAAAATTCTCTATTTTCATTAGCCATTGGTTTCTTTTGTAATCCTATGTATTTTAAAATTTAGAAGGGGCCCATAGGCTCCAACCACACTACCCATGATGTTCACAAAACAAAAAAAAAGGTAAAGAATTTGGTTCTGTTCTAGATCTATGTCCCTATGCTTGCTCAGAACCCTTCTTGTCCCCTCACTCCCTCCTTCTCTGAAATTTCCCCTTGTTTTCATAGAAATGTGATACTTCCCGTTGGTGGGGTTGCTAGGGGGAGCCAGCACCACCCCAGTAGGCAGCTGCAGTTCAATCGAGGGCAACTTGGTTCTGAAACTCTTCTCCCTCAGGCTCTATGGGAGGGTTCAGATCAGGTGAGTCCAGGAATGCATCTCCTACCCTTTTCCAGAAGATGTCAGAGCAGCCCACACAGAAGAATCTGCAAGGACTCACATCATGGGAAAGAACTGCCCAGGGATCTACCTCAACCAGGGAGTCTTGGGGGACAACTCAGAATGAATATGGATGAACTGCTGAAGGTGAGCAGCTCTCAAGACATTGAATATTATTTATTTTCTGACTAACTGAATGAAAAAGTATTGAGTGAGTGCTTGCTATAGAAAGCAAGAATGAGTGATACAAATACAAAAGTAAAATAACTCCTGCCTTCAAGGAACTTACATTCCAACAGAGGAAGATGACACATAAAGGAACATGGTGTCCAGGGAGGAATGTTTTGGTCTGGCAAGTCCCAGGAGTTGAATGTAGTCATAGGAGAGTTCCTTTTTAAGATCTTTCCAGTACTATTAGCAGTGTTGGTTTGATTACCAGTCCCCAGAGGAGGAGGTAAAATAAGGGTAGGGGGCTTTGGTTTCTGGATTATATAGCTGCAGGGTAGATGACAAGATGATGCTAGGATGGAATGTGGGCTTGAGAAGAATCAGGTAAAAGGTCAGGCAGAGTCAGGTTCAATGTTAATGGGTTCAAACATCACCTTTGTGCCACATATTGTCTGGACAAGTTCCTTAATGTTTCACTACCCCCAGGCAACTCTCAACACTGTAAATCACAGTGCATTGGCCAATCTGTTTGTGCAAGGTGTTTCTTCATCTAAAGTTCCTTACATCAATTAAAACACAGGTCTTGGCCAAAGAGGGAAAAAAATTGGTAAGGGAATCAATCAAGGCTAGTGGAATGAACCCTGAATATGGCATGGGGAGACCTGCATAAAAAACCCAATTTTAAGTAAATTGACCTCTCCAGGAAGTGGTTTCCTCATCTGTAAAATAGGATTAATAAATTTGATTATTATGAGAAAAATATTCATGAACTGAATTTGAATGGGTGCCAGTTTTCATCAGACTCTGACCCCCTCAAACTTGGAGGTGAGGATGAGGGATGGAGGTGGTGGTGGTGGTGGAATAGATACAAAGAACACAAGGCTGTTGAAAAGAGCTTTCCTACTCATCCCATCTATCCAATACACTGCCAAATCTCATTATTTCTATCTTCACAACATCTCTCATATGCATATGTGTATATATAGATAAGTATATATAGATATATATATATAGATAAATATATACATATCTCTCTCTCTATATATATATACATCTCTCTCTCTCTCCATATATATATATGTATATATGTATATATTATGGGGGCAGCTAGGTGATGCAGTGGATAGAACACCAGCCCTAGAGTTCCAGGAGGGCATGAGTTCAAGTCTGGTCTCAGATACTTGACATTTTCTAGTTGTGCAACCCTGGGCAACTCACTTAACCCTGACTGTCTCTCATTCAGAGCCATCTCCAGTTAACCTGATTCATATCTGGCTACTAGACCCAGATGGCTCTGGAAGAGAAAATGAGAATGGTGACTTAGCATGGCCCCCCTCAAATCCAATTCACATTCTTGTCACAGCATCACCTCCCTGATGTTACGGTCTTCTTTGAAAATGAAAGACAAACATCAAACACATGTGTGTGTGTGTGTGTGTGTATGTGTGTGTGTATATATATATATATATATATAGATAGATAGATAGATAGATAGATAGATAGATAGATATAGATATATCTGTTTAGCTATCATCTATCCATCTATCTATCTATCTATCTATCTATCTATCTATCTATCTATCTATTTACCTATCTTCACATTACCATCCTGATACTAGCACTAATCACCTCTCAGCCATACAATTGTAATAACCTTCTTATCAGTGTGACAACTTTAAGTCTCTCCTCATATCAATCATCTTCCAATCAGCTTCACTCTCCTCCTCAATAAACTCCAGTGACTCCCTAATATCATCAAGATCAAATACGAAGTTCTCCAGTATTCAAAATTCCTCATAACCTGATCTTGTCCTGACTTTCCAGTCTTAAACTATTAAAAAATATTCTGAATTTCAATATTTCCCCAAAAGAGTATTTTCATACACACAGCAGACACAGAAGGGTATTTTATGTGCAATCATGAATCTCCATTTAATACTACTTATTTTTGTTAAGTGCATAATAAATTCTGCATTACTTTCAAAACTGTCCTGTTTATCTGTACTTCTTTTGAAATTTCCTTCTTTTCTCTTCTATTTGAAAAAAATATTTCCATGACCCTTTTTTCAGTTATTATTTCTAAGCCCTCCTTTCCTCACTCTTATCTCCCAATTAAAAACTGAAAGGGGGAAAATCATAATCTTTTTACAAATAAGAAAAGGATATATATATATATATATATATATATATATATATATTATATATATATATATATATCTACACATATATACTGTGGTCACATCCAAAAATATCTCTTCATATTGTGTCTATCACCTCTCTGTCAGGATATGGGTAATGTTTTTCAACATAGATCCAAAGGAGATACTGCTTTGATTAAATGTCTTAAGTCTCTCAAAGCTGGTTTAGAAAAAATAATATAGTTGTGATTGTATGAATTGTCCTCCTAGTTCTCCCCTCATTCTGCATCAGTTCATGCTATTCACAATACTCTGAAGTTGTCTCTATTATCATTCTTATTGGAAAATAATATTCTCTTATACCTCTACCACAATTAATTAACAACCATTCTCCTGTTGTCTAAGATGTCATTGAAGGTTTCCATTCCCTTCCATTCACTCTCCAATCCATTATCTGCTGTTCTTCACACCTAACTTCAATCTATGCCCTTGCTCTGGTGATCCTTCAGGTCTACAATGTTCTGCCCCCTGATACGTTCTTTCCTTGGCTTCCTTTGAGATTTAATTCAAATCTCACCTTCTCAGCATCCCTTTTCTAGATATAGTTGGGAAAAGAGGAGTAAGAGGGACTTTCCATCTACTTTTACGTATCTTGTGCATGCCTACATACTACTTTCCCCTTTTGAATATTAACTCCTCGAGTACAGGATCCATAGATTTCCTTTCTTTGTCTCCCCTGGTACTTAGTGTAGTATCTGACACATGGTAGGTGCTTGAAGACTGAAAATATAGGTGAAGGAACAAAATGATCCTTTGTGAAATTGTCAGACAGTAACAAAGTGCTTACCCAGGTGGCCCAGATTTTAAGTTTGTGGTGAATATTGTCAATAGTGTGGTCAGGAAAGGCTTCCTTCAAGAGGTGCTAATCAAGTTGGGTCTTAAAGTAATAGAATTGAAGAGGAGGTAAGAAGGCTTTCCAAGCATGAAAATGGCCTCAGTCTGAGTACAGGGGCAAGAAGGAGTCTGTTCTATGTGGGAACAACGAAAAACCCGAACTGACAGAAGCACAGGAAATTTTGGAGGAATATTGTGGAAGATTACCTACGAAGATGAGTTGAGACAAAATGGTAGAAGACCTTGAATATCAAACTAAGGAGTTTGACTTTTATTTTTGTGGGCAGTGGGAAGTCACTGTATACTCTAGTGTTGGTGTGACTTGTTAGATGTAATTTTTAGGAAATTATATCCTAGTGGAAAGGGACATAGGATTTTGAGTCAGAGAACCTGAATTCAAATTTTGTCTCTTTCAGGAAATACCTACATGACCTCAGAAAAGTCATTTCTCTCCATGGCTCAGTTTCCCCACATGCAAAATAAGGGAATGAAGTTAGATGACATCTGAATCTTTTTAGCTCTCAGACGTGTGTCCCATGGGGCAGCTAGAGCACAGTGGATAGAGCACTGGCCATGGAGTCAGGAGGATCTGAGTGCAAATCCAGCCTCAGACACTTAATAATTACCTAGCTGTGTAGCCTTGGACAAGTCATTTAGCCCCATTACCTTGCAAAAACCCCCCAACAAAACAGAATAAAACATAAATCAAATCTATGGTCCCCTAAAACTTGTCTTGCCTCAGCACAATAATGTATCATACAATTTAGAACTGAAAAGATCCTTAGAAATTGTCTTATAGAAGGGGTAACAGGCCCAGACAGGACCAAAATTTGTCTACAAAATTAATATTCTTTTTCTTCTATTTCACTTTAGAAAATGGAGGCAGTTATGAAACAACAAAGAACAAGGGGAAACCAAGAGATTGGAGATGGTGAAGGGAAGCAAATGCAAGAATGGTAGGATACAAGTTTGGTCCAGTGCTTTCTATATATTATAGGAAAAATCATTGCCAATGACAGGAATACTTTTCTCTTTTTCCCTGCTTTTTGTTTATTATTTTTTTAGCTTTTTGCAAGGCAATGGGGTTAAGTGACTTGCCCAAAGTCACACAGCTAAGCAATTATTAAGTGTCTGAGGTCAAATTTGAATTCAGGTCCTCCTGACTTCAGGGCCAGTGCTCTATCCACTGTGCCACCTAGTTGCCCCCAGAAATACTTTTCTCAAGAAACAATGGTTGCTCAAGTCAGTATTAGAGTTAAGGTTTGTTTTGATGTGTGTGTGTACCTTTTTGACTCTGTTGAGACCCAGACCAATTCCTTTCAGATTTGGGCTAATTTGTGATGACTCACAATCAGAAAGTACAAACCTTAGCAAGCAAGGGTCCCCTTCTAAGGATGTCACAATCCAGGGAAGGTAGATCTCAGAGATAATGAGAGCTTGAGAGATGCCTAAAGATGACTTCATCTAATCTCCCTCCCCATTCAGGAATATCTTCTACAGGACCGTATAACATGAGGTGGTTGGTTCTAACGATAGAAAATTTACCATGGAAACAAGGCAACATATTTTGCTTTCAGACAGTTCTAGTTATTAGGTTGGGGAAGAGTTGGAGCAGATGAGTAAGAGGAGGGGCTGGTCATGAGGGTCCAGTCCTTAGGAAATATGTAACATCCAGGTAGAGGCTTAATGAACTTGTTTCTGGAAATGACTGATGGAGGAGTCCTTTGTCTTTCTGTTTCAGAGCAGGTACAGATAATCTCTGACTGTTTTCTGTTGGTTTACTACAATGTGACAAAAGCCTCTTTGAATGGATAAATGCTTTTTTCTATTTCCGGGTGATAAGTGAGCCAGGAAATAGCTAATGCTTCCAAGGATTAAGGGTATCAGATTCTCTCTCCCACATGTTCTCCATGTGACTCAGAAGGAATGGTGCTATGATTTCATTAGTTTCTTTGTATTTTTATTATTAAATGAATGCATATTAGAGATGGAAGGGATCAGGTAGTGACTTGCAAACTTCAAAAAGTCATCAAAGATCCACTCAGCCAGAAGACCAACAATAACCAAGGAATAACCTGATTATCCCACAGTTAACAAAACTTGGTTAACTTAGCCATAGCCCAGAAAGAATAGTCAATAAAGATTTGTTAGCACTTAGTTTGAGTAGACTTGACTCTTTTCATCTCCACATGAAAAAGCTTTTGGTCAATAAGACAGGGTGTGGTGACTGCCATGGTCTTGAGACATCTGCCAAGTGTTAGAGGCCCAACACCACATGGGTGGGTTTTCTTATGCCCTTTAGTGACCAGGAAGCCACATCAATACAGCCAGAGGCCACCAGGAAGCTACATCAAGGGAGGCAGAGATTGAGTCTAGCCCAATGGGACAATTAAGACCTGGGGACAGCTTCATTACCTTTCAGGTAAAAACTTTACTTGCAGAGAAGGGTTTAGGAGATTGCTTCTGCCATACCACAGTCCTTGGTGTGAAAGTTTTTAATGATCTTTTCTAGAAGACTTTCCACACTACTTCAATAACTCTCAGTAATTGGTTACTGAGCAATTTTAATCTCAATTATCCCAGGAGTTTGGTACAGGCAGCACAAGGAGGAAAAAGAGAGAGAAACCAAAACCTTGAAAAGCTAGCAAATAGAAAATAAGATAATATGTCAGAAAAAATCGACAGCCCCGTGAAGGAGTGGCCAAAAACCATGAGAATGAAGATCAGAAATCTTTTTTTTTTCCATATCCTTTGGAACAAGTCTCATATCTCATTGATCTTTTCCATGTGGTAGGTGGTACCTAATCTTTTATTAAGTCAGTGACAATGAGTGGGCACACCTCTAAGAACATCAAAACCACATCATAGCTAATGACACCTTTGTCTCAGTCTTCTATTCTTCGCTGAACATAAGAGTCATCTGTATTAAAATGGCTAAGAGGTCATAAGTCTCTTGGATACAATCTGTCCCATGATTTAAGTTGACAATTTACTCAGAATTCCCTGACTTACCCCCCCCCCCCGCCCCCGCCAAGCCTTCCCCTCTTCGGGAGCCATATCGGAGGAGCCACATCAGGCCCCCTTAAAAGTTTCTGCTGAGAGACTGTCCCTTTTTTCCATAGAAGTTAGAGAAGGATTCTGCTTACCTTCAGATGAGGCTTCTCCATTACCATCAAGACAGCTAAGGTACTTCCTTTCTTTCAAGTAAATATACATTCACTGTAGCAGGACGACACCTCTCCAAGCTCTTAGAAAGCAAGGTACAGGGTAGCTAGGTAGTGCAGTGGATAGAGCACTGGCCTTGGAGTCAGGAGATGCTGAGTTCAAATCTGGTCTCAGATACATAATACTTACCTAGCTGTGTGATCTTGGGCAAGTCACTTAACCCTACTGCCTTTTAAAAAAAACTAAAAAGAAAAGAAAAGAAAGCAAGGTACCTCTTCACAAACCACCCCTTAGGCCTCCCAAGGTATTTCTGGAAAGTTCTTGTCCAAACTATCTTAAAAGGAAAAGAGTCATGCCACAACTTATGCTGTCTCTCTTGATGTATAAAATCCTCTGAGGGAGGCAAGGATCTCTAGGCACAGGTGATTCTGTGCTGGGAGAGAAATAAAGAATGATGGAAAGGGCTCAGCTAGAACTATAGTCAATAATATGTCCATTCTTCTCAAGTAAGCCTTTTTGGAGGTTGGATCCAAAAAAACCACTGAACTGGAAAACACGTCTTCTTCTAAGAGCAGCATTGATTCATCCCAGAGAAGTCTGATATCTGATCAGGAATCATAGGAACATGAAGACATAAGTATTGATTACCAAGGGCAAATCTCTTGCCTTGAGATGGGGCAAGAGAGAGTCATTTTCCCAATTGGAACTGTTGGAGGGCCATTTTGGTTGGGTAGGTACTCTGACCAACCCAAAGGACCCAAAGAGGCAGGAATAGTTCCCTTGTCCTTAGGAGGATTATATAGTCCTGCTCAATATGGCATCACTGTCTCCACTTCCAGATGGGTAATGAACCCTCTCCCCAGGCTCTGCTCTTCTTGATGATGTTTGAACTTCATTTTTGAAGAGGACCATGATGTCAGGGAGGCGATGTCATGACAAGGCCATGAATTGTTTTTGAGTGAGGGGAGTGCTGTGCTAAGTCACCAGCCTCACTTTCTCTTCCAGAGCCATCTGGGTCCAGTGGCCAGATATGAATCAGGATGACTGAAATGGTTCTGAGTGCAAGGCAATCAGGGTTAATTGCCCAAGGTCTCACATCTAGTAAGTGTCAAGTGTCTGAGGCCAGATTCAAACTCCTGTCCTCTGATTCCAAGGTCAGTGTTCTATCCATTACGCCTTGGAAGGAGGGAAAGAGGGAGGAAAGGAGGGAAGGGAGAGAATGAGACTGAGAAGAAAGAAAAGAAGGAAGGAGGGAAGGAAGGAAGGATGGAAGGAAGGACAGAAGGAAGAAAGAAAGAAGGTAGGAGGGAGAGAGAAAAAGAAGGAGGGAGGAAAAGAAGGAAGGGAGGAGGGGAGGAAGGAGGAAAAGAGGGAGGAATAAAGGGATGGAATAAAGGAAGGAGGGAAGGAAGAATGGAAGGAAGGAAGCATTTATTGAACATCTACCATGTGTTGGCCCTTGAGTTGAGTACTTACAAATATTACCTCATTTGATCCTCACAACAACCCTGGAAAGGCCAGGGTTATTATGACCATTTTGCTCTTGAGGAAACTGAGGCAGACAGAGGGGAGGTGACTTGCCTAGAGCCCAGATATAGGAAGTATCTTAGGCCAGATTTGCTGTGATTCTCATAAACTGTCCCACTAGCCTCCTGATGATGCTAATAGGCTTCCATGATTGTTTGCAGAGGGAGGAGTTGGCAAAATTCTTCCATGGATGCAGAGCCCAAAGAGGAGTCTTGATCACCCACCTA
Source organism: Macrotis lagotis (assembly GCF_037893015.1). Classification (NCBI taxonomy): domain Eukaryota; kingdom Metazoa; phylum Chordata; class Mammalia; order Peramelemorphia; family Peramelidae; genus Macrotis; species Macrotis lagotis. The sequence goes on along the minus strand of NC_133665.1, from coordinate 107,943,580 downwards.
TTCTCTCCATGTAACCAGCCCCAGGCTAGTGAACAGGATTTAGAGTAAGGACATGAAGCTGCCCCTTCTCTCAAGCTGTCTCACATACTGGTTACGAGGCCTGCAGTTCATCCCACTGAGAGGTCTCGCCAGTTCTTCCATTCCCCAGGATATCCCCTGTTACTGGATTAGTGGTTGCCGAAATACAGCTGCATATGTCTCTCATAGCAGATATAGTCATTGCTAAGCCAGGCGGAACAATGTTTCTCAATAGTCAGGTCCTTATGGTTAAGGGTCCATTGAGCTATTAGAGGAAGCCAGATTCCTGGGCTTGGACTAGAGGTCTCAGTCTCTGGCACAGTCACAACTAATTGTGAAGAGGAGTAACATCTAAGGCATTCAGGCAAGGGAAAGTTAGATCTTCCAGGTCACTGTGATCCCCCCTTGGCCTAGTCAACATTATGTTATCAGTGTTAAAGATGGATGTGGCAAGGGGAGGAAGCCTCTTTCAGTTCTTTGTCTACCAGAATGTAGCAGAATGAGGGAAGAATTCAAACACCCCCAGGGAAAGGCATTGAATATATCCTAGACTCCCTCCTAAACAAAAGTGACTATTCTCAAGTACAAGCAGAGAGAAAAAAGTATCAGTAATGGCAGTGATCTCATACCATTGACCCTGGATCACAGTTACAGCTTTGTTTGAAAAGAGGTGGTTGGTCAGGGATAGATACAGTGATGTGACAACTAAGTTCAACTCTCCATAAAGCTCCTAGGTTCCATCCCATCTTCCTTATGAGACACATGGGATTGTTGTAATGGGAGTTGGAATAAGGAAATACTCAAATTTCTTTCATCTTTATCATTAGAGAAGGAGTATCTTTCACCTTTCCCCACAATCTATAGTTTGGTGATAACTATATGGGATGATCCAGGCTATTCCAGGGTTCCCTTATAGTCCTACCTATAGTAACTTGCCCAGAGGGTGCCAAAAGACCCTCAAAGATTTTGAAGGCCTAGAGCTCACACATGCCCCTTCCTTCCCTGGCCTGTCCTCTGAGACCCTCGATTTATTTAGGGGATGCCTTAGGCTTGAATGAAACTAGAGAGCCCTTAGTGGTCTGGGATTAGAAGTCACAGTAGTATTACTATACTGGCCATTGACTGCTTTCTTATCAATCTGGAGTCATGCTCCAGGAAAGGGTACCACTGCTCTCTACTTTTACTGAGAAGTAAAGAATTCAGTACCCCTTCCCCTGTTACCAGTATCTATTTGAACTGACAGCAGTATTTGAGCAGGATATGGTTCTCTCAATCACCAGTATAGCTGGAAGGGAAGTGGGGAGTTATAGCTGAGTCATAGAGCCTGAAGTCATTCTGGTGGGGCTCGACCCAAAAAGGGGAGATGGAAATGCCCTCTGGTCACAGCACGTGGCAAGTTATGAGAAGGGGAGGGATGGTTATATAGATCCAAATTTCACACCTTCCTTGTTGCCAGAAGCAGGCTACCTCAGTGAAAGATAAATGGAAATTCATTTTTAATGGTTCAGGTTCACATAATTCTCCCAAAGTAGCACCTAAAAAGGGACTAAGGAGGTGAAAGCTGGTCCAGCTCAGAAACAACAGGTTCAAAGCTTGTGACAGTTAGCAATGGGATTGGACCAGTAAGGGGTCAGTGTAGTGTACTTCAAGTCTAGTCAAAATAGAGAAACCCAGGAAGGAAGAAGGAAGGAAAATGGAAGGAAGGAAGAGTGGGAGGGAGGGAAGGAAGGGTGGGAGGGAGGGAAGATGGGAGGATGGGACGATGGAAGGAAGGGAGGAAGAAGGAGGATGGGAGGAAGAAAGGAAGGGAGGAGGAAAGGAGAAAGGAATAAAGGAAAAGGAGATTAAGAAGAAAAAGAGAAAAGGGAAGTGAGAGAAGAGAGAAAGGAGGGAGAAAGGAGAATGTGGAATTGGTGCAAGTGTAATTATTCCTATCTGGCAAATGAGAAAACTGAGGGGCCTGATTTATAATGGCCCACATTTTCCTCACAACAACCTTATGAGGCAGAAAGTAAAAGGATTATTATTTTGAGGAAACCAAGGCTCAGATGGATGGATCTATGTCCCAGTGAGAAGCCCAGGTTTCATGATTTCTAGGATTAGAGAGGTAGACTAGAGTCAGATCCCCCCAAAGGTGGTCTTAGCCCCAGAATTCAACAGCTCTATCTCCTACTGTCCCTTCCACCTTCACCCCTGCTCCCCCATCCCTCAGCATTCTAAGCTTAGGAACCCCTCCTTAGCTAAGGGCTGTCCCTGCCTATCACAAGACCAGACATAAGATCTTCCCAGCCCCAAAGTCAGTTCTGCACTAGATCTTTCTGACCTTATAGGACTCTTTAAATGGTTTGAGGTTGAACTGGGCTGCTGAGCTAAAAATACCAGCTTGAAGGGGCTGGGGGTAGGGCTGGGATAGGGTTAGGGGTAGCAGGCTGTCCTCAGGGTATACAGCCCAGGAAGTAAGTAGGGGCCTCAAAGATCTCATTCTTCACACCCCCACCCCCACCCCTACCCTAAACCACCTAAACCTGGAGTCATGCTCCAGGAAAGGGTATCGTTGCTCTCTATTTAAATTGAAAGGTGAAGAATTCAACCCACCTAAACCTAAAGCTCCCTGTCCTTGGAGGAGACCCAAAGCCGGTGGCTCTAAAAGTCTTTTTCATTTACACATTTGTATAGTTTTAGAATCTATAAAATTTTTTTATATTCATTTTTTATTGTGTCCCTTGTGCTCAGAGCAGAGGCAACTAAGACACAGGGCTCACCCGGTAGGGGAAAGATGAGGTTGAAAAAAATAGGCCATCTAGATAGAGGATAGAGCATTGAGTCTAAACTTGTGACCCTGGGCAGGTCACTTCACCCAGTTTGCCTGAGTTTTCTCATCTGTCCAATGAGCTGGAGAAGGAAATGGTAAACCACTCCATTGTCTTTGCCCAGAAAACCCCAAATGGAAGCATGTAGATTCAGATATGGCTGAACCATAAGAAATGTAAAAAATAGTTCTGTGGGGAGGAGGGAGGTATTAAAGAAGAGGGGCACCCTCAGCTCTCAACTAGACCAGGCTGATGAGCCTGTCACAGAAATTGTTGTATTTCTCAGTACCTTTAATCTCCACCCTTACTGGGGAAGGACCGCGAAGTGATAAAAACAGCATTTGTATGGTCATAGGCTCCTGGGTAACCAAGCCCCAACAGCAAGACCCTTTCCAAGCTTACAATTGTTAATTTTTTGGAGAGATCTCATCGGCACTGTGGTTTGTCTTTGGAGATGTCCTCAGAGTCCAGGTGGCTCATGGCAGCAGTCCAATGCCAAGGATGGGGTTGCAGCACCCTCTGCTGGCGTCTTGGCAGTCAGCAACACAAATTTTCCCAAGCTTGGAATTGATGGGGAATAAATACCAAAGGGAATAGTCATAGATGGAACTATATAGTTGGGGGAGAAAAAAAAATTAACAGCAACTTTCTTCCAACTCTCTGGGCCTCTGACTATCAAATGAGAGGTTTGGGGGAGTATGGATAATGTCCCAGGGACAAGAGATACTCTGACCCTCATGGGGAATGAGATGTCCTTGGAAGATGTCGTGGCCTGCCAGACGTACTGTTCCATTCCCCCTTTGGCCCAGGCCTTGGTCTTCCCCGAACAGAGAGCTTTTTATAGCATGAAGTGGCGAACTAACCAAATGTGAAGGAAAAATGGAGGCGCTGTGAGGGGACCGGCTGGCTTGGAGCCTTGGTCATGCTGGGATCGATTTCAGCAAGATACATAAGGAAACCCAACTCTCCTAGAAGGGATTATCGTGGCATCTTTGGCTGTCCAGGGCCCTAGTCATTCATCTCCCACTTTGGCCCCTTTCCTGACCTGTTTCTGAACCACCGAAAAGTCGGGCAGGCCCTTTTGGAGTCCATCCTCTCAAAACTAGGAGGGGCAGAGATGGCCTCGCTCCCTTAGGGGGCCTCTCCAAGGCTTATGGTGGTGTTGGCGCATTTCTACTAAGTGTCCAGAATTCTTCCCTTCGTACAGTCAATCAAACTAGATGATGCTCACTTCTCCAGTGTCATCCAGTCTTTTCCTATCTCTGTGCTTTCCTCACAATGTCTTCCACAATGAACCAACTGATGAATGAACAGATGAATAAATGAATGAATGAATGAAAACCATTTAAAAATGCTATGTAGCAAGCACTGGACTGGTAATACAACTACAATCCTTGCTCTCAAGAAGCTTACATTCTAATAATGACCCTGCCCCCAGCTCTCTCCACATCCCTCCCTTGAAATCCCTTCTATCCTTCCAAGATTAGCTCAGATGCTATTTTCTCAATGACCCAGCAGATGAAATAATAATGTAATAATAACTAGTTTTAATATAGAGCTTTAAAGGCACTTTACAAATATGATTTCATTTCACCCTTACAACAAGCCCTGTGAGGTGGTGTTATTAGGATTTCTCATTTCACAGATTCAGAAACAGGCAGCTAGTAAGCATCTGATGCAGGATTTGAATTCAGGTCTTCCTGCCTACAGGTTCAATGCTCTATCCACCTCCCAGTCTGGCACACCCTCTCATTTGCAGGTAAGTTCTTTACTCTCCCTGGTGCACCATCATTTCCTGGGAGATTATCATCTTAAAATCAGAGGCTCCTTAATTCATCTTTGTTGCTAGTGCCAGCACAAGATGCTCCTGAATAAAATGGGCTTGCTGAATTGAATTACAAGGGGTCAGTTTTTTTCATTTGCATGACAAAAAAAAATTCCCACAGATGGAGGAAAAGAGGTTGGCTCCCTGCCCCTGGGCCCTTTCAAAGCCACCATTCCCTGAGTGGCCTCAAGATACTCTGAGCTCACCTAGGCTGCCATCCATCAGCAGTGTCTTCCATGTGGCAGGTTTTCAAAGGTGCCACAGCAACAAAAGGGCTTCTGGAACTGGGCTAAACGAGGAGCAGGAACAAGCCAGAGCTACTGAGAGAAGCTGGTTCAAGGGTAAGGGCTCTGGCCCTGGCCTCCCCATGATTAGGAGCCCCCAGGCTCATGACCCGGTTCTGCTATTGAAAACTTGAGCAAGTTATTTCCACTTTCCTGGCCTTAGTTATTTCACCTGCAAAATGGGGATATTAATCATCTGCCACCCCTGCCCCAGGACTGTTGTTCAAATGAGAACAAATGGGAAAATGCTTTGTCAGATGTAAAAGCCCTTGTTTTTGTTGGGTTTTTTTTTTAAGGGGGCCTTTTCTGTACATCAAAAATAAGATATTGGCAAAGTACTTTAGAAACCTTAAAACACCATATGAACTCATCCATACAGGGAACAACCTATAATCCTATAAACAGTATCCTATAAATCCTATAATAATTGTCCACAATTTTCTCAAGTGAAACTGAGAAGTTAAGCAACTTAGGCTACAGTCACACAACTAGTGTGAATTGAGCTCAGTCCTTCTTGACTCCAGACCCAGAGCTCTAACCACTAATGATAATCACATTGACCTTGGACATCAGAGCCAGAACTACCATCCTTTTACCCTCCCCCCACCCCAACACATAGAGGGTCACCCAGCTAGTAAGTGTCTGAGGCTGGATTTGAATTCAGATCTTTCTCAGTCTAAGTCTAGTGCCCTACCATTGTATCATCTAGAATGGAGGGAACGGAGGGAAACTGCCAACCCAGTTTTTGTGTGAGCTTTATTCAAAGTATAAAATGCCTACCCCTTTAGAAAGGGGAGAAGGTAGAATCTTCAGGATTATTCTTTTCTTGGCTAATTTATCTTCTTTTTTTCCAGATTTGATTAAAATTTTAGCTTTTTATTAAGATATCTTAATAACATGGCATACCTCTCTCATGATGGGAGAGAGCGGCCTGGCTAATTATCTTCTACTGCAAAAATCTTCTAAGAAGCCATCGGCTTTGGTGGCTAATGGTGTTTGGATTAAGATTTACTTCTAGTTCTAATGTCACCAAAATCTGCAGTAAAAACCAGGGTAAGGTTAAGCCACTACTTTTTTAAAAATTTAAATTTTTTTTTTATTTTCCCAACTACAAGCAATGGTAGTTTTTCAACAATTATTATTTTTTTTTGCAAGGTTTTGGGTTTTACATTTTTCTTCCTCCCTCCCTTCCCTCCCCATTACAGAAAGCAATCTAATAGAAGCTATACATGTATAACCATTAAGCTAATACTTTTGTAAAAGCTGGGAACAAAAAAGTAAAGTCAGTCTGTCATTTGGCCCAGCCCACCCTTTTGGTTGTTAAATAAATACAAGGTTCAATTGAGAACAGAAACTTTGGGGAGGCTTGACCTATTAGTCATAAAATAAGGGATTAGGAAATGTCTGTTGACCAACTAATCATATTCAACAGGCCTACACCCAAGGAATATATTGACTTTTTAGAAGACATAGAAATAATGACAGCTCGTATTTACTTAACATTAAAATTCTTGAGTTTACAAGATGTGCTATGTACATATTATTTCATTTGATTCTAACAATCCTGTGAAGGGGATGCAAATAATATTATTCCCATTTCAACAAGAGAGGAAACTGAGGCTCATATAGTTTATAGTTAGTAGTGGCAAAATTGGTCTCAGACTTGAATCTGGATCCCTCGGCTCCAAATCCAATACTTTCCATAGGATAGAAAACACTAATGGAGGTCATGACAACAATTTTCCTCCATATTGACAGGTTAAGAGTAGCTGATGAGGTAGAATGGTGGAGAAGGAGAAAAGTTGGTAAGTCCTCCTTTAGATCTGTAAGGAATATTTCTGTGTAGGAGAATAAATACCATCATCACTGCCAGTGACTGGGCCCAGGACAAGGATAATGGCGATTCCACAGAAGAGACAAGAATTTATGACCAGACCCCTACTCTAGATTTTCCATTTTGGTAGTAAGAAGCTGGATGGAAAAAAATTACCAGAGACTTCCCCCAACCCTGCTTCCATTCTCCAAACAGGGAGAGCCCCGAGCTCCTGGAATCTGGGGACACAGTTCCAGGACAATCTTGTCTCTTGCTGTGTTATCAGTACCCTAGACAGATGAATTTGCTGGAAGCTGCCAGAGCTGGGGGGTTGGCACATTTTGAGTGCTCCTAATGCCAGCACCTCTTGACTTGTGAATATGTAGGAACCGGGGCCTAAAAGAAATGGGAAGAAATAAGGTAGGTGTAAGGAGTCATCCATCGGTCATCAGTCATTGTCTCTGCCTGAACCCATGGACACTGGGCTCCCAGGAGAGGTGGAGTGGCTTGTCAAGAACGTCTAAGTTATCAGGGACCAAACAGCTGAGAAGTTGTTCCTCAGAGGGCTCAGTTAGCTTTGCATGGAGGAAAATTATTCCTTGGTCACAGAATGACCTCTGGGACTGAGCCTTGATGATGGCCATTGGGCTCACAGATATCAACCTTGAGACTGGCTGAGAGTGGAAATAACTCAGTGCAGCCCATCCCCATTTCTGGAGACCCAGTTTAGAGTAAAAGGCCTAGTGACTGGGTGAGGAGCACAAGGACAATCTAGGGACAGTCCAGGTGACATTTGTGGAGGGTATTTCTAAAGCTGGGGAGGAAAGACCAGAAGGTATGGGGAAAAAGAGGGAGCCATGGGGATAAGGAGCCTTACTTTCCACAGAAGTCAACATGTGTGGCTGAGACTGAGAGATCCAGGTCAGGTTGGCTTTGTAACCACTTCTCAACTAGCTCTGGATGGCGAGGGTCAACTTCTAGGAAGATACTTCTGAGGAACAGGAAAGGAACAACAGGTCTGGCTAGAAGGCAGTGAGTTATATTGGAAGAGGCCCAGAGGCCTGGGCCTGGGTCAAGAGCATCTGTGATTCTGTGTCTGCACCTCAGTTTTAACCCTTTGCAAAATGGAGATAACAATACTTGCATTCCTTCTCATAAAGGGACATTTTCAGCCTTCAAATGCTAAGGAAATCTTAGAAGGGTTAGTGACACTCCAGCCTTAGTGACTAGCTTTTTCAGAATAAACTCAGCACTTTTCATGGTGCCTGGTGAGACTGGCTTAGCCCAGGTGTTAGAATGACAGAATGTAAAGAAAGTATCACCCTCAGTTTCCTCTCCTATTGAAATGGGCATAATAAAGTTTGCATCTCCTTCCCCGAGGGGTCGTTAGAATCAAATGAGATAATGTAAGTAGCTTGCTTTGTAAAGTCTAGAGTTTAGTGTTAAATAAATGTGAGCTGTAGTCATTATTATATCTCTTGAAAAGTCTCATGATCAACTGTGAACAAATATGCTACTCTGATCAATACAATGATCTTAGAGAGTTCCAAAGAACTCATGATGAAAGATACTATTCACTTTGAGGGAGAGGACTGAAAAATTTTGAGTGCAGATTGGAGCATACTTTTTTCATTTGATTTTTTCTGGCTTTGCTTTAAAATTCTATGCTCCCTAGAGGAAGTACAATAACCAAGATCAAATAAGGAAATCGGTGGCTGAGTTCAGGTCTCCTGACTACAAGTGCAGGCTTTTTTCCAGTCTAAATTTTGTTATCTTAGGTCAGGGGTGCAGAACCTCTGGCCTGTGGGTCATATGAAGCCCTTGAAATCATTTATTCTGGCACTGCCAAGCAACCACAAATGGGATTCAAAATTCAATAAATCTAGGAGTTTTTTAAGGTTAGGATTTTTTAAGTCAATAATTTTGTATGGCCCTTGAATGATGTTATAAATACTCAAATGGCCCCTTGGTAGATAAAAAGGTTCTATACCCCTGCCTTAGGTCATGATTAGCAGTAACAGAGAGCAACCATAGGCAGTGGAGAAAAGACATCACCTTAGGCTTGTCAGAATCTCCCTAATGGGGAGATCACTCATGAAGTAAAGGATAGGGGAACAGTGGGGACTTTACCCCAGAAAACTCCCAGCCTGCTCCTCCTCCCGCCCTGTCCTCCCTCTTCTCATACCCTGAGTCTTTCAGCAGCATAGGTGCCTGGGACAAGATCTCTTTTATCACCCTCATGCCATCCTCTCCTCCATCCAAACTGTCGGTGTCTTCATAGCTGAGGGTAGAACAAGAAGGTGACTTCCCGTGGCTTAGAGTTGAAGGGTCAGGGCCAGGTCCCTCCCATCCACTCCCAGTCTAGTTTAACAACTATAATATACTAAAGTAGATGTAGCTGAAAGCTAAAGGATTGAGGCAGCAGAGTCAGGAGAACCCCCCAAGTAAGGCAGTGAATATGGATCCCTCAGGTGAATCAGACAACTCTAGGATATTAGTCTCAGTGTCCCTTTCCTCTCTCTCTCTCCTGTTACACAGATTTCCTCCTCCAAGAACAGGAAGATATGCTGTACCTGAGGATCTCTGGGGCCAGATGCTCCATGTCACGATGGAAGATGTATGGGGGGTTGCTGACCACAAAGTCCACTGGCCCCCATGGAAGCAGCTGTTCCCTGTTCACTCCTATATTAACAAAGAGGACCCCTATGTTCCAGACTGGACAGCACCACCTCTGATTCCCAGGGCGAGGAGCCACAGACAGGCAGGCAAGGGAGAATGGAAGGGGCTCCGGATTTGGAATCAGAAGATGGGCATTCAAATCCTGGCTCAGTTGCTCACTTCCTATGTCTTTCTAAATGGAGTTGTAAATAGTTTAGAAGAAATGGCTTCCAAAGGCTCTTCTAGCTGACATGGATACAGTGCCTTCATATTTACAAAGAACTCTGCATGTATAATTTCATTTGATCCCCACAACAAAACTATAAGATGTAATTATCTTCATTTTATAGGTAAGAAAACAGAGGCTAAGAGAGGGGGGCTTGGCCAGTCACAGTTACTAAGGGTTTTAGGCAGCTTTCAAACACAGGTCTTCCTGGCTCCACGTGCAGTTTTCTGTTACAGCACATTGTCTCTCATCCTATGAATTTTGGAGGAGACAGCTCCACCCTGGATCATTAACAGCCTCATATGCCCATTGAAAACACGCTTGCCTCTTGATCAGACTTGTCTTTAAAGGTGCCAGATCCAGAAGGGCCAGATCCTATCTTATAGGATGCCTGCATGGTGTAGTATGGAGCAGAGGTTCACAGAATCATAGGACTGAGCACTGAAAGGAATTACCAACATCATTTAGTCCAGCCCTGAGGAGGCTGAGGTCCAGAGAGGTCAAGTGACTTGCCAAAAGTCACATAGGTAGGTGACTGCAGAACCAGGACCTGAATCCATGCCATGACTTCATAAGTCAGTCTTGCAAACAAATAACCAAGAATTATCAGCCCACAAATGCTGTTTTCCCAGATTTCCCATCTCCCAGGAATATACAAAGAATAGATTCTTTTGTTGAAGATCCTAAAGAGCTAGAGTCAGCTCTTGAGTTTTCATGCCAATGGGGGGAGGGACAGCATTGTGTATAATCCAAAATTATGTATAGGAGAGGCAATATAGCACTTATATTCCAACAAGTTTGCATCTAACATTTAGTAATGAAACCATACTAGGAAAGTTTACAATCCACATTTGTGGCATTTATCCCTTCTTCTAACTTCAATTCAACTCATCTTTACTTCCTTGTTTTACATTGGGAATAGCATTATGAAAGCAAAGGTATCAAAAGAAAGCTGAGCTATAACAAGGTTCTAATATGAGAAATAAGTGGTGGAAGGGGAAGGAAAAACACTTCTTTTGGCTAGGGGAAAGAAAAATCTTGTTTTAACAGACATGTATTAAGCTCCTATTGTATGTGGAGCATTGTGCAAGGTGCTGGGAGATACAAAGATAAAAATAAAATAACACCTACCCTCATAGGGCTTATAATCTCCTAGATGACTATAATGTACATATGGAGAAAACCATATACTTTGAGGCTTGAGAAAGTGCTAGTAATTTGGGAACAATGAAGGACCAGGGAATGCTTCACCTAAGCTGAGTTTTGAGAGTGTGTGATGACTATAGATGGGTTGATTAAGAAGAGTCATCAGTGTAATTAAGATATACTTAGCCATAAATTGGGGAGAGGCCTCATTGTAACTGCCAAATTGTTAAGGATAATGTGAGGAAGGGAAGAAGGATAACAGATCCAAGGAACATACCAGAGAGAATATCATGGCGGACAATCTGGATCCTGTTTTCCAAGTGGAGCCTGTGGGGAAGGAGAGGAAAATGGTAATGTGAGGCATGTGTTTTCAATTGTCTATGTTTATGGACTGAAAGGGGCAGAAAAGAGAGATAGCCCCAACATACATACATAGATACATAGCTATCTATCTATCTACATACCAGTAGGTAGGTGATATGTCCATATGGAGTAAAAATACTATCTAGAATTTGCAAAATATTTTAAGCTCTCTCATTTGATCTTTATAATGACCCTACAAAGGAAGGTATTATTTCCCTAATTTTACAGATGAGGAAACTAAAGTTGAGAGATTAAGTGATTTTTGTCTAGTAAGTGTCTGAGGCAGGCTTTGACTTGATGTCTGATATTCTATCCACTATGCCTTCTGGATATAAACAGTGCTGCCCGCCCCCCCCACCCCCCATGCCTTCAGTTTTCCAGGGCTTGTATGTCACATGATGGTTAGATTGACATCTGGATGGTAGTGTGACCCAAGGCTAGCTTAATCTACCTCAAATTCTCAGGATGTACCAGAGAGGATGCAAGAAGAATGAACCTCCCATGCCTCAAGCCCAGCAAGGCACAAAAAGTAACCATAGATTGTGCCTAAATCCTAGAAAATAGATGAGAATCATAAAATGTTAGAGGACCTTAAAGACCTTTGAGTCCAACTTCTTCATTTTACAGAAGAAGAAATTGACACCCAAGGTCATACAGTGAATGAGGAGCAGAAATAAGACTAGGATCCAGATCTTTTGACTTCTAGGCCAGGGGTCTCCCTTGATACCAGACTTCTCTCCTAGTCTGTCAGTTAGGGTGAAGATATCTTCTCTTATCTTCTTTGCAAATTTACAACATCCACTTTTGTTTGTTTGTTTTTGTTATTCTTTTCATTTTATTGTAGTAAATGTGCATATCCTGTCCTATCCTGTCCTATCTAGTCAAAAGCCATATGCCCTTCAAGTGGAAAGGGAAAAACCTTGGACATGAGTAGAAACAGATAGGATCTTGTCATAGTACCAGTAGGAAAGTGCCAGGGACTTTTCAGTATCCAGAGTCATTATTCAAGAGTCAGAAAATGGGGCGGCTAGGTGGCATAGTGGATAAAGCACCGGCCCTGGAATCAGGAGTACCTGGGTTCAAATCCGATCTCAGACACTTAATAATTACCTAGTTGTGTGGCCTTGGGCAAGCTACTTAACCCCATTTGCCTTGCAAAAACTAAAAAAGAAAAAAAGAAAAAAAGAAATCAACCAAAGTTCAGAGAAGCAAAAGGAGGGAAGCTTAATGTTTGGGCATAGTCAAGGGTTGTACAACAGCAAGCAAGGATGGAAAGGGGTTAGATTGAGTCAGGCTATGATGGGAAGTAGTAGTAATATAACAAAGAGATCTAAACCACAGAATCCCAAGTCATTTTGTTCCTCTCCTATCTGAACAGGAACCCCATCTATAACATTCCTGCTAAGTGGTTACTCAGACTGCTTGAAGTCTTCCAGGGAGGAGGGATTCAATCCTTTATGAGTCAGACAGTTCTATTTCATTATAGCTGCTTGTTGGGAAGCTTTTTCCTTCTAACTTTAATCACCTACAATTTTAATTCTAGGATCACATTGCATCATGATTCAAAACTATATAGTATCATTGGGAAGATATAGATCTTTTAAAAAGATGGATTTCAGTAGCAGAGGGAAGCTTGGGAATACTAAAGTTATGCACAATTTTCCAGTTGCAATTCAGTCTTTCTTCCTCCATTTTGCTTCTGGGTCTGGACTACTGTCCATTTACAGTGCTTTTTTAAATATATGCATTGGTGGACTAACTTAATGGTTTGCCTATTCAACTGCATGTCATAATCTTGACAAGGTTACTTCTTCATCCATTTGGTTTCTTCTGTATGGATGGCTGAGATAATCTCTACTTAGAGGCTGAACATCTCACTGAGGAGAACCTGAAGTGATTTAGGACTTGATTGCAACTGGTTTTGTAAACATGGAATCAACAGAACATCTCCATCCATAGGAAATCCACCTTCCTTTTAGCCTTTGTACAGAAAATTCCCCAAAATATTGGCCAACAACTTTGATGAGTGTGTTATGAAACTTAGCAAAACACAGGACAAATAGTATCTGGAATAGTATTACTCAACCAAAGGAATAAGCAAATATTTAAATAAGTTTTACTAATGTCTTTTATTGTTTTACAATGCCCTGATTTCCTACTAACATCTTTCCTTTCTTCTCTCAGAGAACTATTCCACTATGGAACAGACAAAAAAAGGAAAAAAGAAAAAAGAAAAGAAAAAATCAGCATAACTGATCAACACATCAAAAAAGTCTAAAGATATATGTAATGTACCATACTAGTGGACTTCTCTCCTAATCTGTCAGTTAGGGTGAGGATATCTTCTCATCTCTTCTTTGCAAATTTGTTTGTTTGTTTTTGTTATTCTTTTCATTTTATTGTAGTAAATGTGCATATTGCTTTCTTGACTCTGCTTACTTCACTTTCCATCAGTTCATGTCTTTTATGCTTTTATATATTCATAGTTGTCTTAGAGTATAACAATATTCCATTCATGTTCCTCAGTTTGTTTAATCATTTCCCAATGAATGGGCATCTTTTTTTATTTTCAATTCTTTCCTATCATAAAAAATACAACTACATATACATTTGAGTATATATGAATTCTCTTTTTATCAATAGCTTCCTTGGGGTATAAAACTAGCAATGGAATTTTCTTCTTTAGGGAATGTCCACCTCCTTCCTGCCCATTGGGTTTAAAGGGTGTGATATGTTAGCTACTTTACTTGTTTAATTTCAAATTTCTTTCCAGAAAGACTTTCCTGATTCACAGCTCCCTAAATAATGTTCTAGTATGCCTATCAATCCACCACCCTTTCAACAATAACTATTCCCATCTTTTGTCATCTGTGCTAATTTTCAGAGTGTAAGGTTGCTTTGATTTACATTTCTCTTATTAGTGTTTTGGAATATTCTTTCCTATGGTGGCTGATAGTTTGAAAATTCTTTTGAAAACTATTCATATCCTTTGACCAATAATTTATCATGGATTGGCTTTCAGACTCTTCTCTATCTATCTATCTATCTATCTATCTATCCATCTATCTATCTATCTATCTATGTTCCACTTTGTTAATTGATTATATACCTTGAATCCCAAACTTATCAGAGAAATTTGAGATTTTTTTCCTCATTCAACCATTTCCCTTATTAGCCTAGTTGCATTCATTTTATTTGTGCAAAAGCTTTTCAATTTACTCGCACAAACTATTTTGCCCTTTGAAATAGACTCTATATTTTGATTAAGAAAATATCTCCTATTCATAGTTATGAAATGTATATGACTTACTTCTCTTCTAGTTGTGTGTTTTTTTAATAATGTGATCTTTAATACCAATGCATTTGGAATGCATTATGGAATATGGTATAAATTGTTGGTAAGACTATTTTCTTCGAATCTACTTTCCAGATTTCCCAGCAGTTTTTAGCAAACAGGGAGTTCTTTCCTAAGTAACTTATGTTTTTCAGTTTATTGAACAGTGAGTTATTGAGTTCCATTATTTCTTATTTTCCTTTGTCCAGTCTTTTACACTAATATGCCTCTCTGTTTGTTAACAATACCAGTTATTGGGGCGGTTAGGTGGTGCAGTGAATAAAGCACCAGCCCTGGAGTCAGCAGTACCTGGGTTCAAATCCGGTCTCAGACACTTAATAACTACCTAACTGTGTGGCCTTGGGCAAGCCACTTGACCCTATTGCCTTGTGGGAAAAAAAGACCAAAAAAAAATCCAATACTAGTTATTTTTGAATGGCTGCTGCTTTTAGCTTGAGGTCTCAAAGTGCTCTCCTCACTTTATTCCTACCTCTTTTCATTATTTCCCTTGATATTCTAGATTTTTTATTTTCCCTAATGAATTTTATTATTTTAATGAGTTCTGTAAAGTATTCCTTTGAAAATTTAATTGGTACAGTATTAAAGCTACAAAATAATTTTGGCAGTATTGTTATTTTTATTATATTGGCATGGCCCAGTCATAAGCACTGAATAAACCTCTAGCTAATTAAATTGTTTCCTTCTTTAAGGAATATGTTGTAACAGAATTTATACAAGTCTTTTGTGTGTTTTGACAGTTTGATCTACAGATATTTTTAATGCATCTGAAAGTCATTTGAAATTCCCTTTCTTTCGGTGTCGCTTAGATTCTATTATTACATTAAAATGCTGTTGATTTTTTAGGGTTTATTTTGTATGCTGAGACTACTGAAACTATTAACTGTCTGGATTAGTAATTCTGCTGATTCTCTAGGATTTTCTACCTAAATCACAATGTTGTTGATAAATAGGGATAGTTTTATCTCTTCCTTATCTATCTTTATGGTTTTTAAAATTTTCTTTCTTTAGTCTTATTAGTATTACTAGTATTTCCAGAAGTATTCCAAATAAAAATGGGGAGAATAGTCATTCCTTAAGGAGGTAAATATTAAGTTTTTACTATGTACTAAGCACTGGCTTAAGTTCTGAAAAAAAAACAAAAAGGAACTTGGGGTCTAATGCTTACCATGGAAAATCTTCAAGCAAGTAACAAACTTTGTCTGAGAACTTTTAAAGTTGCCTTTTGCTCAGTCAAATGATTTATGTGATCTACAAACAGTAGGCACCATGAGTTCTCATGTTCTCAACAACTCTCAGCAGTGTGACTCTACAGATAGTGGTTGGCAAAAGAGTTCCTCCTTGACCCTTCTATTTTTATGAAGGACATTTTCAATGCAAGTCTCATAAAGATATTTCAAAGAAGAGAAAGCAGAAGTATTGTTTTGTAATTGCTGATTCTTTTCTCTTTCTCAGTTGCTCCTTTGATCATCCTCTGTAATCTTTTCTATTCTTTTGACTTCTCTATTTTGTTGTATCTTTATAATCATTCCCAGAAAGCATTCAAAATCATGATACCACCAGCTAAAAATTTTTTTATGCATATATATTTGCTTAGATCTAATATTCCAAATTTCCTATTAAGTTCCACTACCACTTTTTCCTCCTAGTACCACTGAGATCCAAGGTGGTAATTTCAAAAGGTAGTGGTTTCACTATTGTCATTGAGTAGAATAATGGTTACAGAAACACTAGCAGATTTCATTAATAGTAAAGATTCTTAATCTTTTTTGTTTGTCATTGTCTTTTTTTGGCAATCTGGTGAAACTATGGACTTCCTCTTAGAAAAATGTTGGTAAATGCATAAAATAAATCCATAACATAACAAAGGAAATAAATTATTTGGAAATAGTTTGTTTGTTGAGTATCAAAATTCTTATTTTTTTTAAAGTTTATGGACCCCAGCTTAAGAATCTTTGATGTGGGGGGGGGGGGTTAGGTGGCACAGTGGATAGAGCACTGGCCCTGGAGTCGAGTCCCTGAGTTCAAATCCGGCCTCAGACACTTAATAATTACCTAGCTGTGTGGCCTTGGGCAAGCCACTTAACCCCATTTGCCTTACAAAAAAAAAAAAAACCTAAAAAAAAAAGAATCTTTGATGTATCAGATAGAGCATTTGGTTCTAGAAGGAATCTTAGTACTCATTCCTTTTACAGATAAGGAAACTGAGACATGGAGGAGAAATAATTCCACCAAGATAACAGAGTTAATAAGCAGCTAAATATGGATGTCCTTACTTCAAAACCAGTGCCCTTTCTGCTACACCAACCTGTTCTACTTCATATCTGTTTGTTGACCTCTTTTCAGTTACATCTACAATGTTTGTGATGATCTGGCTTGACTGGGTCACACGCCAAGTTCCTTGCAGGCTTATTTTCCTCCTCTCCCTTTTACCTGCTTTGTGAAATAGTAATGCTTATAATCTTGTGGCAACATCCTTCCTGTTTTGCAAAGTCTTTACTCTAAGCCATTGTTGCCCCTGACTGCCAGTCTTTATGTCTTGCAAGCATAGCAAAAATCTGCTGACCCAGGAGATTTCTGGGTTCTTCTGGCCACCTTATTATGCTTGACTATTTTGAATTGGTCAAATTTCCCTAAGAAATATGTGCTTTGATTATAACATAGAACTCAAGATTATTAACCAGAGCCCTATACAAATGTGGAAAATGTCTTTTTTGTTGGTCCATTTTCTGAGTATCCAAGTTGATGACTTACTTGCACTTCTAGAGGTCTGTCCTGCCTAAGATGGTTGCCCCAAAGTCAGAGTGAAGGATTAAAGATGGAGGCTTATTATCCAGTTAAGCAGTTTTTGCAATAAAGATAACAACACACAACTAAACAAATGCACCTTCCAAGTAGTCAAAGACTGTTGGCACCAATCACAACCCCTCCATTTAGATAAGTCTTAGATGGTTGTCTGAAGCTTAGAGAAATTAATGTGGTCAGGTTATTCTCTAAGGAGTGAAGGTTAAGATTTGCATCTGGGTCTTCTTCCTTCAAGCCCAGCACTCTGACCACTATGCTATGTTGCTGCTCCAGTAATAATAATTCACTGCTGTTGTGAGCTCTAAGAAGTCAGGGTTGGTTACAACTCCCTATTGAGCAAGAGCTTAGGCAAAGCAATGTGGAAGAACCAAAAGGATGAGGCAGTGTGAGGATTTGCTGTCTGAGAACCTGGGTGGTGGAAATGCTGTTTTTGAGACTATTTGGGTGACCTTTGGCAAATGACTTAAGCTCTTTGGGCTTCAGTTTCCTTATCTGTAAGATGAGAGGGTTGGACTAGATGACTTGAAGGGTCCTTTTAGCTTTAAAGCCATGATGTCCTGAAATATATACTATTGATTCTTTAATACCTGTTGCTTCTGTCAATGCCCCTGTGAAGGGTCCTTGGAATCAATCTCAGGACCCTTTTCTTGGGCCCAAGGCTTTTTTAAAAATTAATTGCTGAACCATACTAATCTCTAAACCCTAGACTAATACCTGATGTTTTTGGACTCTGAGCTTGCTTGCTCTCTTGGCTCAGAGATCATACATATCCAGTACCTAATTCTCTGTCTCCCTTTTCCTCCCACTATTGGCACCATCTACTTCCTGTTTGACTTCTTCCCCTTGTGTGTGTTTTTAGGGTATATTCACAGGGGAGAAAGACTTCTCACTACTAAGGAGAGGGTGATGAAAGTGTAGCCAAAAAGTTATCATTGGCATCCGGATGGGCCCTTCCAAGGGATGTTAGAGGGGAAATACCCATGGAGCACAAGATGGGGCCTCCCAGGGATGCCTTCCTCATTCTGATGAGGAGGTGGAAGTTCCCAAAGAACCACAAGTTCAGATCTCTTTCCCATGCTATGGGCCCTAAAGGCCTAGCCTTCCACCCTTGGTCCTCAGTTCACGTGTCCCATACCTCTGAGCATTCTCTCTAGTAAGCTGTATGGCCTCTTCTCCTTTGTCCACTGCAACCACACGACTCTGGCAACAGAAGGTTAGAAATAAGGAGATTAAGCTTGTTCTGCTCAGTCCTGGAAGGGAGAGCTAGGAGAGATGAGGGGAAATTACTGGGAGGCAGATTCTTGCTCAATATATGTAGAAATGACTCAATAATTACATTGCATATAAAAGCTGCCAGTCTCAAGTCAAATAGATTACTCTAAATATAATGGTTCCCCATCTCCAAATGACTGCCATCAGGGATGGTATAAAAGGAATTCAACTTCAGTAGGGGTTGAACTAGGTGATTTCTAGAGTCTTTTGCAACTCTGGAGATTCTATTAGTTTTCTGAGAATTATCTAGAGATCAAAAGAGTAAGTAGTAATGGTTTCAGGGGAGCAATGTTGAAGCATATCTCCTTGGGAGGTGGACTAAAGTTAGAATGAGGTATAGGCTTTTAGACCTGACCAATGTGTTCCTTTGTTTTGGATTGATTTGACTGTACTTATTTGTTACAAGGGAGGGATATATTGGGGCAGGGAGTAGGAGTGGGTGGAAAAATGAATCGTTGGGAGTTAGTGACATATGAAAAAAGGAAAGAGCAATTATTTATTTTTGTGACTCTATATGACTCACATCTACACACATATATTCTGGGAACATGGCAAGTGAGGGATCCTTCATCAACTTGGCTAATTTTCCTGGAAGAAGAAGCTGATTTTTGCCTATTTCAAAGACTGAAACCTTGATTTTAGGGGCTTCTGAGGGAAGGTCATTTGGGGCAGTAAGTTCCAAGGTTTAAGTCTAAGTGATCAGATGAGAGACAGTGACATCAGTGTACATAGGTACAGTCTCCTTGATAGACCAAAGACAAACAAGGTGAATAAGATGGGTCAGGTGACTCTTACTTGCAGGGGTGGAAGGGCTCACCTGGCTCAGTTTGCTCAGGAGGCTGAGGGCAATGGCTCCAGAGCCGCAGCACATATCCAGGATGAGTGGGTAGGAGTGGGGTTCATGGTCTGTGGTGCCCTTTCCTCTGGGTTCTTGGCACCTCTGTGATCTCTCATGAAGTACTAAGTTGACCAATTCCTACAAGGAGAACAAGGAAAGATAAATTAGTTCCTAAAAGAAAGACAATGGGCAAAGGGGATAGGATACTGAATAATATCCCCCTCTAGAAGTGGTCTGAATAGAGCAGGATATATATATTGGACCCACATATCACATATCTCAACATAACCTAATCTTACATTATTGTTCTTTTTAAAATTTTTTAATTAAAATTCTAATTTATAGAATAAAACAAGCATTTTCATACAGTATATTTTTTAAAAAGATGATTGTATATGGAACTGCAAATCTATTATGTAAAACTTGCTACTCCTTTAAAATATATAATAAAGTTATAGAAATTTCTTTTTTCCTTTTTTTCTTCCATCTCCTTACCCTACCCTAGAGATGGTTACCACTAGAGATAAATGTGTATACACATACACACACACATTATATATGTACATATGTAAAATCATTCCATACACATTTCTATTTATCATTTCTTTCTCTGGATGCAGATAGTGTCTTCCTTCATATGTTCTTTGTAATTAATTTGGACATTTATAATATCCAAATACTTATTTGTTCAAAATTGCTCTTAAAATAATATTGCTATTGCTGTACAAAACACTCTTTTGGTTCTGCTCATATTGCTCTTCATGATTTTTTTAATGTTTGTCCTTCATTTTTGATGAAGTCTATGGCATCAGGGAGGGGGATGCCAGGACAAGCACATCAATTGGATGTGAGTGAAGGGGTTGCTGTGCTAAGTCACCAGCCTCACTTTCTCCTCCAGAGCCATCTGGGTCCACTGGCCAGATATGAAGCAGGTGCCTGGGGATGGCTCTGGATTCGAGGCAATCAGGGTTAAGTGACTTGCCCAAGATCACACAGTTAGTAACAGTCAAGTTTTTGAGGTAGCATTCGAACTCCCATCATCCTGACTCCAAGGCTAGTGTTCTTTCCCTGGACTACCTAGCTGCTCTTGGCTTCTAGCTAATTCTTTTACCCCTCTTTAACTGATTCACTAATCCACTCATTTTAGTGGCTTTTAATCCCTCTTCAAACTTCACACATCCTTCACTTCTTCCCACCTCTCAGCTAAGAACCTTGAATCAAAAGTATTTCACTGAAAAAAAGAGAGGTCATTCCTGGAGAACTTCTACCCTCCTCCTCCTCATCTTCCATTACTCAGATGCTTCTATAACTTCCTCTTCCTCTACCCAGGTTTCACTGAAGTCACGGCACTTCTTGTCAAGGCAAACCCCTCTAAGTGCACAAGAGATTCCATTTCAACTCATTACCCCCTCTCTCATCCCTGCTGTCTTTCATTTTCAATCTCCCCATCAACTGTTGGCTTCTCTATTTGCCCAAAAGCAAATTTATCTATGTTTTTCTAAAATCATTGAGCTCCTTTCTTATAGCACAATATATCATCCATCACAATCATATGCTGCATTAGTTTTCTTGGCAATATATCATACTTGCTTCATATTGAGCTCGTAATCCACCAAAACCACCAGGTCCTTTTCAGATTCACTACTGTCTAGCCATGATTCCGTCAATGACAGCACTTTCTAGACTCCTTTCTAGACTCCTCATTCTCCCTTCTACCAAATGTTTAATCAGTGATTGAATCTCATACTTTTTTGCTCCACAACCTCTTTTATATTCTATCCCTTTTTTCTTTCTGCTCACATAGCTTCCACTTAAGGACCTCGTCCTCCTCTTTTGTGTCCTGCAGGCAAGGCTTCCTAATTGAACCTCCTATCTCAAATGTCTTCCCTCCCTTTCCATCTCTCCTCCACCAAGCTGCTTAGGTGATTTTCCTGAAAGCACAGACCTGAACATGTTGCTCCCTATTTCAGTTACTTTCTAGATGAAATAGGAACTCTTCTGCCTGGAATCTGAAGTCCTCACAGCCTGATCCTCCCTAACCTTGCCAGTGTCCTATACATGAATCCCCTTCCTTCATTCTCCATGCCACTCAAACCAGGGTTCTTGCTGCTCTCTCCTTCTCAATTCAAACCTCCCAGTAGGCTTCTCCCTCCCCAAATTATTCCTTATTTGTTTTGTATATAATGAGTACCTCTTCCCTCCTTCAATAGAATGTAAGCCCCTTGAAGGCAGGGACTTTCACTGGCTTTGTATCCCTAGGGCTTAATATTATTATTATTCTCACTTTATGGATGGAGAAACTGAGACTTAGAGAAATCAATGTCTATAATCAGAAAATATAGTTTATAAGCCCCAGATTGAAATCTAGGACTCCTGTAAGCATATACTCCAATCTACCAGCTTCCTGGGTGTGGAAGAATAAATAGCTTACAACTCTGGGGAAGTATGTATGATTACTGTTCCCATTTTCTAGGTGGGAAAACAGAAGTTCAGAGACATTTAGTGCTTAAGATCAAACAATTTGAAAATGGAGGAACCAGGGCCTCTTCCCTTCTACTATCTTGCTGCTCTAATAGCTACCCCAGTGCCTACCCTCCACTCTCCTGATTCCCTTTTTCCATTTTCACCCATGGAGTTCTTCAACTGGGAAAGAGAAAAAGACACAGTAGCAACACCAGGGGGTGACATGGTACCAGTCCACTGGGCAAAACCAGGATGCCCTGAGCAGGTGGCACAGTTGGAGTAAAGGCAACCCTGAGGGCCTATGGGCAGTGGCATCCCACCCAGTAGCCTGTGCAATCATTTGCAGCTGCCAAATCACTTTTACCTGGGGTGTTGGGGTCACTCCTCTATGTTAACCAGGGACAGAGCCTTTTAAGCCACACTTCCTGGGGAGAGCTCAGGCTGGCTACACATGTACTCCTAGAGCCCACCAGGAATGGTGGCCATGTGAGTTCATGGAAAGTCCAGTCATCTGCCACAACAGAGTAACTGGAAACACTTAGTAGACAGACCCTCCTACTATATCCCAACTGTTCTCCCTATTGTCTCACAAAACCCTTAAAGTATTTTGCTTCCCACCAGTTCTAAAGTCTTACTATCTCAGAGGATCTTAAGACTCCAGAGCTGGTAGGAGGCCTTGGAAAAGGGAATATCATAAGTGAAAGAGACCACAGAGATCCTTGGGGTCATCCTCCTCATGCCATGGATAGAGATATGAAGGTTCATGGAGATAAAAGGAATTTATTCAATGTCACATAGCTTATAACCTGTGAGGCCAAAGATGGAACCTTAAACCTTCTGATTGTTTAATGTTCTCCAAAGAGAAGTCCTCACCAAGTCAAGAAAGTAAAGCAAAGGGACAGCTAAGTGGTGCAGGGGGTAGAGCATCGTCCGTAGAGTCAAGAGGATCTAAGTTCATATCTGGCCTCAGTCACTTACTAGCTATGTGACCCTGACCAAGTCATTTAACCCTCCTCTCCCCCCTCAAAAAAGAATGTAGGGACAGAGAGTAGATTATCATAATTGATGCCTAATTGGGGATAGGGGAAATGTGGTGATGGGGAAAGCACACTGTATTTGTAGTCAGAAGGTCCGGGTTCAAATCCTAAAATTTGCTACTTATCAACTGGAGGACTCTGAGTCTCCAAGCTAGGACCTCAATTCTCTTACGTTGAATTGAGGGGGATGGGTTTCATGACCTCTGAAGACTCTGTGTGGGAATATAACTAAGACTTGGAGGTGAGAAAGAAAAAGGGGAAGGTGTGCAGAGAGCAGCATCTGTTGTATTGGCTCCATTCTTGAGGCTGCTGGGTGGGGGGGCTGGGATGCATGCTCAGCAGAGAAGGCTCAAGGGAGCGGTGGTGGGGATTTGGTGAGCCAGCATTGTGGTCTGGGCCCACTCATTTCTGAGAACTGACACTTCCGGGGAAGCCCTTGATACCCATTGTGGTCACGAACACCAAACTCACCTCCTCCTCCCAACCCAGGCTGGATTTCAATTTTTCAGTCTCAGAAATGCAGAGAAGCCACAGGTGAGGAGTTCAATGAGGAAAGGGGAATGGGTCATTGATTAAAATGAAAACCTCACTCAACAAAATATTTACCAGGTCAGGGACATTGACTGTATTAGGAAGCCAGGTGGCCTTAGAACTGGGAAGTAGCAGGTGGGGAAGGCTGATAAAGAGAATGTAAGCTGTGACAAGTTGACAGGATAGAGATGATGGCGGGGGGGATCCCTGGGCTTTCCTGTTCATCCTCTCCTTTGATCCTCAAGTCACCTCAGGGAGAGGGCAGGGCAGGAATGATGCTGTCCCATTTTACAGATAAGGCCCAGGACCTTCTCTTTCCAGTGTAGCACATACCAGCTTGGTTATGAACATTTGCAGGATACAAAGTGGTCTAGTAGGTAAGAAAGCTGGACCTGAAATCTGGAAGACTTGAGTTCTAATCTTTTGTAAAATGGGGATAACAACAGTGCCTACCTCATTAGGTTAATTGAAGGGAATCACATGAAATAACACACACATACACACACACACACACATCCCTTTGTGAGACTTAAAGCATGATATAAATGCTAATGATCATAATAATTATTCCAATCATCCCCCATAGGGAGTGACTAGGGAAGCAATCTCTGTAGATTGGTGTGCATGCACACGAATGTTCATGCATCTCTTTATCAATCCTCCCACTATTGTACATCTCTACTCCAAATCCATCTTCCTGATGACCACCTCGATTACCTTGCTCCTGTATAGACCTCATCACACCCCACTCCATTATTCAAAGACTCTCAAAAGTTTCCTATAAGTAATGTCTATTGAGTGGAACTCACATTTTTCTAGTTGGTATACAGGACCCTCCCTAATTGGACATTCACTTTCTGACCTTCTTTTGCATCACTCCCCTCAAAGAACTCAATATTTCAAACAAGCTGGACTACTCTGTCACATAAATTTCTCCTGTGCTTTTCCAACTCCAAGCCTTTGGTCAATCCCTTTGCCTAGTCTTCCTTCTCTCTTTCCACTAATCCTTTAAAGCCCAAGTCATACAACACTCCTCCTCTAGGTAGGCTTCCATGATGTTCCCTCAGACCTGATAAGGAATCCTGGTGAGCACATCTAAAATATAGTTATCATAGATTTTAGAGCTGCAAGGTACTTCAGAGACCTTCTAGTCCAACCCTTTCATTTTATAGATGAGATCATCAAGGTAAACAGAAGTTAAGTGACTTTCCCAAGGTGTCTGACAAGGCCACATTTGAACTCAGATCTTACTGACTCTAAAGTTCATTGCTTTGAAACCTGAAATGCCATTCTGTCCCCAGGACCCTGGGGTGCTGAGGAAGAAATTATCCTTTATTTGAAAGAAATCTTAATCAAGGTATAAATTTACTGTACCCTTCTAATATTTTTCATTATGTTTTCTGCCAAATCCACCACAGAGCAACCCAATGGTCCAGGAGTTGTAGCCCTTTAGCTTGACCATTCCATCAGCACCTTTCAACCACAGATCTATGCCTACTTTAGACAACCTTTGGTGTCCTAAGGAAAAAAATCTATCCTATTGGAGGTCTATCTTCTCTTCCTTTAGTTTGTCTCCTGTGATAATGCCAAGAGCAATCTCATTAGCTAGATGCTGATGTCAAGGGCACATTCCATATATCTGCACCAACCCCTGCAACAGTGATCACCTTATGATAAATCTGGTCTTCCTTTAGGGTAGTCACTGACCCTTGCCAGTTCCTATCTTGGATATGGAGGAAGCCTCCACTCAAAGGAGGTAGCCAGTCAGGGATCACTGCTTATTCTAACTTTATTGTATTCTCTCATTTTGTCTAGCTGATCTAATGACACCTCCACCTCCAGCTCCACCCCCAGAGACAGAGTGGGTTAAAGAGACACAACAATGTACTGAAACTCAAACACCATCTCCCACACTTGCTAGTTATATGACTCAGGGGAAAATCCCTTTATAGGATCATAAATCCAGAATTCTAAAGGACTTTTGAGGTCCGAGTCCAAACTCCCTCCTTGTACAGGTGAAGAAATCCAGAAGTCAAGCGACTTGCCCAAGATCACACAGTTAAGTAAATGGCACAATCCCAAATCCATACTTTCTTACTATACTAATTTGCATAATAGTTCTTAGACTGGATTGCCACTTTTAAGGGGATGGAAAAATAGAGATATTCTTATTATTGTATTACAATTATGAACCAGAGTGAGCTCAATCACTGATGTTTGTTGATTCTCCTCTTGCTTGGCAGGCAGGGAAATGTGCATGTCTCTAGAGGGACTGGTGCAAAGAGCTTCCTATCTGTCATATCAGTCCACATGTGGTTAGGAGCTCCAGAATGTATGGGGGAAGTATCGGTCTCAGTTCCAGGGTGGGGGGTGCAACCTGGGTACAAGCAGCAGCCAAAGGCTGAGCTACTGTACTTTCCCCCTTCTGGAGGATCTAAAGGCAACCCACTTTGTGGAAAACTTTCACCAACTTTCACTTCAGAAACAGGGGTGGGGGGTGGGGGAAGGTGCCCATGTCCCAGCCTTTATCTCTTTGTTGGGGGTGAGGCCCACAGGCCCTGTATGCAAAAACAGGATATTTGTTCTTCTGGGGCAGCTGCCTCTTCTCCATCTGTCAGCCACACCGCATTTCCATGGCAACCAGCTATTATGATGAAAACAAAAGCGGGTGACCTTGGAGAGGGGAGAATGAGGCTGTTTTGGAGGTGAGCTATCATCTCCCCTTCCCCTCTGTCCTCAATTCTCCCTCTGACTCTGCCAGCCTCTGGGATGGAGAAGAGAGGTCTAGGGAGACATGGGCCATGGACTCTCAGGAGTCTCAGGACACCTGATTTCTATACCTAGCTACAGGCTTCTTAAGTGGTTGTCTTTCATGCAATGGACAGGGAAAAATTCCCAAGGTCACCAGGGCCCAGCGGTGAAGAGCTGAGTCATGGGTACCTCTGAACCCAAGAACGTATTGGTCCTTATTGGTCTCACTGCTTCCATTCTCCCCTCTGCAATTAATTCATACTGCGCAAGCTATCACAAGCTGTCAGAGTAATCTTCCTAATTTATTGGCCTGCTCATGTCAGTCCCCTGCTCCCCAGAAATCCAGCAAATTCCCAGTATCTATTGCAATCATTTATGCTTCAACATCCTAACCCAGAAGTCCTCTTAAAACACATAGTGCTCCAGTTATTATCTGCCCCGCTCCCCACGTCTAGAACTCACATCTCTCTCCATTCCTTACTGGAATTTTTTTGGACCTTCATAACCCAGCTGAAGTAATATCTTCCCTGCTCTCCCTGTCACTCCTCCTTCCTAGGATAGGCTCATGGGCCATTAGAGATGGAAGAGAACTTTGAGGTCAACTCCCTTAAACTTTGTGGTTGTTCAGTCATTCCAGTCAAGTCTGACTCTTTATAACCCCATTTGGGGTTTTCTTGGCAAAGACATTATCATTAGACTGGTTTGCCATTTTCTTCTCCAGCTTATTTTACAGATGAAGAAATTGAGGTAAAGAGAGTTAAGTGGGAGCAGCCAGGTGGCACAGTGGATAGAACCTCGGCCCTGGAGTCAGGAGGACCTGAATTCAAATCCAATCTCAGACACTTAAGAATTGTCTAGCTGTGTGGCCTCGGGCAAGTCACTTAACCCCAATGCCTTGCCAAAAAAACTCAAAAAAAACTCAACAAAAAAAGAGAGAGTTAAAGCAAGTGCCCAGGGTCACCCAATTAATATGTATCTGAGGCCAAACTTCAGTCTTCCTGACTCCTGGTCCTGTGCTCTATGTACTATGAAACCACTTAGCTGCCTGCCCACTGAAATGGAGGTCCTAAAGAGACCAAAAAAAATCAACAGCAGACCTGAAAAAGAGATAATTTTTCTTTGACTGACTAGGAGTGTGGAACACCACACTTGTGGTGCTTGGCTGTCTTTTTGTTTTGATGACCTTATTTTTTCTTCCTCTTTTTTTAAATTCTTTGTTTTAAGGCGGGGAGGGGAGTAGGGAAGTGGACAGATAGGACATCTTGGGAAAAAACAAAAGGCCTGAAATCAATTTTTTAAAAACACAACTGAAATACAAATTTAGAATATTGTTTCAAAGTCAGTGGCAGATAAGGTGACTGAGGTCTCAAGAGGAGAACAGATTGTATCATATCACTGAACTGCAAGTAAGGGGACCTATGTGAAACTCTGAGAAGCAAGGGTAATTTAGTAGACAGGATACCAGGGTTAAAGTCTGAAAGAACTGAATTCAAATCCTGTCTCTGACATACATGAGTTGTATGACTCTGGGCAATCATTTCATTTCCCTGTGCCTCAGTTCCTCATCTATAAAATGAGCTGGATGGGTGGAATAAACAGTTGTACTGTATCTGCTTTGTGGCAGTCACTGTGCTATGCAGTTTTTTACAAATATCATCTCACTTGATTTTCACATATCAACCCTGGGAAGTAGGTGCTATCATTAAACCCATTTTACAGATGAAGAAACTGAGGCAGAGGTTAAAGTGATTTATCTAAGATCTCACAACTAATAAGTAGCTGAAGCTGCATTTGAACCCACATCTTCCTGATTGCAGGCCCAGGAATCTATTCATTTCCCCATCAACTGTTTCTCCAATCACCTTTAAGATCCCTTCCAGCTCTAAAGAGATGACCTGTAAAATGATTAGATTTTAGTCATGTAATTATTAAGCCACTTCCCTCGTTGCTTAAACAATGTTATTATTTCTCTGGGAATACAGGGAAGGCTTTGACCCTGGAGGCAGGAAGACCTTAGTTCAAATTTGACCTCAAACACTTGATACTTACTAGCTAGGTAGCTAGGTGACCTTGGACTAGTAATTTAAGCCCATTGCCTCACAAAAACCAAAAAAAAAAAAAAAAGGAATACAGGGAAGGAGAAGGCATTTCAGTAAGGGCAAGAAAAAATGACCCACTTGTAACCAAACTTCTTCCTGACCTGAGGAAAACACTCTCTGCGGCAATCTGAAGGGGGTGAGAGATGTCAAGTATCTGAAGGGGATATTATGTAAGAAGTGGATACAACTCATCCACTTGGTCCCTGAGTTCAGAATGAGGAGTGATGGGTGCAAGTTGTAGGGAAGCTGGAGCAAGCCTAAGACAAAGGAACAACTTCCTAGCAATTACAGCTGCCCCAAAGTCCTGGTCTTAAGTAAGCCTCACTAAAGCTCTCCAAACAGAGTCAGAGGGATTGAACTGTGAGTTCTCTCACACCTCTGAGCTGCTCTAACCACATTTGAACCCCTGCCTCACCCAGATGGTGTGTGAGAATGTCCATGAAGTTACTGGGTAAAAGAAAAAACATGTTGGTTTCTTCTTCGGGCATACTGCAGAAGGGTTGCGTCTCCTTTCTTGTAAGGGCTATCTGAGCTGAAGAGAATCACAGTCCCTTATAAACCTCAGGTGTGAGTTCCTGTGGCCAAACAACTCACCCTCTGGTGGCTGCCCCTCTGAGGATAAGCTATCAAAGGTCAAATAGTGTGCCAGACACTGGCTGTGCCAAGACCAGAATGAGCCAGTTCTTGACATGATGAAGAGAACTTCAGGGAAGGCCTATTACTCTATTGCACCAGTAGAATAGAAACTCCAGGAGGGCAGACCCTCATTAGTTTTTCTCTCCGAATACCCAGTGCCTATGACCTGGTAGGAACTTAATAAATGTTTATTGAATGAATAAAACACAGTATTAACATGAACCATGATGGTATCATTTTCTATTCAGTGGCTTTCAACTCTTTGTGATCCCATTTTGGGGTTTTCTTAGGAGAGGTACTGTAGTGGTTTGCCATTTTTCTTCTCTAGATCATTTTACAGATGAGAAAACTGAAGAGATAGGATTAAGGGACTTGTCCAAGGTCACACAGATGGTAAATGTTAGATTAAATTTGAACTCAGGAAGAGGAATCTGTGCCACCTGTTATTATTAGAGCTGGGAGTGGCCTTAGAGATCTATCCTAAGCTAGACCTTACTTTACATTATGGGAAAATTGAGGTCTAAAAAATGGAATGAAAGAGCAGAGAAGATGCTCCTTATGGTAAACTGGAAAGAATCTTGGACTTGAGGTCACAAGGTTTGAGTTCAAATTCCAGTTTTGTGACTACCTGTCTGTGTGACCCTAGGCAATTCCTTTCTTCTCTGTGACCCTCAGTTTGCTTTTCCTGTACAATGAGAGCATTGGACTAGATCATCTTTGAGGTCCCTTCCAGTTCTAAATCCTATGAATTCTGACCCATCTAAATTCTTGATGGCAGGCAAATTGTCCCACAGGGTCCTATTAGAGAACAGCTCAGAAGAGAAACAGTGTTGGAGCACTGTCCTTGACAGTCTTCTTCTTGCCAGACAACCGTCCAGTTAGGATACAGGTCATGCCCACCCACACACCACCCCTCTCTTTTTGCATTGTCCAAATGGAGCCCAATTGCTGTTTTCCCTGCCAAGGTTAAAAGGTACACATGTGCAAATATTCCACCCTCCCGTTTCCCACCACAGCCCACGTCCTCTCTGATTCTAGGTATCTGGTATCAGCTCCTGGAGGCCACTGCTCCTCCCATCATGCCTCTGCTGAGATGCTGCTGCTTCGGTCTCCCTTCCCCATCCCCAGCAGCACATGGCTTCTCACGGGTCGGTATCTCTCTATTTCTCAGAACTGTGGCTGTAAGTGAAAGCTAGTACACTGCCTTCCAGCGTCCAAACCACAGCCTTTCATGCCCCTACCCCCACCCCAAGCTGCATCTCCACCCACTGGCTGCACACACGCACGCATGGCTCTGCCTGGCCAGCCTAGAGGCATTCGGGAAGCGAATGTACAGTAGCAGAGCAGCCGGGCCCCCAGAGCGGCAAACCACAACCAAAGCAAAAGAGAAATCTTTTAGCTCACCTTGAGCCTTCTCTCTTGACAATGGAAAGGGGAATTGGGAGTCATCTAAATCTACCTCCCTCATTTTCCAAAGCAGGAAACTGAGGTCTGCAAAGGGAAAGGGACTTGGCTATAGTTTGACTTGGAGCAGTCAGTAGCAGAGCTGGGCTTTGAACTTGAGACCTATCATTCCAAATCCAGTGTTTCTCCAACCAGCCATCTCTGGGGTTAAGGTCTGGTCCTGCATGATGCAGAGGAATCTAATTCCTCATAGTGCAATAATGATGGTGGAGAAGGTAAGAGTAAACCAGACAGGAAAAAGCCCATCCCGGTTTGGTGGAAATTCTCTCACTGCTCACTATGGAAGAAAGGTGCCCCCATTGCCAATTCCTGATAACCCCAAACCAGTCCTGCTATTCTTTGACTTCTAAGTCCCTGTTCTACCACTGACTTGTTATCTTGTCACAGTGCCTCTGGACAACTGAGAAAGGAGCCTTGGGCAAGCTGTCTCCCCTTCTCTGGGCCTCAATTATCTCTTCTATCAAATGAGGAAAAATAATGCCCACCCTGCCTCCTTCCTAGGGCTCTTTTGAAGATCAAATGAGAGAAAAGCTATGGAAAGATGGACTGGTTCTGGCTCTGCTCCAAATTTGATGATCTTGGTCTTAACTTTCTCATCTTTATAATGGGGGAAAATAATGAACCATTTAAAACATTTTAATTGTAGAGAATCAGCTATGCCCTAGTGGGTAATTCTTCCTCACACAGTTCAAGTCTCTCTAGCAACCTGAAGTAAGGAAGGGATAGAGAATTTAGAGAGAGATTTCTCCCACTACCCAAACCCATTGGTTTTAAATTTTCCCCAAATATAAGTGAATGAATTGTGAATCTATGCTAGAAGATCCCAAAGAAAATGAGAAATTCAACCTCTTCTCTATCTTTGATTAAGAAGGAATGCTAATGAAGTATAGAATCAGCAAACCAAGCTAGGAGTTCCAGACAATATGATTTTGCGGACAGTTCGCTGGACTTGGATTGGAAGATCTGGGTTCAGATTCTGCCACAGACACTAGCTGGGTGACTTTGGATAAGTTATTTGGCATCACTGTGCCTCAGTTTCTTCATCTATAAAAAGAAGTCTCTACTATAATCTAAACCCTCAGAAAACTTGGGTTTGGGTCTTCCTACCAGTTACTGCCTATGAACTTGGGAAGTCTTCTTTTCCCCTGTTAGCCTTATTTTGCTCACTTGTAAAATAAGGTAGGACTAAATGACCTTGAAATGACACTCCAGCTAATTTCTTATAATCCTTCAGGAGGAAGAAGCAAAGGGAAGGAGTAGGAAAGGATGGCGATGACCTGAATTTTGCCATTCTGTACTTCTCCGTATCTCACCCAGCTCTTCCAGGGAATGTTTGTGCAAAAGGCTTTTTCCAGAAATACAAATTCCTAGAAGCTAATGCTCTGGGGACTGCCCTGCCTGGCCTCAGTCCAGTCTTGCCCTGTCTGGGCCTCTTCTTCCTCTGTTACCTGCCAGTCAAGAAGAAAGGCTGGGATACCAAGGGATCACAGAGGAGCAAGATACTTCCCAGTAGATGAGGAGTTTGGAACAATGCGTATTTCTTAGAGGAGAAAACTGAGACTCAGGGGAAAACTTATTTGCTTGTGGTCTCATAGAGAATAAGCAGCAGAGCTAGGACTCAAACACAACAACCATAGCAGAACCCATTCTACCACGTTGTGATATTTCTTGTCAATGATCTCCTAGACTTTCCAACAGGTGTCCAGCCTAATTCCAAGGGAGACCAGAGCTAAGGTCATCAAGAGTGCTCTCCAGGGGCGGCTAGGTGGCGTAGTGGATAAAGCCCGGCCTTGGAGTCAGGAGTACCTGGGTTCAAATCCGGTCTCAGAGACTTAATAAGTACCTAGCTGTGTGGCCTTGGGCAAGCCACTTAACCCCATTTGCCTTACAAAAAAAAAAACTAAAAAAAAAGAGTGCTCTCCTGGGTCACAAGAGGAAGCAAAAGCATAATTTACACAAAATTTCCCCAAGAGACCTGAAAAGTAGGGAGTTGAAGAGGAAGCATGACTCTCAGGGTTATAAAATTTAGAGCAAGAAAGAACCTTAGACATCCTCTTGTTCAATGCCCTCACTTTACAGGTGAAGAGGTCAGGTGACCAACCCAAGGTTACAACAAAAAGTAAGCCAACCTGAGACCCAATGCCCAGCACTCTTTCCATGACATCATGTTCCCTTCCACAAAGGGTATTTCTCAACATCCCTTCCTCTGCCATGGGGGACTGGGGCCACCTCTATGCGTCAGACTTCCTGGTCAGGTCAGGACAACCGGGGTTGCCTCACTCCAGTTTGCCAATCTGTGACTGGGGATGGCCTCAGGGAAAGGTGGGCAGCTTTGGGTCCTTATCTACTCATAGGCACAAAAAGCCCTCCCCCAAAAGGAGAGAAGAAGCTGAAAATACAAGCTTTAATTCTAGCTCTGATGCCATCTTGAACTTTGGATAAGTCTAAGGGTATCAATTTCCTTGTCAATAAAATGGGGATCTATTCTATCTTCCTAGAATTGTTATGGGGATGCACTTCAGAAACTTTGTTTTACTAGAGATGGGAGCTAAGGTTATTAATATTCTCCTCAGGATGGTCATGAGGCTCCCTTATGATAACATACAGGAATATTTTAATTGATTATATCTGTGTATCTAAAAGTGGAAAGAATTCTACCCCATCACAGTCTTGGAAGGGTTACTTTCTTCCCCTCATATTCCAGACCTCTCCTACTGTTCTCAGTTCCTCCTCTCTTTTATTAAAGGTTTAATAAGTAAACCAAAGAAAAATAATTCCTAGAAGTCGAAACATCCATCCCTCAGAGAATTTGGCAGTTGAATGGACAGGACCAGTGTGCCCTCTGCTGGTAGCACACAGTCATGGTTCACTCAGATTTCCTAGACTGTTTCAGACGGGGCTCATGTAGACATTGAGAAAGCAGCTTCAGATTATAGAATTTTAGAGTTCAGAGGTGCCTGTCAAGAACACTGGACCAGATGTTCAAAATCTTGGTATCATCTTCATGCCCTTCACTTCTCATGCACAAACAGTCTTCATTTGTACCCTAGCATTTCTCTAATCCTTCTCTTTTCTCAAGTACCTGGGTTCAGATCCCCTCCTTTGATAAATGGCTGTCACTTAATTGTTTTAGGCCTCTATTTCTCCAACCATAAAATGAATCAGTTAGTCTCTGAGATACTTGGTTCCTGATCTATAAATCTACAAATGGAAGCCTGTTGTAGGAATATGGATTAAAAGATCACCTGATCCATACCCCCTCATTTTATAGATTAGGAAACAGAAGTTCAGAGGTGAATGGTTTCACCCAAATCATAAAGTAGTACATGGCTAAGCAAGGATTTGAACTTGGTTGTAGCCAGTTCTGAAGCAGGTAACCATTCTACCCTTTTACATTGTTCTACTTTCATTGATATCACCCTAATATAGGCCCTAAAAACCCCTGCTTGGATTATTACAAAAGCTCTCAGGGCTTCCTGATTCTTCTTTACTTGCTCACCCATTACTCTTCCCCCTATCCTTTCATTATTCACTTGTTCAGAATTATCTTCCTTATTTATATATCAGTCATGTCATTCCTTTGTGTAAAACCTTTCCATGGTTACCTATTGTCTACTGAGTAAGGTGTAAACATCTTCTGTTTGAATTCAAGGTCTTATACTTTATGGCACCATTTCCACCTCAACTCCCTTCCCCATCTTTTATCCAAGTCAACTGGATAGTTCTCTGCACCCTGAACATGCCCTGCCCAAGACACCCTAGAATGTCTTCCTTACTCACTGATTGGGTTCCTACTCATTTTAAAAGTTCAATTCCAATGCCATTACTTCTAGAATCTGGATCTACAATCATTCCTAGTTCTCCTTGACTGGTGACAATCTAAATCTACTCTTGTCACCTCTCAGTCTCTTAATCTCTCTTCTAGTTTTTCTCCTCTCCAATCCTTTTCCACACAACTGCCTAATGGGGATTTTCCTATAACATAGATCTGATCAGGTTGTTCTCCCTTCTTCAGAATCTTCAGTGCCTCCCTTTTATCTCTAAGATAAAATGCTTGACTTCTCTGTCTGGTTTGTAAGGCTCTCCACAATCTAGGTCCCAGCCCAGTCTTATTTCCCATTATTTCCTTTCAGGTACTCTCTGATCCAGTCAAACTGACCTGCTAGTTATTGCTCATGACCTTCCAACTCTACCCTCCATGTCTTTGGATAAGTGATGCAGTCATCTGGCATTTTCTTCTTTCTTGTCTCTTAGAAGTCCTAGCTCCCTGAAGGACCAATTCAAATGCTTTCAGGCACTCCTCTAGGAGGCCTTTCCTGAACATCTCAGTGGTTAATGTAGCCTCCAAACTCCCCAGTGCTTTAATATTAACTATGAAACTCCCAGTGGTTAACATTGACTCTGAACACTCAGGTCTTAAAGTTAACCATGAAACCCCCAGTGGTTAATGTTGACTCTGAACCTTCCAGTGGTTAATGTTTGCTGCTCTTGAAATAAATAATTTTCTATTTAATTTTGTTTACTTATGTATAGAATCATCAACTCCCTTCCCCTAATTCCCCCCAAAATTATAGGCTCCTAGGGGATAGGGTCTCTTTTCCTTTTCATGTTGTACCTCTTGAACATAGCAGAAAGTTAATAAATGTTTGTCAAATTGAATTAAATGCATTGTAATTTTATCATCAGACAGTATCAACAAATATTTACTAACATCTTCTATGTGCACGATCTAAGTCGGGCACTAAGAACACAAAGAAGTACAAGGAAGGGAAGAGAATGAGAATTTTCTAGGAACTACTATGTGTTAGACACCATGCTAAGTGCTATTGATTCAGGTAGGAACTATTGTTTTTCCCATTTTACAGCTGAGGAAACTGAGGCAGGCAGCATTTAAGTGACTTTCTCTGGGGTCACACAGCTGGATTTGAACTCAGGTGTTGCTGACTCCAAGCCCAGAACTCTGTGCACTTATGGTCCCACTAGCCACTTCAGGTAAATGTCAAAAGCATATACTGACATTAACAGGAAAGCAAGGATGAAGAAGGTATAGTCTCTGCCAGCAAGGAGCTCAGAGTCCAGTAGTTATGGGGATAAAACAACATGTACATAACTATGATACAAAGAGTATAGAACATGGTGAGGGAAAGCAGAGAAGGCCAAATGACATCATGAGAATTCAAAGGAAGGAGAGGACACTTCTACCTTGGGGTGGAGGATTGGTCTGAAAAATTAAGAAAGGTTTCTTTGAAGAGGTGGTTGGGTGGATTTAATGAGCTGAGAATGATATAAAAGCCAGGAACAATGGGAAGTATCAAGGGCTGGTGATTAGTATTGTTTCCCTGACAAGTATAGTCTGTTAAAGGCAATTGAAATACTTTTGGATCCTCTCCAATTTTCTGAACCTCAGTTTCCTCATTCATAAAATGGGCACAGACTCCCTCACAAATACTTACATTATCTACCTCATCAGGTTATTAGGAGGAAAGCTCTTTATAAATCTGAAATCCCAAGAGATATAGATGCTGCTACTACTAGCATGCTCTCTCTACCCAGGTATTTGCCACACTTTGATAGGAGAGAGGAATAGGTGGAAAAAATCAAGACTGACTCCTTCCCTTCTTTGCAGAGTTGGAGCACCAAGGATGTCAAACACTAAATGAACAGTACAGCTCAGTGTGTTGTTTAACTTTGATGACACTTCCTCTTTTTTATTTTCCCACAGCTGGGGAGAGAAGGAAGGAAGGGTGTTGGGGGAAATGAAAGTAATATTAAAAACAAAAGATATCAGTAAAATTTTAAAAAACAAAAAGAAAAATTAGTACTGAGGAAAGAGCTTTAGCAGAAGGTGGGGCCAAAGCATGTGACAAAGACATAGATAAAGATGATGCCTGTTCTAGAATCTGGGTCATAGAAGGATTAGTAAAGGGTTAAAAGAATAGGTGGCATCATATAGAGTACCAGGCTTGGAATCAGCAAGTCACTTCACCCTATTTGCCTCAGTTTCCTCATCTGTAAAATGAGCTGGAGAAGGAAATAACAAACCAGTACAGTCAGATACAACTGAAAATGACTGAACAACCTAAAGAAACTTGGGATGCTTTCCCTAGAGAAAAGAAGGCTTTGCTGACAGCCCTGTCTTCAGTGAACCCTCCTGCCCTTAAATCTCTGAATCATTATCTACCTCACCTACAAGGGCAGCATGGCCCAGTGGAAAGAATACAGAATTTGAAGTCAGAAGACCTAGTAGCTATGATACTTCCTAGCTGCATGACTGTGAAGAAGTTGCTTTATTTCTGTGCCTCAGTTTACACTTTACTAGATAACCCCTCACCTCACCAGGTTTGTTCTTAGTAAATGTCCTTTTCAAATCTTATGAATGTTCTATCTGTGCAGTGCTTATACATAAAAATGCTTATTTCCTTCCCTATAAATAGAAGCTCTAACATATTATCACTAGGCATTGATGCCTAGGGACTCTCAATTACACGAGCAGTTTGTCTCTCTTGCTAGTCTGTGGCATCCTAAGGGCAGGAATCATGCCTTTATCATCCTTGGATCTCCTTCAATATATAATCCAGATCATGGTTTTGCACATAACAAATGATGAGCACATAGTCACAGAATGTGTTCAGTGGATAGAACACAAGCCCTGGAATCAGGAAGACTGAGTTCATATCTGGTCTAAGGCACTTGGCACTTTCTAGCTGTTTGACCCTGGGCAAGTCACTTAACCCTGATTGCCTCATAACTTTTTTTTAGCAAGGCAATCAGGACTAAGTGGTTTGCCCAAGGTCACACAGCTAGGTAATTATTAAGTGTCTGAGGTTGGATTTGAACTCAGGTCCTCCAGACTCCAGGACCTCTGTACCACCTAGTTGCCCCGTCTGGGTTCATATCTAGCCACTGGACCCAGATGACTCTGAAGAAGAAGGTAAGGCTGGTGACTTAGCATAGCATCTCCCTCATTCAAATCCATTTCATATACATATCATAACATCACTTCCCTGATATCATGGTTTCCTTTGAGAACAAAGGACAAGCAACAACATCCACAGCATGAATAAATGAACAACCTGGTCAGTGACAACAGCCCTGTCCCCATCAATAAGAGCTGACCTCATTGTCACAGACAGTTTTTCTACCTCAGTTTCAGGCCGTGGGATAAAGACTGGAGGTGTCATCTTGAAGGTGAGGCCCTGAAAATCCCATTCACCAATGACATACTGCACGGGCATCCTATAAAAGAGGAATATCCTGAAGACCTTGCTTGGCCTACCCCACCCCCAAACTATGGATCCCCACAAGTCAATAACCTGGGAGGAAACATAAGCACCTTGTAGCTACCAAACCCAAAGGAGAACAGTACTGGAGGAATAATGTTCTGATGGAGATTATGGGCAGGTTTGTATCTCCCTCCTTCCCCAAACAGTTCCCTAATTCAAACCAAGGTTCTCCCTCAGATTAGTGTCATGTCTCCCCAGGAAAACTAGAGACTCCCCTGGGACTTTATTCAACCAACTTCCTAGGCCCTCTTAACCAGGCCAGGAAAAGATAAGTAAATATGGAGAAAAGGGGGAAAGGACTGGGGACACTGGGAGGGAGACAGCAAAAGGGAAATAAGGATCAGGAAAGAGAGAAGCAGACTTGGCTCTAGCTGAATCCCACCTCTGAAGCCTTCGATTGCACAGCTCTCCAATCTGCTCCTGCTGAGAGTCAGTGATGGAAGTGGATCTCTGGCTGACCGACAGACTCTGAAACTAAACAACAAAAAACTCTTGATTGAGCTCCATGTCCCTGGCCCACCCATATGCCCAATCCCTTGAGAGCATCCAGATTTTGACTCCATGAGTGCCTTGGTTTCTTCATCTGTAAAATGAAGTGGTCTCTCAGCTCCTTTTCGTTCCCAATCTATAATTCTAAGTCAAACCCAAGTTTCTCAGAGTCTTCCAGGATGCAGAAACTCATCACTGAGCAGAGTGGGGGAAGACTGCTGCCTGAGCATGAGTCTTGTCAGTGGGACAAAAAGGGAAGGGAAGAAAAATCAGCAGGGGAATAGAGACCCACAGAATGGGGCTGAGCACCTCCCAATTTTCATGGCTCCCAGCCTCTAGCTCCCCAAGAGTCCAGACTCTTTCCTTTCCTTCGACAGCAATCAGTTGTAATTACTCTCTTATGAACACTTCCTCTGTCCCTGCTCTCACACACATCTAAGCCCCCCCCCCCCCAAGATGGAGCCAAGGCCAGGATATACATGGGATATCCATTCCCCTCTCCAGAATCCAGCCCTAGTATTCCAAAATTGGGGCCTGAAATATCATTTAATACAAAATATGTTTCAAAGAATTCCTTCACTAGATAGGGGAAGGCAGGGAAAAGACCTCTGGATATGTGGGGTCAAAGGTGATTTCAAACCCCAGATCTGTCTATTACTATCTATGGGCAATTCCCTCCTTTTTTCCTGGGCATCTTTTTCTGGAAACAAAGAAGGGTTTCAACTAGATAATCTTTTTTTTTTAATTTTTTGGGGGCAATGGGGTTAAATGACTTGCCCAAGGTCACACAGCTAATAAGTTTTAAGTGCCCAAGGTCATACTTGAACTCAGGTCTTCCTGACTCCAGGACCCACAGTACTCTATTCAGAGTACCACCTAGCTGACTTCAACTAGATAATCTTAAAGATTCTTTCTGGTTCAAAATTTTATGAGTCCTAGAGAGGTGAAAGGGGCTTGTTGAAGGTTACAGTCAATGAGTCACTTATTCTACAAAAGCTTACATATCTGAGTTCTAACATGTGCAGGGTCCTAGGCTGGTACTGTAGGACTACAAAGATGTCTAAGTCATAGTCCCTGGCCTCAAGGGGTTTACAGTCTATGACATGCATGCACATGACTGTACAAAAAGGCAGACTGTGACTATTGGTACAAGAGGTTTCAAAGGGAAGCACTTTGAGGGTAGGAGAGGATAATTGGTGGGAAAGGGAGGAGAATTCTGAAAGGCAAAACAGGAAAAGTGAGAGGGAAGAGCAAGTCTAACTTTATTAAGTTGTTATAAATAAGAAAATATATTTTGCATTTCCCATGTATAATTGATATCATATTGCCTTCTCAATGGGTGAGGGAGAGAAGAGAAGGAAAGAATTTAGGAAAAAAAACGCTAAAAATAAATAAATAAATAAATGATTCTTTTTTTTTTTTAAGTTCTTATAAAGCAATCATCCATAAATTTATCTAAACTCTTCCTGGACAGATTTTGGATTTAACCTATTACCCCAACACTCTGTCTTGATAGAAATTTTGGAACCTGCCTAGAGGCCATGAAAAAAATTATAAATAAATTTCAATATATCTGATTATCTTT
Source organism: Macrotis lagotis (assembly GCF_037893015.1). NCBI lineage: Eukaryota > Metazoa > Chordata > Mammalia > Peramelemorphia > Peramelidae > Macrotis > Macrotis lagotis. The sequence goes on along the minus strand of NC_133665.1, from coordinate 107,903,832 downwards.
GAAATCCTCTGTACTTTGTCTTTTTAAAGCCATCATTCTGCGAAGGGGTTCATAGATTTCAGCCACCTGCCCAAAGGAACTGGGATATTGTTTATATTTATGTTCTTAGTGTTTTGCACAGTATCTCTTATGTAGTAAGTATTTGAATGTTTTGCTGATATCAGAAAAGGTTCAGCACCGCTGCTACAGACCCCCCCCCCCAATGTGCTTCTGGTCACTGTACTTTGAAAGAAACTGAATTCAGGGGGCAATGAGTGACTGAACTGTGATTACCAAGCCTGGCCTTGTTGGGAGATCAAAAATGGAGATGGCCAACCACCCTTTAAGGTTGAAGGATCCAAATAGGCTTTGTCACCCATCCAAGGTCACCTACCACAGGCAGTGAGAGACCAGATGCATCTTCCAGGTTTTGAGCCTTAGAAAGGGAGCTTAAGAGAGTTAACCCAGCTCCATCAAGAACAAGGAGGTTGAGCCGACTAACCTCATTCCCCTTTCTGACAGACATAAGGTAAATATTGGGAGTGCTATGGACCTCAGTAACCAAGATTTCAGCCCAGCATTTGACTCTCTCTCTCTCTCATGCTGTACCCTGCAATAGGACGGAAGGATATAGGCTGAATGTTAATACGATTAGGTGGATCTGGAAATGGTTGAATGGCCAGCCATGAAGAGAAATCATTAAAGTTCAGTAGGGGTCAATTAACATCACATCAACTTCACCTTGAAAGGAGGACATTAATGGAAAATCCCAGGGATCTGACATTGGGTTTTTTTTTTTCCCAATGACCGGCAAAAACCAAACAAACATACACACACATTTATCATCCAACTCTGAGGTTCTATAATTCTTCAATGTCTCAGGCCCTATAGTATGTTTTTGTGCCAAAAAAATCTGTGGCCAGCCATCAGCCCCCGGGATTCTTTTCCTCCCCTCTCATACCCAATTGGTAAATCATCTGATTGACTCATACTCCAGGTTATATATAATTTTTCTTTATTTTATGGAGTTTTTTGTTTATGGTTAAAGTTTATAATAAAAAATTAATTGAAAAACAACTCCAGTGATTCCTTACAGTTTACAAAGTATAATAGCACCTTACTTCTGGCATTCAGTGCTCTCTACAACCTGGTGCCACCTTAAGCTCACTGGAAGACCTTGGAAGTCCCTTCTGAGACCCCAAGAGTCTAACCTTGATAGGATTTGAACTCATGTCCTCTGACTCAAACTTAAGGACTCTTAACAGTGTGCTATGCTGCCCTCTAGCCTTAGCTCACACCAACACACTTAGTACTCTACTATCTCAGTTCTCTGTTCTTGGAATATGCTCACCTTGCCTGGAGAATCTCTGCCCATCTTTTAAGACTCAACTCAAAAACCCTCCCTTCCTCCAAGAAGGAAAGAAGCATTTATTAAATATTTCATAGGTACCAACTTTCCTTTGAGGTCCCTTCCAGATCCAGCTCTATGATTCTAGGATCCAAAGACAAATTTCTTTTGATGACAAATCTATTACACTAAGGATTCTATTATACCAAGGGTTTTAAACCTGGGGTTTGTGGGTAAATGTAAGATATCTCTAAACTGAGATGGGGGAAAAAAATGACATCTTTATTTTCACTGACCTCTAAGTGAATTATAGCATTTCTTTCAATTATAAATGTAGGCAACAATTCTAGAAAGGAATTCATAGGCTTACCAAAACTGCCAAAAGAGTTTGAGATGCAGAAAAATGATTAAAAATCTATTGCACAATGTTTGCCCTATTATAATACAGGTTATAGTTATCTGGTTCAGTGCAAAGAGCTCTAGATTCAGAAAACCTGAGTTCAGATCTCACCTCTGCCACTTCCTACCTTAGTAACCTTGAATAATAAGAATATAAATAACAATAATAGCTAGTACCTAGGTAATGCTTTAGGGTTTGCCAAAGTACCTTACTACTAATATTATCTCATTTTATTCTCACAACAATCCTGGGAGGTAGAAGCTATTATTATTTCCTTTATTATGTCTATATTATTATCATTATCCCCATTTTGAAATTGAATAAACTGAGGCAGAGAGAGTTAAGTGAATTGCCAGAGTCATATAGTGAATACGTAGCTTGAGCAGGCTTCAAACTCAAGTCTTATTGAGTCCAGATCCCCTATTCTTATCAATGGTGTCATCTAGTTCCCTTTCTTGGCCCCAGTTTCTTCTCTATACAATGGAGTGGTGGGGTTGGGTTAGATGGGCTCTGCAGTTCTTCAAGATCTAGATCCATGATCCTAGGAAAACTGAATCATCTGTATATTTTTTGTCTTATTTCTCCAATAGTGAATGAAAAAGTGTTTATTTAATACCTAACTTGTACCAATTCCCATGTTAAGAGCTAAGAATTCAATTTAAAAAGTGAGACCATCCTTACTCATGTTTTAACTGGGGGAGCAAGGGGAAAGGGATAAAGGAAGGGGATGATAAAAGTGAGAGTGGATTAAAGGAGGCAGTAGTCAGAATCAATACAGACTTAGAGAAGGATCTGCAGAGAGAGAGAGAGAGAGAGAGAGAGAGAGAGAGAGAGAGAGAAGGATTAATGGTGGAAAACAATAAGATGGAGGGAAATACCCAGTCAGTAATCATAAATATGAATGAGAATGGCATAAATTCACCTACAAAACAGAAGCAAATAGCAGGCTGGATTAGAAACCAGAATCCAATAATAAGTTGTTTACAAGAAACATACTTGAAACAGAGACACTCATATTGAATAAAAAGGTAAGGGGCTGGAACAGAATCTAATATTTCATCTGAAGTAATTGGGAGAACAAATTCAAGAAGGAGGGATGAGCTACAGAGCAGATGACAAGACCAAGTGGTTCTTAGAGGACATTGCCAGGTCAGATGGCAATACCTATGGGTCAGCCAGGCCAAAAACAAAGTCTAGGGACCTTCCATATTATGGGAAGGATTACCTTCAGTGACTCAGTTTATTCAAGCAGTATGTGAAACTGGGGGGCAAGAAGGAACTAAGAGGAAGGTTGGAAAGGAAGGGGTTCAAAACTCTGGCTAGGCAGAACCCATTTCCCACCAACTCTGCCTGTAACTACCTCAGAGAGAGCTGACACAGGGTGGTGGATGGTGTCTCCTCTTAGCAGATGGGCAAAGTGAACTGAGCAGAACAGGTGCTTAAATTCGATCTCCTTTGGAGCCACAGAATGATTAGTTCCTAATGAACTGAAGGAACTGATTTAAATCAACTGGTATAAACCCCTCCAGCAAAGGAGTTTTTGCCAGAAAGTACTGGATGACTAAGAAAGGCAGAAGGATGGAAGATTGAGAGAAGGGCAACAAAAGCTAAGGAGGGAGAGGTGGGGGAAGAGAGAAGAAGGGAGAGGGAGAGAAAAAGAGAGAAAGGGAGGAAGAGACAATAGATAGAAAGAGAAAGAGAGAGAGGAAGGCAAAGACAGACAGACAGACAGAAAGAGACAGAGAAGGGAGAGAGAGATAGACAAAGAGACAGAGAGAGAGGTCCTAGGAGGATACATTATAAAGAAAAATATTCTAGTGAGAAGAACCAGAACCAGATCATCATACACATTAACAGCAATAACTCTGATAAGTTTAGTTCCTCTTAGGAGTTCAGTGATCAAACCAAATCTAAAAGACTTGTGTTGGAAAATACCATCCACACCCAGAGAAAGAACAATGGAGTCTGAATGTAGACCAAAGTATACTATTTTCACTTTTTAAAATTTGTTTTGTTTTTTTGCCTTCTCATGTGTTTTTTCCCCTTTTGATCTGATTCCTCTTTCACAATATGACTACTATGGAAATACTGTATATTTAACATAGTTGTACGTGCATAACCTAAATCATATTACTCAAGGGGAGGGGGGAGAAAAGGAAGGGAAGTAGAAAAATGTGGAATTCAAAATCTTACCAAAAAAAAAAGAATGTTCAAAACTATTTTACATGTAATTGGGGAAAAATAATTAAAAATTAAATAAAAAAATAAATTAATAAATAAATGAATGAATGAATGAATGAATGAATAAATGACAGATAGGCTGAGGAGAGTTAAAGATTCTTCCTAAGGAAGAGAACTCAAGAGCAAGGGCTTCACCAGCCTCAGAGATGAAAACCTGGAATATTGTTATAAAGTTTCAAAGAGATCAAAAGAGGACTAGAGAAAGGAAGGATAATTTTACAAAGTGGGTTGTAAATTTAGGGATGTTATCCAACAGATTCAGGAGAATCCAATTATGAGGTACCTACTTAGTGCAAAACACTGAGTGTCCAAAGATCATATTAAAAAAGCCTCTGGCCCCAGAGGAACTCTCTTCCTCAAGATGTAATGTTTAAAGAAGGAGCTGAGGGATGGAAGGAGCCTGAAGAAGAGCTGGGCAGGATATGCTCACAGTCTTCCCATATCGGAGGGCTAATAAAGCCCTCTCTAAGACAAGGTCACTCTTCCTTTCTTTAATAGCTCCAGCCAAAGTGACCATTTTTTAATTTCCTCTTACATTCCCTCTAATTTCCAGCTTCCTTGCCCTTGCCCATGCTGTGCCCTTTGCCTGATCTATCATCCCTTCTGCTCTCTGCCTGTTCAATGTTTGTCCTTCTCTTACACTCCAGCTCAGTTCCCTCCCCTTTGAGAAAGCTGCTCCTGATTCCTTTGCTCAGAACAATTCCACCTCCCCCTTTGTCAGTCCATCACCTATATCCTGTCTCATTGTGTACTACAGTTATCTGTTTTGGTGTCTTCTCACCCTACAAGACTGACAGTCATTAGGGTAGGGTCTGTCCTTTATCTAAACTTAGCCTCTCCTCTGCTGCTAACACAGTGCTCTAAATACAGTATGTACCCAATGGGGGATAGGAATAATGTCCCTAATCTAAATTTAGCATCTCCTCTACAGGCTAACATGGTGCTCTAAAAACAGTGTGTACCCAATGGTGATTGGGAATAAGCATTTCTATGACACCTACTATGATCCTGGGCTAAGAGCTTTACAATCATTATCTCACTAGATCCTCACAACAGCCCTGAGAAGTAGGTGGGTTTATTATTTTCATTTTAAAGTAGGAAACTAAGGCAGAGAGAGGTTAAATGAGTTGTCCAAGGACACACAGTTAGAAAATATTGGAGGCTAGATTTGAACTCAGGTCCAGTTTCAAGACACCTACTAGCTGTGTGACCCAAAGCAAGTCATTTAATCCTATTTGCCTCAGTTTCCTCATCTGTAAAATGAGATGGAGAAGGAAATGGCAAACTATTCCAGTATCTTTCCTAAGAAAAGCCTAAATGGGATCAAGAAGAGTTAGACATGACTGAAACAACTCAACAACTTCCTGACTCTAGTCTAGTGGCCTGTCTGTTGTGCCATCAGCTGCCTAACCAAATTAGATTTATTCCATGTAACTCTGGAGAACAGACCTAGAGATAATGGGCACTACTCACAGACAAACAGATGTTAGTGGAGGATAGGAAAGACTTTTCTACCAGGCAGAAGATGAGTGATGTTGCAGATGGAATTCCTGAATCTGATATGGCTTAAACTAGATGAACACTCAAGTCTCTATCAGCTCAGAGGGTCTATAACTCTATTAATAAAGATTGAAACTATAAATAAATTCAGAAAAAAGTAAAAAAAAAGTTTGTTGAAATAAATTCCTAGTCAGGCTTTCAGTAGTAAGAGGAGAGAGTTTGGGACTTATTCCTAAACTCTTGAGGAAATTAATCATAGCTTCCTCCAACCAATGGTTCTTGATGTTGGGTCTGTTAACTTGTTTTTAAACAAAAGGCTTTGATAATTGCATCTCAGTATAATTGATTTCCTTTGCAATCTTACATATTTTGTTTTATACCTTTGAAAACATAATTCTAAGAAGGGGTCCACTGGTTTCACTAAATTATCCAAAGGGCCTATGCTTCAAAAAAAAGGTCAAGAACTAAACCATCCCTAGCAGAGTCAGAATTCTGGGCTGAAGAGGTTACGGAATTGACCCTAGGTGGGACTTCATATACTTCTATATGAGTTGCATTAGGAAGCATACTAGATTTGGAATTAGAAGACCTTAGATTCTAAACTCAGCTCTGTTATTTGCTACCTTTGGGGAAATGAAAAATTCTCTTTCCTCTCTGGGTCCCAGTTTACTCCTCTGTACAACTGGAGTTTGGAGGGATAGAATTTAAAAGCCAGAATAACACAGTAGATAAAGGACTAGACGAGTCTTTAATTTTACCTAAGATACTAGTTGTGTGACCCTAGGCAAGTCACTTAAGTTCTAAATGCATCAGTTTCCCCATCATGCTATTGTTCAGTTGTGTTTCAGTCATTTCCAATTTTTTTTACCCTTTTGGGGGGTTTTCTTGGCAAAGATGCTGGAGTGGCTTGTCATTTCCTTTTCCAGTTCATTTTACAAATGAGGAAACTGAAGCAAAAAGGGTTAAGTGATTTGCGCAGAGTCATACTGCTAGTGTCTGATGTACTTAGGAACATGAGTCTTCCTGTCTTTAGGCCAGGAACTCTTTTCACTGTATCACCTGGCTGTCTTTTCCTCATCTGCAAAAACTTAACTGAATCCCCATCTACAAAAAAACATTTAGCAAGACAAGGCCAGAAGTATTTGGGTCACAAAGCTGACATGCCAGTTAACCTGAGTTCCCATCAGGCATATCAAATATCCCCTAAGATTCTTCTAGCTTTATATCTATGATCCTATTATCTCAAAGGCCTCTTCTTGCTCTAACATTTTGTAACCCTCCAGTTAACATCAGTAGTTTTTCCTGATGAGTAAGCCCTTGGCAGAGTGAGCCTTGCGCAGACATTTTGCTCAAAACGAGTTCAAACTTAGGTCAGGCTCTGGATTAACTGTGAGATGATTTTCCAGTAAACTCCAACTAATCTATAAGCTCTTTGTGGACAAGGACATGTCATACATTCTTTCTACAACCCACAGTGGTTAGCAGGATGCCAGCCACACAGTGAACCCATAGATACTTGGGACTAGAATGGACCTCATACATCATCTAGACCAACCTTCTCATTTTCATTTTACAGTTGGGGAAACAGGCCCTAAGAGAGAACAAAAATATACTTGAAGTACTGGTACTAAGTACACATTAGACAGTGTCACACACCATCCTGGATGCTGGGATTCAATGACAAAAATGAAAATAGTCTTTGCTCTTGAGGAGTATCCCCCAAGCATCTAGAATTGTGAAGGTATCTAACAGATGCTTATTGATTGACTCATTCTGACAGAAACACAGTGGCCCCTGCTTTGAAGGAGTTTATAGTCTCCTGGCAGGAGTACCCACCTGTTGAGTAAAGTCAAATTTTGCTCAGGAGATAGCTCCCAATGCTTGCCTTTCTCCCCTCTGGCCTTGGCCCTGGCCCTGGGGGGGGGGGGGGGGGGGCGGGGTGGTCAGGGAATTATCTGGATCACTGTTTTCTATTTAGGAGCAAACTTAGGGCCAGCTAGGTGGCCCAGTGGATAGAGAGCCAGCTCTGAAGTCAGGAGGACCTGAGTTAACTCTGACGTCAGACACTTAATAATTACCTAGCCGTGTAACCTTGGGCAAGTCACTTAACTCCATTGCCCTGCAAAGACAAACAAATAAAAGAAAGAAGTAAGCTTAACTGTTTTGGCTCCAAGCACATGAGCCACGATGTACTGGCTGGATTCCCGGGCTTCCGGAACTCCTCTCTCCTCAAACACTTGTGTCCAGTGGTTGACCAAAGCTGTCGCTGTCACCAGTGGGGCCCTGTGGCCACTGATTGATCTTGGTAGCAGCAAAGCAAGAGGTGAGGGGAATGCTCCCATCCATTTGACCCCTTGAGGTCCAAGGCTCCACAGCTTCATGGGCCAAAGCCACATATCTTAGATGAACAGCATCTGCAGCTGGGGGAGTGGCTAAATTTAAGGATCTCTTGGAGCCTGTAATTCTCTGTGGACCTGGAACTGGGGAAGAGAGAGATAAACACCCCAATCCCAAAAGCTTCAGACAAAATCCAGAGTATCTTTCACTTCTAACTCCCTCTGGAACATCTCCCCCAATTGGCCCTGAATCCATTTCCACTCTTACTCCAATCCACCTTGCTCCAGGTCTCATCCCTCTCATCTGAATTGTTTCAGGGGTCTCTGATCTAGATTCCAAGTACCCAAACTACCCTTCCTACACAACCAGAGGAATCTTCCTGCCAAGCGCCATAGCTTTCTTGCAGCAGATGCTCCATAAATATGTGCTGGATGAATGGAGCATGGACTCCTTCCTTCCTTCCTAAGAATACTAGGAAGTGTTATCTTCTACATCCAATGCTTTGCATAGGTTGTGCCCATAAGTTTATTCTTCCTGGAACATCTTTTTATCATTACTTAGTTTTTCAATATACCTGCCTCTCCCCAAGCCAGATTGAGCCTTCCCCTGCACTAGGGCACAGAAGAGGGGAAATCTGATAATAATCAGTTGATGGGCTTTCCTTGGAAGGCACTGGGTGCTATAGAAAGAATTCTAGTGTGATTTCCCAGGGCCCAGCTTGGTATCTCCACCCTGTCATGTTAATCTGGAGGCATCTTGGCAAAGTCAAAAAATGGAATCTGCATTCTAAGTCAGCTCTGACACTTTCTGTCAATCTGGGCAAGTCTTGTATCTTTTCCTCATCTATAAAATGGGGCTATTTCTTTCTCTCTATCTCATGGGATTATTGCAAACAAAGCATTTTCTAAAACTTAAGAGAGTCACACAGGGAAAAGTCATTCTTTTCCCTGACTCTGGAGTCAGGAGGACCTGGGTTCAAATTCTCCCTCTGGGTTTACTACCTATATGATCTTGGACAAGTCTCTTTACCTAATTATACATAATATATATATATATATATATATTAAAATCTATAATATATCGTTCCTCTGTCAGGGAAAGGGTGGAGAAAAATGTGAAACTCAAAACCTTTTAAAAAAGTGATAGTTGAAAACTATCTTTGCATGTAATTGGAAAAATAAATAAAATATTTCAAAACATGTAAAAAAGAAAAACTATTTTTCATAAGATATTCAAAAAAGAAAACTTTTTTTCATATAGTTGCAAAAATAAATAAATAAAATATTTGCAGGTAGTGGGAAAAATAAATAAATAAGACAAGTCTCTTTACCTCCCTGGATTTCACTGTCCTCATCTCTAAAATGAGGCCTCTGGGGGGTCCCTTCATAGACTTGGAAGTGTGCCAAGGTTTCTTGACTTGGGTTTCACAATGTGACTAAGTTTCATGAGATCTTGGCTGGGGACGAGGGGGGACACCTTTATTTCTTTATTTCTTAGTTTTCTTTGCAAATCCTGAGCGTTTTGTTTTAAGCCCTCGGAAACACTATTCTAAGAAGGGCTCCTAAAAATAAATAAGAAAAAACTCCAGGAACAACAAAGTGGGGCGGGGGTCCTTAAGCTTCAGCCCAGGGGCCAGGGGCCAGGACCCCCCCCCAAAGTCACTAACTGACCTCCCGCTTGTCTGAGCCTACCGTCCTGGGCCAGGCGCAGGCTCCCAGCAAGCCGGGGCCGGGGGTCCCCGACACCGGCCCCAGCCCCTTGGAGGGCTCGGGCGAGCCGCCCGCCCCGCCCCGAGACCCCGGCCCCCCCTTACCTGGACCCCGGGGTCCCTAGAACTGTGGGGCCGGACTCCAGCCAGCCTCCCGCCCCGGAGCTGAGTCCATGTGTCCGTCCCTCTGTCAGTCCGTCCCTGCTTCCGGGAAGGGCGGTGGCTTCAGCGAGTGGCTCCGCCCCCAAAGACCGCCCTCCTCTCTTCTCCCAGCCAATCCTCTGCCTTACAGTCTCCCCAAAGAGGCGGGGCCTCCCTCCGGCTCCGCCCCCTTGCATTAAAGCCCACGTGGGCTGCGCTGGGGGAGGGGGGCTGCCAGCTCCCTTGGCCTTCTCCTCCTGACCGGCTCGAAGCTTGTCCTTCATCCTCAGCATCTGGGAGGGAATGCCATGGCAGGCGCGCAGCACCAGCCTCACCCCCTCCTCCGAGGCCGTCTGGGTGGGCTGGCCAGAGGGGGATCCCGCTGAGTGCAGATGACCCTGGGTGGGAGGCAATCAGGGTGAAGTGACATGGCCAAGGTCACACAGCATGGTCTGAGGCTGGCTCCAGCCAGGGCTGGTGCTCTGTCCTCTGAATCCCACTGCCCATGGGAGGAGCATGCAGACACATCAGTGTGGCTCCCTGGTACACTGCCTCCGTGTACATCTGGAATGGCATCCCTGCATGGATAGCCTGGAGAAGTTCGGTGCATCCTCTGGAAACAAAGGGAAACTGAAGCCCAAGAAAAGCACGTTACTAGGTCTCCTAAGAGGGCCACAGGATCGGTATGGGAAGAAAACACATTTATATTAAGCATCTATGATGGGTAAGTGCTTTAAAAATATGATTTCATTTGCCCCAGGAGGTACTTATCATTATTATTATTATTATTTATTATCCTCATTTTACACTTAGGGAAACTGAGGCAGACAGTGATTAAATGACTTGCCCAGGTTCACAGTCTTAAGATTGAATTTGAGGGGCAGCTAGGTGGGGCAGTGAATAGAGCAGTGGCCCTAGAGTAAAGGGGACCTGAGTTCAAATTCATCCTCAGACACTCAGCTATGTGAACCCGGGCAAGTCACTTAACCCCAATTACCTTGCCAAAAAAAATAAAAGACTGAATTTGAACTCAGGACATTCTTCTGTGCTACCTACCTACCTTCAATAAGAGCTTACTAATGGGGGCGGCTTGGTGGTGCAGTGGATAGAGCACCAGCCCTGGAATCAGAAGTACCTGAATTCAAATTCTGCCTCAGACACTTAGTAATTACCTAGCTGCGTGGCCTTGGGCAATCCACTTAACCCCATTGCCTTGCAAAAAAAAAAGCTTTCTGATAGTGCCCAGCTCCTAGAGCTAATAACTACTAGACACAATTCTTTGGTCTTTAGGCATACATCTTGAGATCTCTCCAACCTTGGAATAGGTTCCCTCAAATCTGATTAAACTTTCTTCTCTTCCCCTACTCCCCAGCTTCAACCAACTCTTAGTCTCCTTGCCATTGCCTAGCTAGGTAAAGAAGACCCCTCACAATTTATTTTTATGAATTAAATTTTTTTCATCTTTTTCTTCAATGAGGATACTGGAATGAGTCACTAACCTGTTATTACTCTTTTATATTTAATGTTCTTTTAGGACTGTAAGGTGGACAATTTTTAAACTGCTTTTTGCAAATGTGTAAGAGTATTGGGGGCAGCTGGGTGGTTCCATAGTGCGTAGAACATAGGGCCTGGAGTCAAGAACACTCATCTTCCTGTTTTCAAATATGGCCTCAGACATTAGCTGATCCTGGGCAAGTTATTTAATTCTGTTTGCCTCAGTTTCCTCATCTGAAAAATGAGCTGGAGAAGGGAATAGCAGACCACTCCAATGTTGGACCTAAATGGGATCACAAAGAGGGTCACAAAATGAACATGTGACTGAAAAGACTAAACAACAACCAGAGTATTGGAACAGGGCAGCTAAATGGATAGAGTACTGGGCCTGGAGTCAGGAAGACCTGAATTCAAATCTAATCTCAGACATATACTAGCTGTCCAACCATGAACAAGTAATAACTGAAAAATCGTATTTCTGAAGGCTCATTGAAAGCAACTTCAAGGGGCGGCTAGGTGGTACAGTGGATAAAGCACTGGCCCCAGAGTCAGGAGTACCTGGGTTCAAATTCAGTCTCAGACACTTAATAATTACCTAGCTGTGTGGCCTTGGGCAAGCCACTTAACCCCATTTGCCTTGCAAAAAAAAGACTTTTGTTTCCTCATAGCTTGGAGATATTATCTTTTAAAAACTCTTGTAGTATATTTAATAAAATCCTATGGGAGAAATCATTTATTTAGCACCTATTATTTAGCAGATACTATAAGACTATCACCTTGTTTAATCCTCTCAATGGAGGTAGTATTATTGTTATCGCTGTTTTGCCTTTGAGAAGACTGAGGCAATCTCAGACAGAAAGTGACCTGGCCTGTTAGGGACTGTGGTATGTGGGAGTTCTGTGAAATCTTCATCACTTGGTGCCCTTGAGCACCAGAATGTTGTTTTACTAAGTGACATGGGAGTGGGAGTGGGAAGGATATTTAAATACGTGTATTTTGGTAAATAAACAGAGACCTTGGTGTACAAAGGGAGAACTTGTCTTCCTTGTCTCCTGCCCCTCCAAAGCTCACCTGGGGAAGGTTACAGGAGTCCGGAAAGGGACTCAACACTGGCCAAGCTTACACAGCTAGGAAATGACTTCTTGACTCCAGGACCAACCTCTATTCACTTTGTTACCTATCAGATGGCACTGGTCTCACTTTCAGATATAGACTAGACCTGTGATTTCACTTGTGCCTGAGAAGATTCCTCCTAGCAATGTGGGTCAGCTCTCTACAATTTAGAGCTTCAGAACTACAGATCACACGGCTGGTGCAGGTCAAATGCAGGACTTGAACCTTGATCTTTGGCTTGGAGGCCAGCTGTCTGTCCACTTTATACAACTCTGGCAGTGGTGGCTGCCTTGGGTGGGGCAGGGGTAGAGGAAACCCTATAACAATTTACAGTAGCTATATCATTTTAGGGTTTGAATGCCCTCTGCAAACATTTTTTGCTCAGTCTTGAACAACTCATTGTGCCCCAATTTGAGGTTTTCTTGGCAGAGAGCCTGAAGTAGTTTGCCATTTCCTTCTCCAACTCATTTTACAAATGAGGAAACTGAGGCTAACAGGTGACTTTCCCAGGGTCACACAGTGATGGGATTGGAACTGGATTGAGACTGGATTAGAACTCACAAAAATGAGTTCCATTGAGGTCCTAACCACCCCCTAGAAACTTCTTATGATAATGCATTGTAAACTCCTTGAAGGTTTTGTAAACTTTTCTTTCTCAGCTCTCCTAAATTCTTTTTAAATTTTCTTTAGTTTTTGCAAAGCAATGGGGTTAAGTGGCTTGCCCAAAGCCACACAGCTAGGTAATTATTAAGTGTCTGAGGCCAGATTTGAACTCAGGTACTCCTGACTCCAGGGCCAGTGCTCTATCCACTGCACCACGTAGCCACCCCTTGTCCTAAATTCTTAAGGAATGGTGGTTGATTGATTGATAATGACACAAAGAGAAAAGATTAGATTCTCACATTTCATTCTCAAAGTAGCTTCCTCTCAAAGTCCCCAGTAAATGACTCCTTAACTCTCCAGGGGAAAAAAGGGGGGCGAGGGGTAACCCTAGTTGTAAAGAGTCCTAATACAGTGGTTAGAAGATTAGTTCTTTCCCAGTGAATTCCCACTCACTGAGAAAAGTCCTTTCTCCCCTCTGTGGATTTCACTTTCCTTCTCTTTAAAATGAAGGGACTGAACTAGGGAGATCTGTAAGAAGGCGGTTGACTGTAGGCCCTGCCATTGATTCACTGGGGTTTGGGGAGTATGCTTACTGCTATGTAATAGGATTAATGTTCCTAAGTGTATAAAGAGATTTTGCTCATTCATTTTCCCAGTGTCAGCTTCTTTGTTGGTAAAGTGTTTGTGTGTGTGTGTCTGTTTGGGGGGGACTGGGTTTGCATCTCTGCTCTGTCACATTATTGGTACAGAAACTGATCTTGGACAGGGCCTCAGTCTCCCCATCTGGAAGATGAGAAGGCAGGATAAGAGGATCTCTAAGGGCCCTCTCAGCTCCCACATGCTATGGTTCTAAGATTAGCCAGGATGGGAGATCTGTGATTTGGTGGATGCCAGCCCATGCCCTGCCGGTCCCATGCCCTCCCCCCCACATCATTTCCATAGAGGAATGCCAGCTCCTCCTGCCACAAATCCAGTGCTGAGTCTGCCTGGATAGCACACACCGGGCAGGAGCAACGGGAGAGTGGCAGGCCAAGGAGCCAATCGTCAGCCCCAGCCCAGGCAGGGCAGGAGGAGACGGGAGGGCCCAGCTCTGCGAGCTGAGGGGGCGGGACCAGGTACTCCAGGCATTTCGGAAAATACAATGCAAACAAACGGGCTGACAGCTGCGCCTGCTCCCCGGGCCTCGCTGGAGCCTGCTCAGGCCCTGGCATCGGCGCTGCCAAGCCCATCAGGCCGAGGCATGGTGCCAGGCTGCCCTCTGCAGAGCCAGCGCCTCCTGGACTGCTGAGGTCACTCGCCTGGTCCGTGCCCGCCGGTGGGAAGGCGGCAGCCCTTACCCTCGCCCAACCTGCTGCCCCCTCGCTGCCCCTGGCCCTAAGGGCTCCTCTGCAGCTGGCTGGGTAGCTAGGACAGTCGGGCAGGCTGTTGGGCAGGGGGGAGGAGGGAGAGGGGGCGAAGGGTTTTTGCATCCCCCAGCTCCTGGACCAACCCCGCAGCCCAGTGCCCACCAAGCCAGCAGCTGGAAACCCGCAAGAGAGTGACTTAAAGGGAAACCGAGTAAGTGCTGATCCCATCCTTTTTATTCAAACCTTTAAGGTAGGAGGGGAGGATTGGGAAGGGGAGTGGGGGACAGGGGGGCGGTCACACAGAGGGGGAGCAAGGGGAGGGGACAGCAGGAAGGTGGTGGGTGGCACAAGAGAGGGCAAGAAGAGAGGATGGCAGGGCTGGGGGGTGGGTCCTGGGGAGGGGAGAGGAGGGAGGCTGGGAGGAAAAAGGGCTGTCACACGGAGGAGGAGGAGGACAGGGAGAGGCAGGAAATCTGGGATGTCAGGGGAGAGATACTGGGGAGAGAGGGGAGAATAATAATATTTTATCACCTATTGGCAAATACAAGATTACATATTATCTATAGCAGCCCAGGGCTGGATACAGCTTACAGAGTATGTTCACACTGCTTATGGCAAGTTAGACCTTCACAAGGCAAGGGGTATCGTCACCCCCATTTTACAGAAGAAAAAAATTGAGACTTGGTCAGATGACTTGCCTTGCCCCTGGTCCCAAAATGAGTCAATGGCAGACCCAGGACTTAGCTTTTAATAAGCTACTTGAAGAGAATGTCTTCTCCAAGTGATACATCTTCCCCAACACCTCCCACAGTGTTCTTCAAACCTCAGGCACTAAATGTTCGTTTTATTGGGATGCATAGAATCATCAGATTGTAAAGTTGCTAGGGGCTTTTGAGATCACCTACCTAGTCCCTCCCACTCACTTTGGAGGCCTCATCAGAGAAGAGGACAGTTACAGCAGTTACTTACAGTCATAATAACTCCTGTGAGGCTGGTGATGCTGGTAATTTTAATCACATTATTTCAGATGAGGAAAATAAAACCCAGAGAAGTAAAGCAATTTGCCTGAAGTCACACAGCAAGTTGTGAGGTGGTAAGAGTTCAGATCCCTTGACTCTCAAATCCTAGAGCTGTTTCTGTTCCATTAGGAATATTAGAATGGGATGAGTGCATGAGAGTCCAGAAGGAAAAGGAAGGAGAGGGGGGCAGGAAGGAGTTTAGGAAAGGAGCCTCAGATGGCAGGAATGGGGGGAGGAGACCAGAGAAGGAAGGAAAAAGAATATGGTAGGAGAGAAGAAATAGCATAGTAGAATAAACAATTATGGGATTAGGGATCACAAATCCTAGGGTCATAATCCTATCTTTGCCATTTATTTTGGGTGGACACTGGGCTATCCAGGGACTCATCATCGGCAAAATGAATAGGTTGGGGGGGGCAGCTAGGTGTGGGGGCAGGAGAATAGGAAGAGAAAAAGTTAAGAAGTAAGTAGAAGGAGGGGCAGCTAGGTGGCACAGTGGATAGAGCACCGGCCCTGGAGTCAGGAGGACCTGAGTTCAAATCCAGCCTCAGACACTTAATGATTCCCTAGCTGTGTGGCCTTGGGCAAGCCACTTAATCCTACTGCCTTGCAAAAGAAATCAAAACAAAACAAAACCTAAAAAAAGAAAATGAATAGGTTGGGAAGTGGATCTCTTCCAGATTCCAAAATCCTTGAATTCCTTTGAGAAGGAAAGACTTGTTATGTACTGCTCAAAGCTGGTGTACTGACATCTCCACCCTCCCCTCACAGTCCCTCCCCAGTGGATCCTTAGCTAAAGTAGTTGGAGGATAAGGCAGCTAGGAGGCACAATGGTTAGAGCTCTGGGCCTAGAGGCAGGGAGACTCATCTTCCTGAGTTCAAAAGTGGCCTCAGGCACTTACTAACTCTGTGACCCTGGACAAGTCACTTAATCCTGTTTGCCTCAGTTTCTTCATCTATAAAATGAAGTGGAGAGGGAAATGGCAAACCACTCTAGTAACTCTGCAAAGAAAACCCAAATGGAATCATAAAGAGTTGTGCATAACTGAACCGTAGGGCTATAGAAGGAAACAAGTTAAGCAAGCTGTCTGAAAAGATGGCCTTGAGACAAGGTTGGTTCCATTTTCTACCTGAAGGCATTGAAGTTGAAAGGAAGAGGAAACCCTTGAAGGGCTGAATTGGGGTAGAAGAGGAGACATCTTCACAAAATCAGAGAGTTGGAAGGGACCTTGGAAGGGAACTGGGCAATAATTGTGATTTCCATGTCCCTGACATGTGGTTGCCCAACCTCAGTTTGAAGACTTCCAGTGATCTGAAATCTCCTGGGGCAACCCATCCAAACATCCAAAAACTCTCATTGATAAGACATTTTTCTTTCCATAGAATTGAAATCAGCCTGTATGCAACAGGCTCCCATGGTCATTAGTACTGTCCTTCAGAGCCAAGAAGGTTCAGGAGCATAATGGGGACAGAATGACACCTCCTAGGTCTCAACCCATCATCACTGAGCTGGCTTGGCTAGGTACTTATTTTGGGGGTCCTTCAGGGGGGATCATGAGGCAGAACTGGGAAGTCAGGGACTGCTGAAATATCTTCCACCAGGCTAATACCAAGGAGTGCAGATAAAACCAGGCATGACAGATGGCAGGCCAGAGTCACTGCTGGCAGGACCATGAGGGACATTGTGTTCCAAGTGACCAAAAATCATATTTGTGGCATCAGTGGTTTTTTTTGTGCCATATATACACTCACCCACACACTCACTCACTCACCTTCACATTGTTATTCATCACACCCTTATGCTCATATTTACACTCATGGGGTGGGTGTACATATATACTCATAGCTTATGGACTTTACTCACAAGCAGGGGCAAGAAACTCTCACAAAATACATATATATATATACATAGACATATACATATATGTTTTGTGTCTGGTTGGATCTTCATAAGGCAAGACAGATATTGTCAACCCCATTTTATAGATAAAAGACAATGAACCTTAGGTGAGATCTGTGAGATTCCTATGCCCATTCACATGTTGATGTTTTTCCTTCATTCTCAAAGATGACCATGACATTGGGGAGGTGCTGCCATGACAAGCATGTGAATTGGATTGGAGTGAGTGGGGCTCTGCTAAGTCATCAGCTTCACTTTCTCCTCCTGAGCCATCTGGGTGCAGTGGACTGATATGAGTCAGGACGACTAGAGATGGCCCTAGATGTGAGACAGTCAGGGTTAAGTGACTTAGCCAAGGTCACACAGTAAATGTCTGAGATTGGATTTGAACTCAGGTCCTCCTGATTTCAGGGCTGATGCTCTACCCACTGCACGATCTAGCTGCCCTATTCCATTCACATATCCTCTTTCTCACAGGCCAACATCATCCCTTGTCACTCTCACACAAACTTTCACAAATACTCCCAGTTTTACTTTTCAATTAAAAAGAAATAAACCTATGTACTGGTTATAGCCTGTCCTCCAGAGGATTACATTTTATCAGGAATACAACTTCTCCCCAGGTAATTTGAGGAGGAAGATAATGGTAACAACTAGGTAGAGGGGCAAAGAGGGGGTTCATATAAGTGTTTGTTGAGCTAAGGCTTGAAGGAAGCTCAATATTGTAGGAGACATCAGTGAGGAGGCAGTGACTCCAAGCTTGAGGAATAGTCTGTTGAAATGCTAGACTGTTGCAGATGGAAATAGGTAGGAGACCAGTTTAGCTGAAACATAAGGGAGTACATGAAAGGGAGTAATAGAACATAATAAGCCTGGAAAGATAGGTTGGCATCACATTGTGGGGGACTTTAAATATCAGACTAACAGGTCCATCTTACCTAATAGCTTCCCAACTTCTGTTAAGTATCTCCTCTTCTCTGAATCTCAGTTTCCTCACCTAAAGTAGGTATAATCATACTTGTGCTTGCCAACTTTACAAAGCTGTTGTGAGGAAAGTGATTGGTAAAATGTAAAGGACACAAGAATTCAAGCCAGTCTCTTGACACAAGACAATAGAGTTATTGTTATTATTATTATTTTTATGGCCCAGACTGGATCTGAACAGGTCAATGTAAGGTGTGTGGGTTGAAGGCAGAATTGGCCAGACCATTTTCACTTGGTTGATGATGAGAGGACAGAACAAGTTGCTTAGGAAGGGTGATAAGAAGGAGACAACTCAGCCTCCCCAAATCATTGATCCGAAGGCTTGTCAGAGTCAGGACCCCAGAAAGGGACCTCAAAGACACATTATCTCTGAGCTAGGAGGTAGTAGCTCAGCAATCATGCCCAAATCTTCTAAAACAAGGAATCCAACAATGGTCACTTGGAGACCTTCGGTGAAGGAGAAGTCATCACCTCTGGAAGCAGCCCAACTCTAAAATGAGGAAATCTTTTCTGACATGGACATTCAAACTTGCCTCTCTTCCACTTCCACTTGTTGCTTTTGGTTTGGACCTCTAGAGCCAAGGAGAGCAAGTTTAATTCTCATTAAATATGCTGGAGACAGCAAACAAGTCTTCTGCAAGCCTCTTCTCTATATTTTGGGGTTTACTTATGGACCTTGAGGAATGAAGTTGATGGTTTTTGTCCCCTAGTCAAATAGATATCCACCATTTATCACTTTGCGGACCTTTCTTGATGCACTCATTTGATCAGATCTCTTTTCTGACAAATCTTCTGAATCCAAGATCTTCCTTCTTTATGGAATATGTCAATGTTTCCCAATCTTTTACAGTGAGATGACTCCCTTTTTAAGGTAACAAAAACAAAGGTATGTTATAAGAGTTGTATTCAATTCAAGAAGCCTTAATTATGCTCTTTCTATGAGGTAGGCTGCATTGCAGGTGCTAGGGATACAAAGACAAAAATGGTAGTAATTCCTACCCTCAAGGGATCACTAAACTAATAGTTCTTCCAGTCTCACTTCTCTCTAATCCATTCCCTTTCTTCAGTAGTCATTTTAGACAATATATAAATTGCTGCAAAGACAGTTCTGTGTAGAGGAAAAGTCATTGGAACAACAGAGCAAGAGGTGATGGTATTAGAAAGAGCCTGGGAGCCAGGAGACTTGAGTTCTAGTTCTAGCTTTATCACTTAACTCATTGTATAACCTTGGGTAATGACTTCTTATCTTCATCACTTTCCATTCTCTAGACTTCCATTTCTCTCAATATAAAGTGAGGGGGTTGGACTAGTTGAGTGCTTAGACCCAATCCAGCTGTGACTCTAATTGTGGTATCATGTGGCTGATACTGGATTAATCTTGGGCCAGACTGTGAGGTGTCTTGTGTATCATTTCTCTGGAAGAGATTAAGAAACAAATTAAAAAGAGAGATGGTTTTGTCCACAGGTCTTTACTATACCCTAATGGAAAGGGATGGTTAACCTCCACTAAAAGTAGTGGGAGGTCTACCCTTCCTCATTCCTTCCCTCACTGCCCCCCATATTAGCTAACAAAGAGAAGAATTGCATTTTTAAATAGTTTTTTGGTTGATATTTTTTGTTTTGACATTGCCTAGATTTCCCCCTTGTCCATCCTTACCTTCTCACTCCTAAAGATCCATCCCTTATAACAATTTAAAAATTTTAAATAATTAAATGTAAGAATTCTTTTAAATTTTATTTTTTTGAAAAAGTAGAAAAAGAAGAGAATATCAGCAATATTGATTGATCAATGTATCAAAAAATAAATCTGACATATGTGATGTTGCAAATCTGTAAACTCCGAAGGAGGAAGGAAAGCCTTCTTGTATCTTCTTTATGATCAAGGTTGTTCTTCATAATTTGGCAATATTCAATTTTAAGTTTGTGATTATTGATTATTCTCATCTATAGCCAATTAGACAGCAAAATCTGCAGAATCTTCTCTGTTGGGCTGAGTCTAGGCAACTGGATTTTTCCTGATAAAAATTTTTAAAACACATTTTTCTCATATTAAATCTTCAGAATCTTTTCTGTTGGGCCACAGGCAGAGAACTGGGCAACTGAATCCAGGCAACTGTTTTTTTGCCTGATAAGATTTTTTTAAAACACATTTTCTCATATTTTGATTAATTCCTTCAGTATTTATGTCACCTTCATTTTTTGATATCCCTCCCCCATTTCTTATGCATTAGCCATTTCTTGTAACAAAGCTTAAAAAAAAAGAAAGAGGCCTTTGTTACAAGGAATGAATGGTTCTCTGCAGGGATAGATATACTTAGAATATGATACATAAAAACAAAAGGCATCCGTTAAAAAACAAAACCCACATACTTATTATTCTCCATTAAAATCAATTTCTCTCAAGCAAATAAAAAAAGAAAAACATTTAAGCAAAACCAATCAACATAACCTTTATAATGGTCTTAGAGGAAGAAACATTAAGGTCAGGGAAATAGTTTCTTCCCAAATTCTTCTATTGTTCAGTCAATTTCAGTCATGTCCAACTCTTTGTGATCCCATTTGACAAAGATATTGGGGTGATTTTCCATTTCCTTCTCCAGCTTACTTTACAGATGAAGAAACTACTGAGGCAAGCAAGATGAAGTGACTTGCCTAGGGTCACACAGCTAAGAAATGTCTGGGCCAGAATTTGAACTCAGGAAGATGTCTTCCAAGCACTCTTTCCAGTGCCACCTAGCTGGCCCCAAATTCTTCAAGATTCTGTAATTTCATTAGTGTAGACAATCCCTTCATTGATGCATACTGAAGCTCAATTCACACCTTAAGAAGTGTCTTTTATGAGTTACCAGTGGTCAAAAAAATCTTTCTCACTTAATGGTCACCACTTGTGGTGACAGATTCATCCATACTTAGCTAGTCCAGCTCAAACCAATAAAACAAATCAGTAAACATTGACTAACCCCCAACTTTGTGCAAAGCTCCTATATGGGTATCTGGATATATAAAGAGACAACCTACTCTTACCCTTGAAGAGTTTACATTCTAAAGTGAGGTGGAGAAGAGAGAGAACAAAGAGATAATTACAATATTGGGGAGTTCCTTCAGAGAAGAGATTGTTGCTTTGCTATCTGCATCCCTGAGACTTAGCATTTGGCACAATGTAAGTACTTTTTCATTTATTCATTGCATGCAATGTGCTATGAGAAACTTGAGGAGGAAGAGATTATTTCCATTCCGGGAGAGTCTGAGGAAGGTTGCCTGGAGAAGGTGGCCCCTTATCTTGGCCTCAAAAAGGAGGAGGTGCGGTTAAGCAGGAAATCTAGTCCAAGTATAAGGAAATCACTTTGCCAAAAATAAGGCTATGAGAGCAAATCAAATAAGAAGAAAGGGCAGAGAATAATCCTGTTTGACTGGACTATAGATTACATGAATAATAATAATGATGATGATGATATGATGCTGTTTGTCCTTCATTCTCAAAGAAGACCACAACATCAGGGAGGTGGTGCCATGACAAGCACATGAATTGGATTTGAATGAGGGAGTGCTGACTCACTTTTTCCTCCAGAACCATCTGGGTCCAGTGACCAGATATGAATCAGGATGATGGCCCTGGATGTGAGGCAATCAGGATTAAATGATTTGCCCAAAGTCACACAGCTAGTTAAGTGTCACGGTACCTGAGGTGGGATTCAAACTTCCATCCTCTTGATTCCAAGGCCTCTATCCATTGTGCCACCATTGAAAGTGGAGAAGTAGAGCAAAGATTTGTTAGAGACTAGAAGGGTAAATTAGAGAAGGGACTTGAATGCAAGAATCATTTGCACCTTGGTTTGATTTGTCATAGCTTCTATTTCTCTGACACAACCTCTGAAAACTTTGAAAGATCCTTTCCATGCTCTGATGAAGATGACTCTTGTAGAGGATTTTCCCACACACTGAGAGTAAAAACAAAAGACAATAGGCTTTCACATTCTCAACTATACAAAACACGGTCCTTTTATTGCAAATTCAGTTCCATCTAGTTAATGTTATTAAATGAGTAGAATGACCTCAGATCCTGTAAAGAATGTTCTAAAAATAAGGATTTCATAGATTTTTTCACTTGTCTTCAAATTTCAGCTTTCTTTCTCCACCCCCTCCAACCCTATTTTTTTTTCCACCACTTCAGCGTTTCTGGACATTTGGCATCTCTGGGCTCAGAAGCCAAGGCTCCTTCTTCTTTGGGAGACATTGTGGCAGCCCGTGCATATGATGCTAGAGGCAGGCCCTCCCAGGAAAGCCCTGGGGGAGCCCCAATCTGCTTAAAACCTTTGGAAGACTGTCCTGCTTGGGACTGCTGTTGGAGGACTGGACCTGACGTGGTCAGAGCCTTGGGATGACTTACAGCCCAGCTTCCCCTCGGGACTTGTACCGAAGCAGCCCCCCAACCCCACAGCCTGATTTGGGGACCACCACAGATGGGGCTGCTTCAGAGAGTGCCACTCTCAGTCCTGAGACTACCAGCTTTAATGGCACCAAAATTCCAGATGTGGCTAGCAGTGGGGCCACCATGGGGACAATGCTACTATCCTTTGGAATCATCACTGTGATTGGCTTGGCTATGGCGATGGTAAGAGATCAAGGGATGAAAAAAAGAGGACAACATGGGCTTACCTCATTTTAAAGAAACCCACAAATGGAGGCAGGGGAGGGAGGTAGTGTATTTTCATATCTGTCACACCAGTAGTTAATGGAAGATCCAGGATTTGAAATCTGGATTCTCTGACTCCGAAAGGGTGCTTTTACCAGAGGCAAAATCATGCCAGGCAACAGGCAGGATCATAGAATCCCAGGTCTCAGCAATCACATTTAGGGATCATAGATTGTTAAAGCTGAAAAGGCCCTTAATGATCATCTGACATAATTTGTCTCATTTTACAGAAGAGGAACTGAGATCTGGAAAGGGTAAAGGACTGGCTCAAGGTCAACCATTCATTAGTGGCAGAGCTAGGACTCCTTATCCTTGAGTTAGGGTTCCATTTGGTTGACTCTCTTTCCTTGGGTAACACCTGATGGGCATCAACTGCCAAGATGAGTTGGACCTGAGTTATTTCTGTGACCCTGAAGCAGGCAAGGAGATACTCTGATTATACTCGTTATTTATTTTTGCAATTCAGTTGGCACTTAGGATAATTCCTTAAAATTGCAAGGGCCCTGTTGGCTCATGATTCAATACTAGGGCAGAATGACAAGTATCTGTTCAGCTTTTTTGAACTAATGCCAAAAAATACACCTACCTTTTGGGAAGCAGCATAAAAATCCTAAATTCTGATCTCACTAATTTACTGGTTGACCTTGGGTAAATCACCTTATCCTAGAAAATGGATGGTTTGAATGAGAATTTTCTCTAAGATTCCTTTCTGCTCTGATATACTATTAAGTGTTCCCTATGCTATTGAGTGAGGCTCTCAGATTTGTAGGAGGAGGGGAACTAGCTGAAGATCTCAGAACTTTGAGGTCTCCCCTTCTTTCTGGAAAGCTTTAGCTCCTCTAAATTCCCTTGGTTCTATCCCATTGGGTAGAATTCTAACACTTTGCCCAGGCTAGGTGCAAGAACTGAGAAAGAAAAAAAATAGGGGTTCAAGCTCTGCTGGAATCAAGACTGGGGAAAATATCTAGCGTTGGCAGAGAAAGTTTGTCACCTTTTCCAACCCAGGGAGCAGTCTAAACTGGTGGGGTCACATACTGGAGACAGATGAGGGCTCCTAAGATTATGTTCTCAAATTTTTCTCATTTAAGAAACTGTAAAAAGGGATCTCACTTCATTAACTTTGGATAAGACTCTTCGTCTCTCTGGGCTTTATCTTCCCCTTCAAAACTGAGAATATATTAGTTGGTTTTGATTTCTAGGATTCCCCCTAGCTCTGTCCCTTCCCTCATTCATATCCTTTCCTGTAAGCTTTCAATTCAATCTGATAGACATTTTCAAAGTGCCTGTGTGTGATGCCCAGTGTCAGACACTAGGGAGGAAACAAATGTTTGATAAGGCATGGTTCCTGCCCTCCTATAGCTTCCACTTTTGTATGGGAGTAAGTCACAAATACATTCAATTATGCAATATTATATGCCATATGTTTGAAGTGACCTGAGCTGGAAGGCTGGATACCTAGAACCCGACCTTGGCTACTTATTTCTCATGGCAGCTAGGTGACTCATCAGTTAAAGTGCTCTGCCAAGAGTCAAGAAGACCTGAGTTCAGGTCTGGCTTCAGACCCTAACCTAACTACTATATAGGACTCTGGGCAAATCACTTATTCTCTGCCTGCCTCAGTTTCCTCGACTGTAAATTTTCAGAAGTGAAAATGTTGTGAGGATCCAAGGAGATATTTGCAAAAGGTTTACCATGGTATAATACTTACACTCTTATTTTCAGGGAAAGGGTCCTCAATGCCCTTTTGCACATGTCTTGAGATTGGGTGATTCCCCTGCTTCATGATTGTCTCACTCCAGTTCCAGCTCCCTTCCCATTCACCTAAGCTGTTCCCTCTTCCATGCAATCTTCTTGGCTCTCCTATCCCACCCCACCAAGTGAAAGGGGTCTTCCCTTCCTCAAAGCTCTCCAGAGGCTTTGCCTGAGTGTCTTCCTGGCACTTTCATCACTTTTCCTTTGTATCTGTTTTTGTGATTCTCCCTTAGGTTATAAATTCTTTGAGTTTTGGGCATGAGCCCAAGCACAGTGCAAGGTCTCCCACTTAGAGCATCTTTTTGCTCTAAGGAAGGAATTTCAGTTGCCTTGGAATTGTGTCTAAGAGAGGAAGTGCCTTTAAAACCTATTCGTTTTAATTTGTAGCCCACAAACCTAGCAACAAGCTTTTCTCTTTCTCCCCCACCCCCAAGTCAAAATGACCAGTGTTTACAGAATCCAAAGTTTGTTTCAGAAAAATTCCCCTTTCCTTCTATTTTTTTCCCACAACAGTAAGAGCTTGCTTGTCCATTACAGGGAGAGACAGTGTCCTTACTCTCTGTGAAAGTTAGCACCTGTCCTAAGGGAGTTCTTGGTCTGAATGGGTGACTTAATCTCTACCTTCAGGAAGCTCTTGGTCCACCAGAGACACACTGTCCTTATCCTCAGGGAATCCCTGGTCTGAGGGGAACATCCAGCCTTTATCGTCAAAGTGGCCCTGATCTGAAGTGGGAAGCCAAGTTTTACTTTCAGGAAACTCATGAAATAAGGGGGGAGGGGCTAGCCTTCAGGGAGTTCCTAGTTTAAAGAGGACAAGGAGCCCACACCTGTAGGAAGCCACTGATCTTCGAATTCAGGACTGAGTCAGAGACAGACATAGTTTTTGCCCCTGGATACCTCTCCCCCCGCCCCAGTCTGGAAGAAGGGGGCAGAGTAGAGGATGTAAATCTCTCTCAAAGACAGGGACCTTGTTCAAGTTGTTCCCCTGCTCCCAATCCTGCCTTAAGGAGAATCTCTACAAATTCTAGGGGAATACTCCACAATTGTCTGTATCCTCTCAAAGCTTTTAATCTCTCTACCCTGCCACAGGATAGAGTTTGGAGCAGGTGTAGGGTATACAAAGTGTTGTAGGTGGGTAAAGTTGGTGCCTCCTTCCTCATATATAAAAATGATAGATCCCTGCCCTCAAGGAGCTTAAAATCTTTTGTTCAGTCATATCTGACTTTTCAGACCATGGGGTTTTCTTAACAAAGATACTGGAATGGTTTGCCATTTCCTTCTCTAGCTCATTTTACAGATGAGGAAACTGAAGCAATTAGGCCTAAGTAGCTTGGTCAGGCTCACTCAGCTTGTGACTGAGGTCACATATTAACTCAAGATGAGTCTTCCTGACTTAAGGTCTGGTGCTCTATTCACTGCACCACCTATCAATCCTCATAAAAATTTACTAGGGATACTAATAACTTAAATTGCCATACCACTTTAATTCTTGCAAAGAACTTTTCCCTACAACTTTGTGAGCAGAAGTGAAAATGAAAGCTTATATTTATACATGATCACACAGCTAGTAAAAACTTATTCAGGTTATCTGGTTCTATATGTTGCTGCTTTTTTCCTGTCAATCTCACCTGCCCTCCCTTAGACACCTATATTATCAATTGCTTGACTCATCCATCGCCTCACCTTCCCTTCCCTCTTCTTCTTTAAGGGAGGGTTTACCAACTGTACAATAACTTTGTCTCTCCTTCTCCCCTAGGTTCTGTATATCAGGAAAAGGAAGAGGTAATCCCCTCTTTGTTTTTTCCAGGCTTTCAGTACCAGGAGCAGAGCAACAAGGGGGAAACATGGGGGAACAATAAAGGACAGAGAAGGGAAAAGTGGAAATAGACACACACACACCCCTTGAATTTAGGTGTTGGGTGGGGCTCAGATTCCAGCTCCTAGGTCAGGGCAACTATGGTTATCCAACTGAGGGGAAGACTTCTTCCCAGATCCCCAATGAATCCTTTGGAGGAAGATACTAATCCCCATTTCTCTACCCTCCACCTCCCCCTTTTTTGGTCAAAACCTGTAGTTTCATTGGAGTAGGAAATTCCCTTGTGTCAATGAAGACTGCTATCTTCTCCGCCATGTATATTTTAATATATATAGTTTTAGGGAATCGGCGAGGATAGAGAGAGGTTGCACAGGATCATATAACCTCTTTTTTATAGGGAGGACCTGAACACAGATCTTCTTGACCTGAAGTTGTCCCTCTCTCTATTAGATCACAGTGCCTCTGTTATGTTTTAAAAATACTTTCCTCACAGGTGTGGCTAATTACTATACCTATTTTGCAGATAGGAAACTGAGTTACAGAGAGATTGCCCTTTGCCAACCTCTAGCTGGGAAATTAAGAGGGGGAAAAAAAGATAAAAACATATATTCACTGTCTTAGAGGAGTCCACTAGGGACAATGTATAAGAGTCAGGAATTGAACTCAGGTCTTTTGACTGGAAGAATGATATTCATTCCATTCATTGTACTTTGACAAATCTAGCTGCTTTTTAAAACCATAGAGTTAGATCATGCCTGGCAGTGGGAGAAGATACTAAAAATAAATGTTGGTTGTGACTTTGACATCTGTGGTCAATGTGAATGTCATCTGGTGACAAAGTGGGGAGAATGCTAGATCTGGAATCAGGAAAGCCTGAATTCAAATCCAACCTCAGACTGATTATGTTTCCTTGGGCAAATCACCTAATCCATCTCAGTTTCCACATCTGTAAAATGGAGATAATAAAAACACCACAACCCCTGGATTGCTGTGAGGCTCAAATGAGATATCTGTAAAGTACTTTTCAAACCTTAAAATGCTCTATAAATGCTAAGTGGGATTGTTCTGTCCTTTGTGCTTATGGAAAGCAGATGAGCTTCAAAGCGCCTACCTTAGGCTACTCCTCCCTTTCCTCCATAGTTCCAGGCCATCCTTGACTAGAATCCTATTCTCATTGCTACTTTGTCCTCTCTTGGGCTCAAGGCAGGACAGCTCTCCCTTGGAAATCAATAACTTCACCTTTGCTGCCTCACAATCTCAACTAAGTTATCCCCTGAAAATAAGTTATTGAAAAGTCAATTGCTCTTGTTCCCATTCACATTAATAATGTAAGTCAAGCACCAAAGGTTGGTAGATAAATCTTACTATTCACTGCCAGGAAAAAAAATGAAAACTCATAATTATTCAAGGTCACACAGCTAGTTAGAGGCAGTGGTGACAGCGAATTCAGACTGGGATTCTGGACACTTGATTTCTAATTGTGACTTTGCCATAAGCTTACTGTGTGACCTTGAACAACTCCTTTCAGTTTCCTTATTTGAAACAAAAAATGAGGGATGAACTTTTAGGTCACTTCCTTCAGAAAAATGTGTGCCAGCAGCCCAGGATGACTTCAGAAGTGGGAATGAAGAGACCCTGCTGCTGGTCTACATTCTATCCCAACTCTGACTTTCTGTGTTCTGTGTTCTAACACCTTTTCCTGGTATGGATATTTTAAGTGTAAGGTCCCCTCCTAGCTGACATTATCTGTTCTGTGTTCTAAGATCTCTTTTTCTGGTGCTAATGTTTATTCTAAGGTTCTTTTTAACTTTAGCATCTTATATACTATGAATTCCAAAAGCAAGCATAAATATTTATGATCAGTATCTTCCTTTGGTTCATCTATGCTCCATTCTATTTTCATGTAAAGTCCATAAGATTCCTTCTAGGCTGTGGGTCTGGTCCTGAGCACCCATGGGAAGGCCTTAAGGGTGAAGCATGTCATAGGATGATCTGCCCTTAGAGAACCTGCTGACAGTTGTGAAGACCTTGCTCAAAAATGAGTGAGGGAACGGCGGCTAGGTGGTGTAGTGGATAAAGCACCGGCCCTGGAGTCAGGAGTACCTGGGTTCAAATCCAGTCTCAGACACTTAATAATTATCTAGCTGTGTGGCCTTGGGCAAGCCACTTAACCCCATTGCCTTACAAAAAGCTGAAAAAAAAATGAGTGAGGGAGAGATGAAGGTATCATTGTATGAGCAGGTTCATAGGACTTTGGAGAGGAAGGAACTAAAGAGACTGTCTATTCGAACTGAGGCCCAGAAAGCTGACGGGATTTGTCCAAGATCTCTCAGCTAATAAGTAGAGGTGTGATTCTAATTGAGATCTAAATCCAGTACCCAACCAAGGTGGGAGTCTCAGAAAGGAAAATTGCATCTGTCTTTCTCTCGGCCAGCAGCCATTGCCTCCCCATCTTCCCCATTAGCTGGGCTGTCTTGGTTCACTTAATTATATAGGGTAAGGCCTTAAGTAGCACCAGAGAGGGGGACAAAGCAGAGGGAACCTCATATTCTACCCTGCCCTCTGCTTTCAGGCTGGAGAAGCTTCGGCACCAACTTATGCCCATGTACAACTTTGATCCCACGGAGGAGCAAGATGAGCTGGAACAGGAGCTACTGGAGCATGGGAGAGATGCAGCCTCTGCACAGGCCTCTCAGAACAAGGTACAGAATTCTTTCTTTGTTTCTCTCTGTCTCTCTTTGTGGCTATCTCTCTGTCCTGTCTCTATTTGATTAAGGCTATCTCTCTGTGTCTCTGTCTCTCTGACTCTGTGTCTTTGTCTATCTCTATTTCCATCTCATTCTGTATTTTTCTTTCTACCTCCATCTGTCTCGTTGTGTCTCTGTCTCTTCCTCTCTCCTTTCTCCTTCTCCCCCTCTCCCCCCACCTCGTCTCCTCTCCCCCACCCCCACTCCCCAGCCTCTGAAGTTTTACTAAGCCTCAGGCCCTACTTGAGTGAAGCTCATAGTCTAGTATCAGGGGATAAGATAGCAGTGCTGACAACCATAATACCCATAAATATATCAGAAAGCTCCCAGATGCTCTACTAAGGCTGAAAGAAAAGCTCCTACTGAAGGCAGATTGAGGAAAACATTCTGGAAGAGGCTGCATTAGACTTGGGCATTAAAGAGGAGCAGTTTGGCAGACAGGCTAGAGTGGCCAGGAAGATCTAAGTTAAAATCCTGCTTCAACTACTTAATAGCTATGTGACCTTAGCTTAACCTCTCATCCTCAGTTTGCTCATCTGTAAGATGGGGAAAAATAATGACAACTTAAAAGATAGATGTACAAATGAAATCCAGTGAGATAATCTATGCAAAATGCTTAATAAGACTTAAAGCACTATCTAAACATTAGCTTCTATTTTCATTATTGTCATTATTTTTAAAGGGTAATAGGAATTCATGCATAAAGAGGAAAAGAGAATGTTTCAGATGCAGGGGATAGCAGAATCCAAAATATAGAGATGTATGGAAAGCACAGGTCATCCATCTCCTAAGGCAGTGAATATGTGAGGAGATGGATGAGGGGGTTAGGAGTTGAGCTGGAAAGGTGGTGTGTTATTCATTTATTGTATTATTATATATTCCTGCTGTGTGCACATCTCTGGACTAGAGATTATGGGATGACAGAAGAGGAAGTCAGTCTGGAGAAAAGGGCAAGACATATGACTTGGAATCAAGAGAACTGGACTCCCATATTGGATCTAAAAAAATGAATGAATGAAGAAATATATCTATTATATATGTATACATATATAATTATAGATATAAAAGATTATAAAAAGATATAAAAGATATGGTATAAATTATATAAATTTTATATAATACACACATAAGTAAATATAATTACAGATATACAAACACATACTACATAATGCATCTATATTATAGATATAAAAGACTATATAGATGTCTATAAATGATAAGATTATATAGAGGTAAGTTATATATATATAATCTATATCATTTATAGCTATATCTATATAATCTTTTACTTCTATATTTATATCTATAATCATGTTTGTTTATATACATACACATTATATATATATGAATACATATACATGCATATATATGTATGTATCTACATCCATCCATCTATCTCTTTATCTATTTTTTTTCTCCCAGGGAACTATCTTGCTACACAAGAATAAAAAAAAGAGGGGGGGGAAGTGATCTACAAAACTATTCACCAACATATTCACTAAGTCCTACATTAGATATCGTGTTCCATATCCATCTTCTCTCACCCCTTTACTACAAGAAAGTAAAGGGATTAATTCTCCTGTCTCTTTGTTGGGTCTAAGTTTGGTCATTAGAATTTTACAACATTGAATCATTTTTGTTTTTGTGGTTCTTTCCATTCACATTATTATCATGTATACTTCCAAATTCTAGTTATTTTACTTCATATCAATTTGTGGAAGTCTTCCCAGGCTTCTCTGTATTTATGATAGTCATTATTTGGTACAGTAACATTCGATTACATTTGTGAACCACATTGTTCGGCCATTCTCCCGAGCACCCATTTTGCAGGCTTCAAGTTCAGTGTAGCCTTGGGAAACTCTGTGACGTTTGAGGTTTTGTCTGAGTGGTCTCTGAGGCCTTTCCCTTCGTTCTCTGATTTTCTTCAATTTGCTGCTTCCTCACAGATCCTGTTGACAAGCCAGGGCCCAATGCAGAGACCAAGCCGGCTGGTTTTCACCGATGTGGCCAATGCCATCAACGCTTGACTGGCACAGGTCCCAGCCTCAGGATGCAACTGGGGTCAAAGAGGACAACGCCCCTCACTGGCCAGCACTGACCCATGTCAGCTGATGGGAGTCCAGAGCTGGCTCTGCTGGGAAGGTCTTCTGGTCATTTCTATTTCTAGCCCACACAGTGCTGCCTGACCTGGAATTTATAAAGCTTCTGTTGAACATAAAACTGGCATCCCAGCCCAGCATGGAAAGAGACTATGTCCCATGATATAGGACAAAAATGGGGCCTGAGGGGCCTGGGTTCTCTCTGCAGGAGGCAACCACTGACTCCCCAGTTCACCATTTCTTTGTAACTCACTTTCCCTCTTTCTTTCTCCTGTCCTCCTACTCTTCCTCCCTGGATTTCAAGCAAATCCCACCAGGTTAATATTTGGCTTAAACTGATGATCAAAGCAATTGGAAACTATGAATGAGCACAACAGGATAAAACTTGGACAAAGTACAGTGGAAAGTGTGTGTGTGTGTGTGTGTGTGTGTGTGTGTGTGTGTGTGTGCGCGTGTGTGTGTGTGTGTGTGTGTGTGCATGCGTGTCTGTGTGTGTGTGTGTGTGTATGTGTGTGTGAGAGAGAGAGAGAGAGAGAGAGGCAGGCTAGGCCTGAGGAAGCTGAAGCCATCAGACCTACAAAGCTTTTCTGTCCCCCTCCACCACCACCCCCAAACTGTGTACTCTTTATTAAATAAAAGATAAAGGACAAGGGGGGAGGGAGGGATAAAAACAAGGGGATAGGAAAACAGGAATAAAGAGGGAGAGAAGAAATGAGGAATAGAGAGACAGGGAAGGAAAGGGGGGAAGGAGAGAGATGGAAAAAATAAATGAGAGTCAAAAAGATTTAGGGAAAGCAAGGGAAAGGAAGTCTAGGCAGGCTCTCAACATGTGTGGAATCCCTGCAAGTTTGTACAGCTACTTCTATTACTTATGAAAAAAAGTTGCTGGTGATTGTGAGTGGGTGTATATGGAGTTAGTGGGAGAGGTATATCAGTGACTCATGGAAAGGCCTCCCCTCCCCATCTCCACTACCCACAGACTTAGGCCTTTTTTCAGTAAGTAGGGATCCTGGGATTGCTTAAAAGGTCAATGACCCTGAAGAATTTAGAGCTGCATTTTTGGAGGGTAAGACACATGTGAGTCTTACTTAGACCCCTGAGGAGTCAAAGAGGGGCTGAGAGATGTATGGGATAATCAAAGGCATTCCAGATCAACTACCCTGAGCACCCTCATCCAACAGATGGTGGGTGAACACTGCTGGGTTAGCATCTGGACTGGGTTTGACTTGGAGAGAGGATTTCTACCAGAGTATATCCTGACCACTTCAGCTAATCTAGCTGTGCCATTAATATCTGGTGTGTGTGTGTGTGTGTGTGTGTGTGTGTGTGTGTGTGTGTGTGTGTGACCATATAAATATGAACACATCTGTCTGTATGTCTGTAAAAGCCAGATCATCATCATTTTGTTGCTTTTTTAATCCGCACAGTACACACTTAATCCATCCAAAGTATCTTCCTACTGTGATTCTGGTGATGCTGCCAGAGAAAAAAGCTTCCTGACTCTGGATGGGAGTAAGCAGGTAGTTGCTTCCTGCCATCTGAATGGGCTCAGAACTGAGCTAGGAGACACTTGGAGGTGGTGGTGGGGAGGGGATGGAAAGAAAAGACCAGCTCAGGTCTTATCTCCAAAGGGCAATGATGGCCTCATGAACATTTCGCCTTTCCCCCTTCATGGACCAAGGACACTAAAGGTAAACATGGCTACACCCTGTTCTCTGCCCAACTTTTAGTTAGTACTGCACTATCTCTAACTGCTGACCCTTAAGATGGGGAGCCTCACACCTGACCAAGTTGGGGACAGGGTGATGGTGACAGCTTGAAAGGAGCAAAGGGAGGCTTTTGGGGGGAAAAATCCACAAGGAATCTGGCCTGTTTGTTGGATTGACTGCATTATAGTCAGGGCTTTCATTCAGGGAGTAGATGCCCAGTTGAATTCAACCAATACAATTCAGAAAGTATTTATTAAACATCTGCTGCCCTGATAAACTCTGTGCTAGGCCTTGGAAGCCATACAGAATTTATCTAAGATGGAGTCCTTCCTCTCCATGGAACCCATGGTCTAGGATGGAGAAAAGAAATAAACACGGATAACTATATAATATACAATATATCTTCTTTTTTAAAAAGTATTTTATTTTTTCCCCAATTACATGTAAAGATTTTTGAGTTTCAAAGTTTCTTCCTCCTTCCTTCCTCTCTCTCCCCCTAAGATAAGCAATTTAATATAGACTGTATATGCTCAATCATGTAAAACATATTTCCATATTAGATATATTGATACATAATTTTTTTTTGCAAGGCAATGGGGTTAAGTGACTTCCCCAAGGTCACACAGCTAGGTAATTATTGTCTGAGGTCAAATTGTCTGAGTTCAACTCAGATCCTCCTGACTCCAGGGCTGGTGCTCTAACCACGGTACCACCTAGGTGCCCTTGTGCACAATATTTCTTGGCAGAGGTTCAAAGTCTTGTATGAAGGTTCACCCTTAAGAGTTAAAAAGAAAATTCCACTGTTTCTCAGGTAGAAAAAAATTCCTTGAGGGCATATCTGTCTCACTTTATTTGTATCCTCAGCCCAACGTCTGTCGTACAGTAGATGCATACTAAATACTTGATTTATATATCTAAAACTCTACACCCATTTAGCCTCTGCCTTTCCATCACCTCCCATGATAACAGCATAACAGCACATTTACTCCAGCCAACAGGAAGTAGAATGGACTCTCTCTCTCTCTCTCTCTCTCTCTCTCTCTCTCTCTCTCTCTCTCTCACTGCGTGCACGAGCGTGTGTGTGTGTGTGTGTCTGTGTGTGTGTTGGGGAAGAGGGAGTGAATTTTCGGCTTTTTTTGTAGCATAAATACTACCTGTCAAGAGTTCCAGGGCCTGGTAAGGCTTTGCTTAGGGAACAGTATTTATAAATTCCTGCTTTGAGAAACTATAAATATATTGGCCCTTCAATATGCTCCAAGGTCTGTGGATAATTTAGTGTTCCCATTAAGGTGTAATTTAATGCTGAGGATTTCCACGTGAAGACATTAAAGTTGCAATTAAGATGTTTACATGAACTGAAGTGAGAACCTGTTAAGCCCTGGGTGTTTTCAAGGTGGCGCATCCTCACTGGCTCACAGAGAATGCTGGGATTAGGAGTCAGAGAAACCATGACCGAATCCCCACTTTGCTACTTGTTTAACCTTCCACAGTTCCTTGCCCACTCTAGGACCTAAGAGGATTATAGATCTTGAGCTGCAAGGAACCTTAGAGACCATCTCATTCAAGCACAAGGAATAGAAAATCTACAAATGCCCCAAGAAGTAGTTGCCTAGTTTCTACTTGAAGATCTCTAGCAATGGAGAACTTACTACCTTATGAGTTTTTTCATTTTAGGTAGCTCTAGTTTTTGGTTGGGTAGCAAGGTGGTGTAGTGGATAGAGCACCAGACCTACAGTCAGGAAAACCGGAATTCAATTTGGCCTCATACACTTACTAGCTCTGCAACCTGAGTAAGTTACTTAACCCAATTTGCTTCAGTTTCCCTATCTCTTAAATGAACAGGAGAATGGCAGTCCACTCCAATTCCAAATGGGATCACAGAGGGTGGCACGTTAAACAAGTCTGCTTCTTTGTAGCTCATGAAACTTATTATTCCTTTTTGACATCCATAAGAAAAAAGCCTAATTCCCCTAATCAGGCTCCTGGATTTTCCTGAGAAACAGGCTCACAGATACTTTGAGGAAAGTAATGTCATCCTCCCTTCTTCCCTCTCTACCCCTACTCCATCACAATCATATCTAAGCCTTCCCAGCTAAACATCCACAGTAACTTCCATATAGTCAGGTCACTCACCATGACCTTCCTAGAATGTAGCACTCAGAAATATACTGGACTGAACTAGATTTGATCTGGGCAGAGGACAGAATAGGGTCACAGGGCTTGATTTTGAATCTTGGCTCTATTACTTCTAAGCTGTGCAAACTTTGGCAGTCACTGAACTTCTAGCCTTCAGTCATCTTCTATTTGCTAGTTTCACAATTGAGAGCCAAGAGCTATGGAGAACATGGCGCCATGTGGGCACCATTGAGCATTGGCTGCTACCCTGGTGAGGTCTTATTTGCCAGGTACTATACTATAGCAATCACTGTGATTTGAGGAGCTCATTCTCAGAATGGGATTGGCATCCAATGATCAGAAAACTGAGCGGTGCAGCAAGGACAGAACCAGAAGAGGACCAGACTTGCAGCTGTTGTGAAACTTCATGTAATGGACTTCTTTGGGATATCTCTTCTTTTTTTTAGATTTTTCAAGGCAATGGGTTTAAGTGACTTGCCCAAGGCCACATGTCTAGGTAATTATTAAGTGTCTGAGGTCGGATTTGAACCCAGGTCCTCCTGATTCCAAGGCCGGTGCTCTATGCACTGTGCCACCTAGCCGCCCCTTTGGGATATATTCTTAGCTGTGAGAATATAGCTAAATAGCTTAGTCACTTTCTTAGCATCATACCAAGACTGTTGGTGGAGGCATAGATTGGTCTAACCATTCTAGAAAGTAATTTATTCTTTTTTTTTTAGGTTTTTTTGCAAGGCAATGGGGTTAAGTGGCTTACCCAAGGCCATACAGCTAGGTAATTATTAAGTGTCTGAGACCGGATTTGAACCCAGGTACTCCTGACTCCAGGGCCGGTGCTCTATCCACTAGCCACCTAACCGCCCCAAAAAGTAATTTATTCTTAATGTTATAGATAATATATTTTGTTTTTACTTTGATTTTATTTCTCAACATATCCTTTTCCCCTCCTCCCAGTCTAGGATCCGTCTATAACAACAATGAGAGAGAGAGAAAACAGATCAGCAAAAATATCTAGTTTTCCATACATGTAGTTTTTCCAGTCTGAAAAGGAAGGAAATCATTTACATATCATCCTTATCAGGGTGCCAAGCCTAGTTATTATAATTATGTGGTCAGCAGTATCAATTTCTTTTGTTCTTTCCATTTCCACTGTTTATATTGTTTTTCCCAGTTCTGCCTTCTTCTTTGTATAAAAACACACACACACACACACAAACATCTTTTCTTATGTTTCTCTTTATTCTTCAAACTGAAGCAATTAGGTAGAAGAATGAATAAAATGTCAGACTTGGAATTCGTAAAACTCGACTCTAAATCTTGTATGACCCTGTTCAAGTCACTTAACATCTCTAGGTCTCAGTTTTCTCCTCTATAAAATGGAGATGATAATAGCTACTCATAGGATGGTTGTGAAAATCAAATAACACTTATAAAGTGCTGTGCAGGGGCAGCTAGGTGGCACAATGGATAGAGCACCGGCCCTGGAGTCAGGAGGACCTGGGTTCAAATCCGACCTCAGACACTTAATTACCTAGCTGTGTGGCCTTGGGCAAGCCACTTAACCCCATTGTCTTGTAAAAACCTAAAAAAATAAAATAAAATGCTTTGCAAATCTTAAAGAGCCATATAAATGTTAGAGATTGTCATTTAACCTTTCTTATGATAAAATGTTTCATTACGTATGAAATGCTGCTGATTTAATTTTATAACAACATATATTACTGAAATACACTTTGTTTAGTATTCTCCAAATAATAATTATATTTCGGACTACATGAGACCTTCCTATCTTTAATTTCTTTGATGTTTAGCAATGAGATGGCAGAGTCAAAGAGTCAAAAGGTATGGATATTTTACTTTTGAGGCATTCTAAATTGTTTTCCATAATGGTTGAGTAGATTCATCTCTATCTCCATCAGTCTATTTGTACCTTTCTTGGACACCTTCTTCAATATTTATCTTTTGTAAATTTTGTCAATTTTCTGAATATGAGGTAGAACATAATTTTTTGATCTCTATTTCTCTTATTAGTAATTTGAAGGAATCATATTGTTAACAGTTTTCAGTTCTTCGAGGACTTTGTTTATATCCTTTGACCCTTTATCCATTTTGGAAAAGCTTTTGATCTTAAGCATTTGTTAATTTTCTATATAGTTTGAACATCAAGCCATTACTCTAAGATATTTGATGAAAAGGTTCTTTTTTTTGGAGGGGTAAGGCAGTTGGGGTTAAATGACTTGCCCTGGGTCACATAGCTGGTATAAGTGTTAAATTTCTCAAGTCAAATTTGAACTCAGGTCCTCCTGATTCCAGGGTCAGTACTCCTATTGACTGTGCCACCTAGTTGCCTATGATTCAAGGATTTGCACGTGCCGCCCCATTGCTCACTTCCATTCTTATCCTATTCATATTTTGTTTATAACAAAATATGTATTAAGTACCTATTATATACTTAAGTATCTCTGAGTACACAAGACAAATTCAGAAATTGGTTCCTACCCTCAGGAAATTTACATTCTATTTTGATTGGAACTTTTCAAAATCCTCTGTCTTCACTCTGTTGCAGTCTCAGAGAATGAGGTAGCAGGCAATACTAAGCCCTCTGCTTATGCTCTTTCATTCCCCTTTTCTTTAGCTTACCACCATTGAATGACTAGTCCTTTAATCTCCTTTTCTTTGTATGGGACACTTCATAGACCTGCATGACCCTACACTGGATCCTTCCAGTTTGAAATTCTATTAATATACTCCAATGATTCTACAGTTATCTTTCCTATTCCCCATACTCCAAACTATCATTCTAGGACTGGACCTTTTGGAAGGTATGGCATGGTGGGAGGACATGCATACTGTCATTAGATTAGAATCTGAAATTCTAGAATTTTTAGGGAAGGAATACTCTTAGCACACTGGTCATTGTGGTTCTCTTCAAGACAATGCACTTACCTGGGATTCCAGGTCACTCTTGACATAGGAACAGTTCTGCTTTGTGCTATGAAATCAAGCTGACAGGCCTTAACTCATTGATATCTCATCTTGTTCCTATTCAGAGTTCATATCAGAGGATAGCTGAGCAGATTCAGGTCATATAAATGATATTCCTCCCTGTTCCTGAAACCAGTAATGAATTTCTCAGGCAGGAAAACAGAGATAACATCTGACATTTATAGTAATTTAAAGTTTGTAAACAATTTATATTTATAATCTAGATTATCTTCATTTTACAAATTAGGAAACTGAGTAACAGGGTGATTACATTACTTACCCAGGTCCCACAACTAGTATGTATTTGAGGGCAGAAACTCAGGTCTTCCTGACTCCATCACTCAGTTATCTACTGTACCACCTGTTCTAGAATTTTGCAAGCACAGGTCAAGATCAAGAGACTTCATGCAAAAGAATGTGGCAGAAAGCCATATGTGAAACTATGCTGTCCAAGAGGAGATAGCATGCTTTGATGCCCCAAGAGAACTTCATCTCCCCTCCTCCCTTCCACAAAATGTTTGTCTTCAGTTCCATAGGCTTCTCCATTGCTCCAATACCAGATGATGAGGTGGCCTACCTTCTTGCCAGGGCTAAGCTCTCCACTTATGTCAACTATCTTTTTCTTCTATTGGAAGCTTTGTCTTTTTCCTTTTTCCTTTTTCTTCCTCCCTCTTTTCCATCTTTCCCCCCTCTGTCCCCCAATATTCCCAAACAGCAAAAATTTACCACTTACATGCCAGGCACCATTAGATGATGGGAATATAAAAATGGCTTCCTCTTTAACTCTGACCATTCCTTCCTTGACACAAAAAACCAAGAAGAGAAAGTGGCACAGTCTTTGCTCCCCTACTGCCACTTTCAAACCCTGCCTTCTGCCATCACCACCACCACTACCAACCAGCTACCCCTTCTCATTCTATCCAGATCCATGGATTTCCAGATAAACCTCTTCCTTCCTTCCCAATATGCTCAGTAACCTGCCTCAATCTTTCCCCTTTACCTTAACCATCACACTTCCAAAATGGTAGCCTCCAATTTTCTTCCATTCATCCAAGACCTTTCTCCTTGACCACTCACCAGTTTTCAAAGGGTGTGCTCTGGAACAGGAGTTTCATCTTATCATGCCTCAGACTGGAAAGGACTTAACTTATTCATGTGGGCATAGTCCAGGCTCTCAGGTAGTTGATTCTCACAGCAAATAATGACCCTCTCTTTGCTATGGAGAAAATTCCCTGAGATCCTGCACCTTCAACTAAGCTAGGTAGCATGGCCGTTAAGTATGCTGAACTCCAAATTTTATTATGTATGCTTCACTTTATCTCCTCTGAGTCTTTTTCCTCTTCTGTAAAATGTGAATGATAACATCTATCTCCCAGGTTTGTTGTGAGGTTCAAATGGGATAAATAGATTTGCAAACTTTAAAGTGTTACCTGAATATTAGTTTTATTAGTCATTATCCCTTATACTGGCCTCAAGTACTAGAATTTCTAGTCCCAGCTCTGTATGGACTTAATTCTAATTTTAAGAAGCCCCAGAGTTTGAACCCTGGATAGCCTCTGGTCTCACTGAATTCATGCATCTTTTTAAGATATTCTCATCCCTGTCCATGTTTATAGTCAAAAACAGGATGCTTCAGGGTCCTCTTCTCCTCTTCTCATCCCTACAGGTCTTGTGTGGCTGATACTTAGAGCTCTGGCTGATAGAGGGGCAGAATGAGGCTCTCTCTGAATCTTTTCTTTTTCAGTTAGTCATGTCTGACTCTTCATGACCCATTTAAGGTTCTTTCTCCTCATTTTACAGATGAAGAAACTGAAGCCAACAGGTTTAAGTGACTTTCCCAGAGTCATACAGCTAGCATCTGAGGACAAATTTGAACTTGATTCTTGACTCCAGGTCCAGGGTTTTATTGACTGTGACACCTGGCTGCTCTGAAATCTTTTTCAGGATCCCTTTAGGAGGGTGCCATGTAAGACTCCCTTTACATTTTAGGGAGGGAATGTCCTGTTTGGAGAAATTCAAGGAATGTGTTAGAAGAAAAGCTGGCACAGATTTAAAAAAAAAAAGAGGGAAAAAGATTTGGGTCTTTTTAATTATGCCAAAACAAACTTT
The DNA here is from genome assembly GCF_037893015.1 of Macrotis lagotis. NCBI lineage: Eukaryota > Metazoa > Chordata > Mammalia > Peramelemorphia > Peramelidae > Macrotis > Macrotis lagotis. The sequence goes on along the minus strand of NC_133665.1, from coordinate 107,863,676 downwards.
CCCTCAGTCCCACAGGTTTTTTTGTTCATTAGTGGGGAGGGAGGACAGAGGAATTAGCAGACCCTATGAGGTGTCATTTTCACATGGCTCCTTTTCTGTGTGCCTGGAAAGAAAGAAGAGAGAATTAGAAACAAGAGTCTTAAGAGTCCTTGGTGAGAGACTAACCAGAGAGTTGATCTTAGACATCTGCTTGACTCTTCTCCCTGTCCCCCTGCTTCACTGCCCCCCCCACCATGTTCTTTCTCATTGATGGGATGCTTTTTTTTTAGAAAATATATTTTTAAAACTTATTAACTCTTTCTCAGTAGACAAAATGTATGTCTTATTCTGCCAGGGGCCTGGGGACTTGGAACCTGGTGGGGATTGTTTGTGATGAGGCTCTGTTGATTTAGATACTCAAATGTGAAATATAAGCATTCTTTTAGTTCCCCCTATGTTACCCAGACTCTCTCTCTCTCTCTCTCTCTCTCTCTCTCTCTCTCTCTCTCTCTCTCTCTCTCTCTCTCCTGATCAATAGAATGAGACATCACAATTCCCCAGGACTTATAAAATGCTTTCCACTTTAATATTGAGAACTGATGGACTTAGAATGGAATGACTTTCATATGCAAATCCCCATCCATTTTTTAGCTAAGTACCACTCAGCCAGTCAACTTTTAGGACTCCACCAATCTGGATTATTACTACAGAGCATGTTGGCCCCTCCCCCCCACACTTTTGGCACTTGATCAAAGTCAATTTTTACACTGTCTTATGTTATTCTCTTTGTTCCATATAAGACTTTTATCCTATGTTCCCTGAAAGTAGGATTTGTGTGTGTGTGTGTGTGTGTGTGTGTGTGTGTGTGTGTGTGTGTGTGTGTCCTCTCATCTGTCCTCTCATCTAGTATCTGTGGTCTGAGGGTTGGGCTAGGTCCCCAAATTCTTGCTTCTATTTCCCCCACAAATGAGTTGGGAAGGAGGTGGGGTTAAGAAAGGTTTGTTGAATTAAATTGACCACTGTTGTTGGATCAAGCAACAAATTGATGAATCCCATGAATCACAGATTCAGACCTGGAAATGGACCTTTGAGACCATTTACTGTAACCTATTCATTTTATGATGGAGGAAACAAAGCTAATGAGATTATTAAGGGACTTGCCCAAAATCATACAGATAATGGCAGAGACAAGATTTGAATCAGATCTTCTGGTTTCAAAGACTGGCCTATACATTCTTGACCCTGGTTTAGACTGCTACTGGAAAGAGGGAAGCAGAAGCAGATAGAGACTTTGTCTCCCAGAGTATAGATTCCTCTAACTAATCAAAATCTGCAAACTGTAGTTTGGTTTTTGTCTGGAATATCACTCATATATCAGACTGAGATCTTCTCAAGGTTAAATTTTAAGCCTAGGGTAAAAATGGAAGGAAATCATATTCTTCAATTGATAAAGGCCAAAAAATATCAACAGGCAGTTTTCAGAAGAAATCAAAGAAGGCTTGTTTCAATATAATTAAAAAGACCCAAATCTTTTCCCTTCTTTTTTTTAAAAAATCCATGCCAACTTTTCTTCTAACACATTCCTTGAGTTTCTCCATAGTCATGGGAAAAAATGCTTTAAATCACTTTTGATTAAGAGAAATGCATAAAGAAACTCTGTTACCACCTGACAGCTATTCAAATGGACTAATATGATAGAAAAGGAAAATGGCAAATGGAGGAAATATAGGAAAATTGAGACACTAATACACTGTTGGTGGAGGTGTGAATTGATTCAACCATTCTGGAGAGCAATTTGAAACTATGCCCATAGGACTATAAAACTGTGCCTATTCTTTGACTCAATGATACCATTCCTAGATCTATATATCCTAAGAAAAAGTAAAGAAGAGAAAAAAGCATTCTTATGTACAAGAAAGTTTTATAGCAGTTCTTTTTGTGGTGGCAAAGATTTGAGGGGGATGCTCATCAATTGGAAAATAGCTGAACAAGTTATGGTATATGATTGTGATAGATGCTATTGGCTTTAAGAAATGAAGGGAAGACTTCTATAAATCTATGAAAATTTAGAACCAGGAGAACAATGTACATACTAATAGCAATATTGTAAGGAAAATTAACTGTGAAACAGTTGTTATTCAGCCTTGACCAAGTATTCCTGGCACCATTAAGGTTTTTTTTAATAAAGATATTGTATTAGTTTATCATTTCCTTCTCCAGCTCATTTTACAGATGAGGAAACTAAGATAGTGTTAAGTGACTTGCCTAAGGTTACCCAGCTAGTAAGTAAATGTCTGAAGCCATATCTTCATAACTCCAGATCAGGAGTTCTACCCACTATCTAGCTACCCTGTGAAACACTTTGTAATTCTGATCAATAGAATAAGAAATCAAAATTCCCAAGGACTTATAAAATGCTTTCCACTTTAATATTGAGAACTGATGGACTCAGAATGTAGATTGAAGCATATTTTCTCCTTTTCTTTCTTTTTCAGAACAGCTATACTAAGAAAATGTTTAGCATGACTGTATGTGTATAATGGGCATCATTATTTCTTGCCTTCTCAATGGGTGGTAGAGGGAGGTAGAGAAAATAGAACTAAAAATAAAATTTTAAAATTAAAAAAAGAATGTAAGTTTCTCAGACAAAGGAGAGGTGAGTGAACATAGTCTCGAGGCACTAGGGAAGAGATTTCATTGAGACCATGGCCCTGGATCCCTTGGGTTTTGAAGAATGGGCAGAGGCAAAAGAGGAGGGCTTATTTCTTGAGAGGCACCAGGCAAAGGACTGAGGTAAGAGTGGAAACACCGCATTTTCCCATTCCCTCTAAACACCTCCTCCATTCCTGACCTTGTGAAATGGAGACAGCAAACATACCCAAAGAGTACAATCAGCTTGAACCCAATAGGAAAAAAGAGGGAAACAGTCTGCAAAAGGAATTTCACAATTTTTTGACCCTGTGTAGTGGGAGTGGGGGTGGGGGGTTATTATTGCTTTGGGATTCTTCTTGCTGACTTGGGTGAATAATAACAAGAATGTTAAGACCTTCCAAGGATTAGGAGTAGGAATGAACCCTAAAGGACCTCTAGCTTAGTTATCCTCATTTTACAGGCGAGGAAATTGAGGCTCAGAGAACACAAGAGATTGACCCAAAATCACAAAGGTGAAAGGCTGTTGGTCATCTAAGTCTGTGTTCTTTCCATTGTTCACATTTTTCCCTTAGAGGTGGATAATAAGAAAATAAGCATAGATAGGTGAATACCAGTCAATCTTTCTCCCTACAGCCTCCTTTCCCAACACAGTGTACTCCTCTCTAAACCACTCTTAGTTCATCTCCTTGCACTCCTCTTAGATCCAGCCCCCAAAAGATATTATTTTGTTTTCAGAGTCAACCAACTTTTCTCCATGCCTCAGTTTGTCCTTGAGCTCCCTCCTTTTTCCTGGAATTCTTCATCTGCCACCACACACACTCTCTTCAGCCCCTTGCAATGAAGTCATAACTCTAGAGAAACTCCTAAGTATATGGGCATTGCTGTCTAGCCACATCTAGGCAAAGGCTGTCTCCCATCAGCATTTGGCAATTATGGAACCCCTTTGTTGTATTACCTCCAATCTTGAGCATTTTGAGTCTCAATTTCTGGGAGAAAGGAGGTTAAAGACCCACCTTCATCCCTCTCATGGAGCACCCCTCCAGCCTACTCACTTAACCCCTTTGTTGTTATCCTCCCCCCACTATCACTTTTTAGATAAGGGCTCCTTAACTTACCTATTTTCGGCTTCTCCCTTTTGACTTTTTCTTGGAGTTTCTCTTGCGCTAAAAGAAACAAAGGCTTCATTCCTACCTTGTTTCCTAAAGTTGTGAACTTCATGCCTTTAGGGACAAGCAGAGTGTTCCCCTCTTACATTCCCCTGACCAGGAATCTATGTCATCAGCCATCACCCCCTATTTGGTTCCTCAGTCTGGGTGAAAAGTGCCATACCTAGAATTGTCATTCATATCTAGAGTACATGACTGCTTGCAGTTTGTAGTTTCAAGAGGGCTGCCCCTCTGCATCCCACCTTCACCCACATGTTCCTTGAAACTATTATGATAGGGTTTGGACAGGCAGGTTCCTTAAGATATTACCTAATCCAAATCCCTCATTTTTACAGGTGAGTAAATAGCATACAGTCATAAGGAGGGATTCAAATTCAGCTCTTCATCTGTATTTTCCCATTAAAGAATCAGGTCTTACTCAAAAGCCTTGGATAGAGGCCCTTGGAGACAAAATCCATTCACAGTGAATTGTGTTGTGGGGTGGAGGGTGTTTAGGTAGTTTTTGTTTAAAAATCCTTGGGTGATTTTTCCCCACAAGAGGGCACTCTGCTCAACTAGGTCATCATGAATCATTTCAGCCATCACCAACTGTACATGTATACTGTGTATTTCTCTCTCCTCTCCCAATCCCCCTAAACAAGGGAGAACTGCAGACAGCAGAAAAGTCATATACCTGAGAATTTGTGGATGTTTTACCACACTGACATAAGAAATGGCCAGGTTAGGCAGAGCAACCCTTGATGACGAAAGATGGTGTCTCCCTTTATCAGTCTATAGTCCTAACTCCTGACCTCAAGTAAGCAATCTCAGTCTGGGGGGAGACAGACAAGTCATTCCTCCTGCAAATAGTAGTCTTCATATCCCCAGACTTAATTTTTCTCACATAAAAATGAGGGGACTGTATGATCATTAGAGTCCCCTGTAGCCCAGGCATTGTCCGGTGATCACTCTAGAACCGATTCTTACCGAAGAGCTTCCCCTGCCCCTTCTTGATCCTGATCTGCGAATGCTGGGACGCCGAGGTCTTTTGACAGGCAAGGTTCCTACTGTATCCTGTTCAGGCTGACTGGATTGGTCCCCTGATTTGTTGCTTAGGATCTGTCTCTCCTAAGACAAAGATTAAAGAGCACATTCACAAGGAAAACTAAAGGCTCCCAGATGCCAAGATAGTCCTTTTCACCCCCTAAACATAGTACAGTAGGAAAGGTGTTAGCTTTGGAATCTGAGAGGTTCAAATCCTAATTTTGCAGGTGATTTTGGGCAAATCTCTTAAATCTCCCTGGATCTCAGTTTCTTCATCTGTAAAATAAGAGGATTAGCGGAAATGTCCTCTAGAATTAAATTTAGGATCAAAAGAACCTTTGTTTCTCCCATCCAAACTGTAGCCCGTGCAAGTGCATGTTGTTATCCAGTTGTTTTTAAATCACGTCTGATTCTTCGTGATACCATTTGGGGTTTTCTTGGCAAAGAAACTGGCGCAGTTTGTTATTTCCTTCTTCAGCTCATTTTACAAATGTGGAAACTGTGTTCAGTGACTTGTCCAGGGTCACACAGTAAGTGTCTGAGGCTAGATTGTCACTCAGGTCTGACTTTAAACCTGGTGCTCTGTCTGCCACTTTACTGCTAGTAGTACAAAGTACATAATTGCAGTTAAAGAAAAATACTAGGTTTAGGGTCAGAAGTTCTGGGTTCAAAATCTGACTTTGCTACTTAATAATTAGGCATGTGACTTTGGGTCAAGATAAACTCTGTAAGGCTTCTATTTCCTCAAGTATGATAAGTGTTTAACTCAGTTGTCTTTAATTCTAAATTGTTCAACTCTTTGTGACCTCATTTGGGTTTTCATGGCCAAGATAATGAAGTAGATTTATCATTTCCCTCTACAACAGATTAGACAAACTGAGGTTTAGTGACTTGCCCAGGGTCACTTGGCTGCTAATTGTCCAAATCTGGATTTGAACTCAGGTCTTCCTGATTTCAGGCCCAGAACTTTATGAACTGAATGACCTAACTGCCTTCAATTCTAAATTCATTCATTTAAATTTGACTATCCCAATTTTGTGTGATGATTGTTCACCTCTTCATTGACTCTTCATAGACTGTCAGAACTAGACCTTCAAAGCCCAGAACATCAAATTCAACCTTACATCTTACAGGTAGAGAAACTGAGGCTCATCAAAGGGTGGTCACTAGTCTGAAAGACAGTGATTTAGAAACAGAGCCCAGACTAGAACAAAATTCCCTTCACCCCAGTCTGTTCTCTTTTCCCCACCCTGTGATGCTTTCCTTAGTAGGTTTTTTTTTTAACATGAACCTGTTTGAGATCAAGGGAATAAGAATTATATCCATTTTTTCAGGGTTCTAAAGTTAACAAAATCCCTTTCTTTTCAACCATCCTAGGTTCAATAGTGTAAGGATTGTCTTCCCTTTTTTACAGATGAGGTCATTGAAGTGTGGGGAGGATTGGACAGAAAAGTCCTTTCCCAGGGTCCCATAGCTAAGATAATTTGATTAGGACTTAGTACTGCTCTGCCTCACTTAAAATCCAATTCACTTGGGGAAGCTAGGTGGTGTAGTGGATAAAGCACCGGCCTTGGAGTCAGGAGTACCTGGGTTCAAATCCGGTCTCAGACACTTAATAATTACCTAGCTGTGTGGCCTTGGGCAAGCCACTTAACCCCATTTGCCTTGCAAAAACCTAAAAAAAAAAAATAAATAAAATCCAATTCACTTACAAATCAAGACAATACAACTCCCCAACCTTCCACTCTCCATCCCACTAAGTTGTCATCGGTTCTCTTCCAAAATGAAGGACCATCACCAACACTAGAAAGCCTGGGATCGGACCCAGGTCTTCTGATTCATCATACTCATCTTAATTTTCTTTCTTTCTACTACTGTATTTCCCCGAAAATAAGACCTAAGTGGAAATTTTCTTTTTTAACCTAACTAGCAAGATTTTTTTAGGATGCTGGTAATCTAAGCCCTAACCCAAAATAAGTCCCAGTTAAGAGAGTCAGTCAAACAGATGCATTTAGTATGTCCATTGCAATACAAGAAAGATGTATTGAATTATAAAAGAATAATATTTATGTCTTATTAATGTTATTGACAGTGATATGTAAAATAAATGATAATAAAATTATAGTTAAGTATTTGTAAATACCCAAATGGGACCCTTTCAATCAGAGGTAAATGCCTATGTAAAAAAGACTAACTGGAAACACTACCATATGACCAATCAGAGTATAGACACAATGCAAGAATAATATGTGCACTGTCTGGATGGAAAGAAAGTCCCACCTCTAATCATCATCAAGGGCAAGAAATATAAGATTGAACAGTTTCAGGCATTTATGGTTTGTTTGGTTTTTGGTTTTTGTAAGGCAATGGGGGCTAAGTGACTTGCCCAAGTTCATAGAGAAGATGATCATGACATTAGGGAGGTGATGCCATAAGAAGCACTTGAATTGGATCTGAGTGAGGGGAAGGGGCTATGCTAAATCACCAGCCTCCCTTTTTCCTTTAGTGTCTTTTGGGTCCAGTGTCCAGATATGAACCAGGATGACTGGAGATAGCCTTGGATGTGAAGCAATGAGGGTTAAGTGACTTGTCCAAGCTCAAACAGCTAGTAAGAGTCAAGTGTCTGCAGTCAGATTTGAACTCTTGTCCTCCTGACTCCAAGGTCAGTGCTCTATACACTGTGCCACATAATGACATGAAGAACTTCCTTACAGAGGAAGGAACAGATCAAATAATGATTCCTGCAGGAATGACTGCCTGTCTCCAGATTCTTGATATTGCAATAAACAAACCATTTGCATGTAGAAATTAATGACTATATTGAAAATTGAATGGAAAGAAATCAGAGTAGAACCTTTGTAGCCTGCAAGAGATTGTGACTTGGGTGAGGAAATCATGGGATAAAATCACTGACAACTGTATTGCTAATGCACCAGGAGCAGGCTACGTGGACAAGAATGCTCACAAGAGATCTCTACTACTGGACTTGAGAGATTAGGACCAATGGTTCTACAGGAAATGGAGGTGCAAGAAATTTAGACTGGAATTTGCAGTTTGGAGAGTTATGATGATGTTCCAGAAGATGATATGATTGTATTAGAATAAATGTAGATTTTTGTATATGAATAAATGAATAAATGTAGATTGTTGTACATGAAAAAAGATGCCCTGAAAGTCCTAATTCAACTTTTGAAGCAAAATTAATTTAGGATCTGGTCTTATTTGGGGGGGAATATGATATGATGTTGCTCTTCAGAGTGATCCATAATTCACCAGGGACTAGACAAAAACTGGATGGAGGCAGAAAGATAGAAAATTAATTCCCAAGCCTAAGCTAGGTGAAATTCAATGGAGACTAAGGAAACTGTTTCACAGAGGGACTAAGCTGTCTCTTCTTTCCTATCCCAATGTTTCTCTTGCTTAGATTCTAGGGCTTTAGAGATAGAAGGAAACTTATAGTTAGTATAAGTTTCCTTATGGTCTCTCATTTTTTTTTAGGTGAAAAATCTATGGAGAAATGATTTGTTTAAGGTCATACAGTGAGTAGAAAGTAGGGTGTGATTTAAACCTAGTCTTCTGATTCCCAGTCTAATTGATGATCTCTCTACTATTGAAGACTCTTTCTTGCCCCAGGAAAGTCAGCATTTGGAGTATATGTTGGGGAAGTGGAATGTGAAGTTGGACCTTAGGAACAAGCCTCCCTTTGCACAAACCTTGCTCTGTTTGGGGGAATATGATGATGTCCCCCGGCATATCTTCTGCTTCTGTTGTTGGTTACTTGTGCTCTGGCTGATCTGCCTTCCAGGGCTAGTGTGGTTCCCTTTTCTCCCAGAGTGGTGACTCTTGAGCTGATCAGAAACCGAGGAACCTGATGATTTTTCCATTGATATTTGACACACTGCCCCCAGTTTTGGATTATGCTTATGGTCACAGCCCTGCTCCTCGGAGGCGTTGACTGTAGGCTGAGGTAGACCTACAAGGATTATTTGAGACAGACATATGGACAGAGTACACCATCCCATGAATGAGAGAGCAAACCTGACCCACCACTCTCCATGGGCGGGGGTGTTCTGAGTTTGTGGGAATGGATTGCACTGGAGCAGATCTTAACCTTTCCTTCTCCAATGTATCTGATGGCCCTCCGGATTCATTCGACAGTCACTTATTAAGCACTCACCAGGTGAAGAATCTCATCCATCCATAATTAACACCAGAGCAAAACAAAGATATATTTGAATCTCACCAAATATTATTTAGATGTAGAGCACTAGCCTCATCGAACTCAGTCTAGCATCCCCAGGAATGCAATAACTATAATATCAAGTAGAATGAGACCATGGCATAGAATATGAGCATAAGAGATTGAAAAAATCCATTATGGGAGAGCAGAGGCAGTTCATGTCTGACTGGTAGAATCTGGGAGACCTGAAGGATCAGGATCAGAATTCTCAGGCTACAACCAAGTTCAAGTCTCATTGTATGACAAGGGAGGGTTAGCACTCAGTCTGGTTAGGTTAGGACCTCCCTTTTGGGACCAAGGTTAAAGTTCTGGCAAATCTGTGGTTAGTTAGGGTTCAATCTATGGCTAGGAGATCAGAAAGTAAGTCAAACAATATTACCTAGTTGGGGACAGACCCTCCGAAGCTTATTAAAGACATTTGTGCTCTAAATCTGGAGCTAATCAAGCATAGGGTCTCCAATGTTTAGATTTATTGCATGCTTTTCAGAGAGAGGCAGCATAGTAATGAGGAGACTGAGCCCAAGGAGGAAAGCAATGGTCTGAAGGGTGGAATAGCAGAGAGATGTCCAATAAATATTTGTTAAATTAAATGGATTGGGGCCAGAAGGCTAGAAGAGTCTGATTCCCAATCCTAGAATGTGAAAATCTCTTTCTTCAGTTGATCCATGGGAATTTGAAGGTTATACCTACCTTTCCGTGAGGCAAATGCTGGTACCTCCTGCTGTCTGTGCCCGTGGTCCTGGGTGCCTCACTCTTGGAGGCTGTGCCTACAATAATTTCCTCTGTTAGGTCACCTTCCCCTAGCCATTGTGAGGGAGCTGATGACATCATCTTGCCTGGTTGAGGGTGGATGTTTTGTTGGGGGAGACTGGAAAAGTCATTGAGGGACATCTGGAGTGTCCTTTTGTCTCCTTTCCACTCATTTTTTCCCAATTGAAAAGTCCTTTAGTGTTAAAAATCAGCTTAAGTGTCATTTCTTCTATAAAGTTTGGAAGTTTTGATCCCTCTGTTAAAAGTTATTTCTAGGGGTAGCTAGGTGGCACAGTGGATAAAGCATCGGCCCCGGAGTTAGGAATACCTGGGTTCAAATCCTGTCTCAGACACTTAATTACCTAGCTGTGTGGCCTTGGGCAAGCCACTTAACCCCACTGCCTTGCAAAAACCTAAAAAAAAGTTATTTCTACTTAAATTTTCCAAGAACACCTTGTGTACCCTCACCACATCCTCCCTTGTATGACATTTAAATGTATTTATATCATATTGGGGCAACTAGGTGGCACCATAATACAGAGCACTGGGCCTGGAGTTGGGAAGACTCCTCTTCCTGAGCTCAAATCTGACCTCAGACACTTTGTTAACTGTGTGACCCTAGGTAAGTTTGCCTCAATTTCCTCCTCCGTAAAATGAACTTGGGAAGAAAATGTTAAATCACTCTAGCTTCTTTGCTAAAAAACCAGACAAACAAAAAAAACTCAAGTGGGGTCATAGAGTCAGATACAACTGAAAAGCAACATTATCTACAATCATCCAGTCTCCCATGTTTGAAACCCTGCCCCCTCTCTTCCCCCCCTCCTATATACAATTTTTTAAGTCTCACCAATTCCACCTCCATAACATATTTTGTCTTTGAGTTGTCTTCTACTAGAATATGAGCTTCCTGAGAGCAGAAACTTCCTTTCATTTGTATACCCAGTAAATGCTTTGAACATAGGAAGTTCTTAGTAAATTCATTCATTCATTCATCTGACCTCTATTTTCTTTTTTCACTGACTTCACCCTGGCATGAGCCCTTCTTACCATCCTCTTGACTATTGCAAAAGTCATCTTTCATTTCTTTCAGTTTCCACTCTCTCTTCACTCCAATCTGTCCTTCAAACTGCTACTGGACTTATTATGTTACTCCACTATTCAAAATCTTCAGTTGCTCCCCAAGCAAATGTCAAAAGATTCTACCTGATATTCAGGAATCTTTCTCTCTCACTCTCAAACCTTTCAAGCTTTATTCTCCACTGTAACCTTCCAAGTGCTCCACATTCAAGTTAAACAGGACCACTTTCTACTTTCCATTCACCCCCTTTACTATCTTGCTTTAGTGTCTCTTTACTCATGGTGTTTCCTGTGGCAGAAATGGCTTCTCTCACCTTCTTTATTGATTGGCTTCCTATTCATTCTTGAAACGTCCTCTCAGGAACCTTTCCTGATCCTTCCTGATAATAATTTTCACCACTCTAGGACCTCACAAAACACTAGATTTGTAGCTCTCTGGTGCTCCTTGCCTCTCTTAATGTAAATTCTCCTGAGCTCTGCTGATGTCCCACCCTCAACTGTGAGCTATGTGCTCTGAATACATACTGTTAGCTGCTTAATCAATGTTTGTGCAGTGAAAAAAATCAATATGTTGATCATCTCTAGGATTGAATTTAAGATGGAGTTCTTAGTTGACTTTGACTTGAAACCTCCAGGAAGAAGGCACAGTGAATAGGGGGCTAAGGGAGGAGCCCCAAAGAAAGGGTCATTGACCAGCCAAGGCTAGGGTCCATCTCTGTTCCTTTAGATTGAGGGCTTCCGCAGGATGAGGAATTTACCTCATTTTTCTTCTTTCTCTCCTCATCTTCACAGGATTCTCCTTCAGGGAACTATTCCAACTCCCTTACCTCTCCCCATGAAGGGTAGAGCTGTAGAGTCTTAAAATTGAATTTCACTTTATTCTACTAGTTAAGGATTGGAACTTGCCTGAAGATTCTTTTCTTCTTCTTCCTTCTTCTTCCTTCTTCTTCCTTCTTCTTCCTTCTTCTTCTTCTTCTTCTTCTTCTCCTCCTCCTCCTCCTTCTACTACTACTACTACTACTACTACTACTCCTACTACTACAATTACTACTACTACTACTACCACTACCACTACCACTACCTAAGATTTATTTAGTGCCTTAAAGTTTGCAAAGCACTTTACATGTGATCTTATTTGGTCCTTAAAAATAACCCTGGGAGATAGGTGCCCATTGTAGAGACAAGAAAACTGAAGGTGAGTGAAGTTAAGTGACTTATTATAGGACACACAACAAGGAAGTACCTGAGACAGGATTTGAACTCAGGATTTTCTAATTCCAAGTCTAGCACTCTGATATACCACTTATCTTAACTTTAAGTTAGCTTAATCATTTTTTTTTTCAGTAGCACTGTACTCTTCCAGAGCCCTTTTAGGAAATTTCTTGGTGAAGATAGTGGAGTGGATTGTCATTTCCCACTGCAGCTCATTTTACAGATGAGGAAACTGAGGCAAACAGGGTAGAATCACTTAACTAGTAAGTATCTGAGGTCAGATCGGAACTCAAGAAGAGGAGTCTTCTTAACTCCAAGCCTAGCACCCTATCCACTATATTGTCTACCTTCCCTTTTTTACTTGGGTAATATAGATCAATCCCCCATGTCTAGCCAGGTTTGGGTTCAGGGCAATTCTTTCTAATCCCACACATCCCCCCCCCATCTCAGTCCCCAAACCTCCAGTAACTATTTAAAGCAATCCTCCAACTTTATCATAACTAGTCCCAACATCTGACCTTGTCTCATACCTCAGTTCTCTTTCAAAACTGTGTCAATTTAAGGCTACCTCTTGAACCCATGATTCTTCTGTTTCTCAAGTTATCCTAGAGCTTCAAGCTTGAAGGTCTGGCCTTCCACCCCAAGGAAACTGAATGTGCTGGCCCCTGATGCATGTGGAATGGGGCAAGATAATGCCCTTGATCTATGTGGAATACTCATGGGACAGGATTTACCATTTTCTTCTTATAACAAAATCTTTCTCCCAGTATATCCAGCAGATCTGATCTCCTTCTGTTTCCCCTTCCTGAAGTTAGCTGGCTATAAAATCTTTAGATCCAAATTAAGAAGGAGATCAGTGCAAGATAAGTAGATAGAGGCAGAAGAAAGAAAAAGATCGTTCAGTCCCTCTCACTGTCTAAACCCCTCCCCTCTTAGAAGCATTGAGAATATAATGGAAAGAACACTGGACTTGGGGTCAGAAGAACCTGATTGTGAATTCTGCTTCAATCAGTCAATTGGTATTTATTATTATGTGTGAAGCACTGTATGAAATTCTGGATAACATAGAGGTAAAGACAGCCCTGGCCCTAAAAGAACTAGCATTCTAATGGGGGGGGGGGCGGTGTGACTTGGAAGCTACATTTGAACTTCATGAGTTATCCAGTCTCACACTTGATACTGTGTAAATTTTGTTTGCCCCAGTTACTCATCTGTAAAATGAACTGGAGAATGGAATGGCAAATCACTCCAGTATCTATGCCAAGAAAACCCCAAATGGGGTCAGGAAGAGTAAGACAGGACTGAGTTGACTGAACAACAACTTCAGTGGCATGGGAGGGGGATTGTGTTGCTTGTCCTTTGTTCTTGAAGTGGACCAATGACTTTAGGAAGGTGTTGTCTTGACTTGCAAGTAAATTGCATTTAAGTGAGGTCATTAGCTTCACTCTCTCCTCCAGAGTCAATGGAATCTAGTGGCAAGGCATAGGTCAAGATGATTGTTAATGATCCCAGCCACAGTGGGAGCTATAGACCTTTTTAAGCTAAGGTCTTTTCTAGGTCTCAGTTTGTCTGAGGCTGGGAGAAATTAGATTGTAATGGGAACAGAAGAAATATCCCCTAAGGGTATCCATCCCTCATCTTGGGCAGCTCAGCACTCCAGTTATAAGTTCATTTTCCCTCCAGCTTGCTATGTATACATCAGTGTGTTTGTGTTTGTGTGTGTGTGTGTGTATATGTTTGTTTGTTGGGGTTATTTGTGAAGGCTCTAGTTTGGCTTCCTGTTGCAGGAAGAGGAAGGGGCAGGAGAGAAATGCAGATAAGATCCTGTAGTGACTTTTCTCTAAGGGGGAGCAACCAAAACAACCGTCAGTTTACCTATCCCACAATCTCATCCACTTTTCATGAAGATAATTCTGAGCATGAATAACCAAGGCAGGGGTCACAGTGGGAAAAGACTTGAACTGGGCTTAAGTCACTGACTTGACTCACTGTATGATCTTGGATTTATGACTTTCCCTCTCAGTTGTTTCACTTGTAGAATTACAACAGTAATTCTGTCTTGCCTACTTTACAGGTGGTGAGAATCTAATAAGAGATGTGGTGAGACAGTGTTTAGAGAAGGACAAATGCTTAATGCTGATAGAGGATTTTCTATCTATTAATTTGTCATCAAAAGAACACTTTGCTCAAAAGAGAGAACTGGCAGGTGTGCAAAATGTTTACAATTCTTGGTGAAATGGCACTTTATCATCAGTTTGCATCTGTAAGTCATTGTTAGAAAATATTACCTGAATTTTTTGAGTTACATCCAACTTTGAAGCTTATTGCTGTGGATTTGCAGCTGAAATTTATGTTGCTGATTATTATCTTCATGAAGAAAGGACAGCATTTTTCAAAGAGGCAACAACTTCCAGAAAATCCATTTCTCAGGGTACTATTTGTAATTCTAGTGTGAATAAATATGTATTAACCTAAATCTTGATGGCCTCAGAAGCCCCTCCTAGCTCAAAATTTGTGAAGCCAAATCATGTGTTTAACTGAGAATTCAGAGTCAAATTCAACAAATATTTATCTAGTGACTATATAAAGATTATGTTATGTTCTGGAGGTGCAAAGAAAATTGGAAATAGGCCCTGCTTTCAAGTAACTTACCATCTATGGAGTTGATATCTATAATAAGAGAAGATATAATATATGTAAAACAGTTAGGTTAAAATATTATATAAATGTTAGCTTCCATGATGAGCAGGAGGAGGGGGAGGAAGAGAATGAATGCAACATATATACAAAGATAATTAAATGCAAAATAATGTCATCAGGGATAAAACATTATTCAATTCAATTCAATAAATACTAATAAAGAGTCTATCATGTTCAATGCATTGTGCTAGGTGCAAGGCAATCAAAGACAGAAATGTCTCTGTTCTCAAAGAGTTTACATTTTGGGAGGGGGGAGGCATCAAGAAAGAGTTATTCTGGTTAAATATTAAGGGAAGGGAATGTAATTTGCATAGCCTAGTGAGATCCAAATACTATGTTTCCTAGCATAAATAAAGCCTATTTAAGGAAAAAGAGAGCAAGAAGGTAATAATGAAATAAAATAAATGTGAGAAGGGTAGAACAAGATAGTTTAAAATAGATTAAGAGAAAAAGAATGAGGAGAGAGAACAATGGACAGAAAGTGAAAGAGATCCAAGAATATGGTAATAGAAAAAGCCTTCTCAAATGGGGTCATGAAAAATTGGATATGACTGAAAAATGACTGAATGACAGCAAAAATGGCAGTTGAATAAAGATGAGGGACAAGATGACAGAACTAGAATGAGAAAGCACAATAGGATGATAAAACATGATAGAAGGAGAAAGCTTCCTAATCATCATGTCTGTACAGTAGTGGAACTGGCTACCTTCCCCACTATTGGAGTTCTTTTTTATTGATATTTTATTTTATTTTTCTGATTATATGTTACAAAGATTTTTCAGCATTCATCCACTTGCATATTTGTAAGTTAAACATTTTCCTATCACCTACCCTTCCCACCTTCCTTCAATGGAGAATGGTTTAGTAAAAGTTGAACATTTTCATTTGTATTTTACATGTTTACATAGTAGTCATTTTGTGCCCTTATGACTAAGGGCAAAGAAAGAAAACCATGAGATAGGAAGATAAGAAGGAAAAACCTAAGAGAAGTTTATAAAAAGCGAACATAGTATCCATTCAGATTCTGTGGATTGTTTTTTATTTTGTTTTTTGTTTGTTTTTTGCCTCCGGATGAGGATGGTGTTGCCCATTACAGGTCCCCTAAGGTTGTCCTAGATCTCTGAACTGCTGAGAGGAGCTGCATCCATCATAGTTGGTCCACTCACAAGGTATTGTTAAGGCATCATTGAAGTTCTTTAAATGGAAGTTAGATGACCAACAATTTTTCAGAGATATTGTAGATGGGATTTTTTTGCAAGTATTGGTAAGACTAGGTATAATATGAAACTCTTTCCAACTTTTGAGATTCTGTGATGATAATGATGATGATGGTGATGGTGATAGTGGTGGTGATTGTGGTGGTAATGTTAATGATGATAACAATACATCTAATAGAACTTTAAAGTTTGCAAGACACTTGCACATATCTCTTGAGTAATAGCATCTTTAGTACAAGGCATCATATGAAAGATCCTTAAAATGATGGAATGAGGAAGAGAGCATTAGAAAAAGAGAGCATGGGATAAGAAAAAGTGATAGAATTAGATAAACAGAGCTATAGAGCAAGTTTCATTGAATGAGAAATAGAATGAGAATGTTGACAAGTGATAAAATTATCAGTAAATAGAATGAGAGACAGAAGAGGAGAAAACAACAGCAAGAGTGAACAATAAAATGAGACAGAATGACAACAAGGGCAAGACTATGACCAATTGGTGAAAATTACAGGGAGGCCAATTTGGGTGCAATAGATGAACCAATTTCCTGACGATCAGAGCTGTCCAAACTTGAAGTTTCCAAATGGAGGAAGGATGACAACTTTTTGAGGTTGTTGACAAGACTTATATTTGGCATAGGGGTTGAGATAGATGGCTGAAGTCTCCTTTTAATTCCATAAAGCAGTGTGTGTGTGTGTGTGTGTGTGTGTGTGTGTGTGTGTGTGTGTGTGTGAGAGAGAGAGAGAGAGAGAGAGAGAGAGAGAGAGAGACATATACAGAGACAGAGAAGAGGGAGCATAAGAGATGGAGAAAAAATATGTTTGAGATGGAGAAAAAAGATCATTAAAAGGGTTCTGGATCTTGTACTAGAGAATCTGGATTTGAATTCTGATTTGGTCACCTGTTATTGCTGTTATCTTGGCCAAGTCACTTAACAGCTCCTCATCTGTAAAATGAGAAGGTTGGATTAGATGGCCTCACTCTTCTAATTCTAAATTGATTACCCTTTAGTAATAGGCAGATTGAGACAAATAGCACCAAGGAACTTTGGTTTGTCTCATTTCTGACCTTCTGATTGACATTAGCACTCTACCCTACCAGAATACACAGGAATCACATGTTCAGTGACTAGAAACTGGTTACTCAATGTGGGAGTCTTTTTTAAATCAGCTGTCATTGTGCAGTCTGACTACTGATTTGTTAAAGCTAAGATAAAACATCGACACCAAATTAAAATAAAGAAAAAGTTGAGAAGAAGACATAGCATGCAATTACAATAAGTCTAGACTGACTTATTCAAACAAGCTGAAGGTACATCAGAGGTTTAGTTCAAATCCTTTTTTACAGATGAGGAAACTGAAACATTTTACAAATGATGAACTGAAATCAAGAAAAAATTGTATAAAACACAGACCCAAGTAAACAACTTTTTTTTTCAGATGTGAATCACAGGATCATGTGTGTTGGGCACATGAACATTTTATTAATCAAGTTGGTGAAGATTTTGGTATTCAACAGACTTTTCAGAATTAGGTAACACATTCAGCTTGGGCACATCTCAGTTCTCTGTCCCAGCTTCCTTCACTGATGGGAGCTCAGCTTAGTTCTGATTTTAGGTATTTTATGAGATTAAAATATACTTTCATAAAAGCAAATATTATCAAAAATTCGGACACAAAATAAAAACAATCCAGGTAGTCTGGTTGTGCCAGTCTATTAATTTTTACCTTATAATTAAGGAAAGATACCTTTTTGGATAAAAAACAATTTTTATTTTGAACTCTGAGGAAGTATATTAGTCAGCCTTCAGAGAAAGGAAGGTGAGGAAATAAAGAGAGGGGGACTGTAAATGCCAAAAAATATACAAACATCGTTTCTTCATATTTTTCTGACTAATACTGATCTGAAGGAATGCCTCCTCTCTCTCCTTTCTCCAACAATACTGGGTGGATCTCCCATTAGTTTTGACTATAGACTTCTTGGGAGGGGTTACATCATTTTTCATAGATAAACTTTTGGGGTCCTCAACTAAATTCTCTTAGAGAAGTAGAAGCTTATATAACTTACAATGCCCAGTCCTTTACAGGAGACTTGTCTAACATTTGATTTAGAAATAAACAGACAAATCCTACTCTTACCTTCTAGTCTCTATTATTCTCCTTCTATTCCACCCCCACCCACCCCCACCATCTGTCTCTGTTTTTGCCATCCCTTTGTGTTTCTTTCTCTTTTCTTCCCTTCTCATATTTATTTCCTCCTAATACTTTCCCCTTCTCTCTTCATCCAATTATATAAACATCTATTATGTTCAGGTTCCTGTCCTTGATGCTGAATATCTAGGTAGCTCTAGATTAGATATAGATTAGATATATAGATAGAGATATATAGCTATAGATGTAGATGTAGATGATGTAGATGTAGATGTAGATGTAGATGTAGATGTAGATGTAGATGTAGATGTAGATGTAGATGTAGATGTAGATATAGCTGGTCAGATTGGTGGTTCAGTGGATAGAATTCCAGACCTGGAGTTAAAAAAGATCTGTTTTACTGAGTTCAAATCTGGCCTCAGACTTCAAACAGTGTGACTCTGGGCAAGTCGCTTAAGGTAGTCTGCCTTAGTTTCCTCATCTGGAAAATAAGCTAGGAAAGAAAATGCCAAACCCTCCTGTATTATCAAGAACACTCCAAATGGAGTCATGAAGAATAAGACAAGACTGAAATGAATGAATGATGACCAAATAGGTATAGTTATAGAAATAGCTCCTGTTTTCAAGGATACTAATGGGAGTATTTGTGGCAAAGATGATACATGCTACATTACACGTCTCCCACCTCCATGGCCCACACAGACACATACATGCACACCCTTGGCCTATAGTCACCTCTGGCTTCACTTTATCCATTCCTACCTATTTTTCAAACTCTGTTTTAAATTCCAGATCATTATTGAGAAGTAGAAGACAGGCAACATGCCTGCTTTAAATAGAAAGATAATTGACATTAAAATCACAAGAACTGAACTCAACTATCTGATACTTCATCTATCTGAGACTCAGCTTTCTCATCAGTAAAATTAGAGTAGTGTTACTGAAACTCTCTCCCAGTGTTATTATTATGAGAAAGCTGTATTTGAGTAATCCTCTAAATATTGCATATATTAGAATAATTATAGAGGAGAAGCAGAGTGGTGTAGTGGATATATTAGACTGGGAATCAAGAAGACCTAGGTTCAAATTATGCAACTGATATAGACTTAGTAATGTTAACTTGGACTGATTTTAGCTATTTTATGAGATAAAATATACTTTCATAAGACCAAAGATTGTCAAAAAATGCCTTTCTGTAAAAAAAAAGGCTTTCTGAGTCATAGACAATTCAAAAACATATTTACTAAGTTACAGATGGGTTGTGATATGTGCAGACTCTGATCTCTCCCATTAGGTCATAGACATTTTATGCATTGAAGTATTATTTTTGCATTAGTAATTCAATTCAACTTATATTTTTGGAATATTTACCTACTTCAAGGCCCTGAACTGGACTCTGAGGAGAAGGCAAAGGTGACTGAGATCTATTCCTGCCCTTGGAAAATGTGTTGCATATTAGGAGACAAGACACACATATTTAATTATTTAACTCTAGCAAAACAAGATTACATGAGATGTAGATTCATGTAAGGAAAGTGATTAGCCTCCACAAATGATAGCGGTGATGATGATGATAACAACAACAACAATGATAAATTCTCACAAATTAACATTAATGTTTCTTTTTGGAGATGTACAGCTCTATGATTTCATTGGTACAAGAAATTCCCAGTGAGAAAACATACCTCATGAATGCATCTCAATATCTGCTATTTGATTTATAATATTAATAAACTTCCGATAAGCCAACATGTCTTTGACAAGAGGTTGTAATTGAACCTAATTTTTTCTCTTTAGTGCCAGACCTCTATCCATGATGCCATATCTATATGCCATTTTGCCAGTTACACTGATTTACTATTACAAAACTTGAGTTCATTGTATTCCCCCCCCCCACACACAAATACTCCTATGAGGCAAAGCAGGAATGATCAGGTATACATTTGAAATGGAACTTAGAAGCTTGGAGAGGGAAAATGATTTAGATTTAGAATCAGAAAATATTAGAGTTGAAAAAACTTTTAAAAATCATATAGTTCAACCTCATTTTACAAATAAAGGAATGTCTAAAAGCTCAAGACTACAAAATGGCAGACCAGGACACCTGGTTCAGTGTTTTTCCCCAAGATGAAATGTCTAGTGTCAAGAGACTGGGGTACTAGAGTCTGAAAATGAGGATAGGTATGACTTGAAGGAGAGGATTTCCCTCCGCTGCTGGTATGTGAATGGTTTAATAACCTGGAAAGTGACAGCTATTTAGTGCTGTAGGGAAGGTCTAATAGAAAGTGGTGATTGAGTACATTGAGTAAGGCAATAGAGTAAGAGTAGGGGAAGACCAGTGAAGCTGAGGGGCATATGATGCTGTTTTGGGGCCTTCTCCTCTCATGTTGTCATTGTGTTATACATGGCTATTGGTGGGTGTTTGTGGTATTCTAGTTGTGCCTTGTGTTACTACTATATGTCATATACACAACATATTCTGAATTAGAATTTAAGTTCCATGAGGGCAAGGGCTGTTTTTGTTTTTTCTTTGTGTTCCCAAGAGTCCCCAGATACCTAGATCTTTTTTCTTTTTTCTTTTCTTTTTTTTTCCAAGGCAAATGGGGTTAAGGGACTCGCCCAAGGTCACACAGCTAGATAATTATTAAGTGTTTGAGGTCGGATTTAAAATCAATCAGGTCTTCCTGAATCCAGGGCTGTGGTGTTCAGTATATTATGGCCAAAGCTGTGGAGATCTAATAAAGCCTTAATTATTTTAATTGTACCAATTGATTGTTCAGGTTTGTAAGACTAAAATGAATTTCCTTACAAATGCTTTCAAATTTAATTTCTCACCAAGATATATAAGTTATCCTGTGGTCTCCATCCTGCTTGTGTGAAGATGCCAAGGGGGCTCAGAACTCTGCTAATTATATTTCTTGCCTCTTCCAGGGCTCTATCATCAAGGAACCCCAAATATTAGAATTTTTCCAGGACAGGCATGAAGATTCAGTCTCAATAGTTGGGAGCATCTGTATCCACATGATATTCTCTATCATGTTTACAACATTTAAATGGCGATTCATTCAAAGGGGTGCACTGAGCTATCTGAGAGCTGCACCAGAAATCCTCAAGTACAACATCAAATCATCCTGGATCTGTACCCAAACACACACACACACACACACACACACACACACACACACACACACACACACACACAAACCCCTGTGCACTGACTTCCATACCATAGTTTGCATACAGTTGAGTCACCAACAAATCACCTCAAATACACACAGTGGCTAACCTTTTTTCTCTAATAATTTTATAAGTTGTTGCTATTTTGAGAACTTGACAAAGCATCTACAAATATTAGCAATTCCATATACCAAAAAAGAACAGAAAGGACAGTCCACAGAATCTCTAATGTCTATGATATACAGCTCTTTTTTGAGAGTATGTATGTTTTTTAAAAGCATATTAGTTCCAAAACTGACCTGGTTGGTTTCTACATTTCCAGCTGCTCATTTCTGTACCCAGTTACTGCTTTTTCAAAGCTTTTCTATCACAGGGCTGCCTAACAATAGCGTTCCCTGGCATTTCTTTCAATTGGAATTCTTTTCTCCCTTTAGGGCTCTAAGTTCAAAGAACACCTCCTCTGTGAAGCCTTCCTTGAACTTTCCAGCTGAAACTATACTCTCCCTCCATCTTCCAAATTACCTAGAGCAATCTACTCAATTCTGTACTGTCCTGAGATCACATGCTACCTTGTTTCACTTGTTATGAGTGTTCAGTTTGCATCCTCCTAGTGAATTAGAAATCACCTGAGGATATTTTTCATTTTTGAATTCTCAGACTCTAGCACGGGGACAGAAATTAAAGAGACCCTACTCCCAGGGAAACAGCCTGTGCTCACTCTCTCTCCCTGGTTCATGCAGTGAGGTGCCTGGGCTTCACTTGGATCAGATAGGCTTTGATTTGCTAAGTGAAGCACTTTGTTGTACTGCCAGGGGGCATACTACCCAAAAGCCCTAGGTTCTTCTCTGAATATTCCTTTTATTTTTTTATTTTTGTTTTTGTTTTTACAAGACAATGGGGTTAAATGTCTTGCTCAAGATTACATAGCTAAGTGAGTATTAAGTGTCTGAGATCAAATTTGAAATCAGGTCCTTCTGACTACAGGGCTGGTGCTCTAATTCACTGCACCACCTAAGCTACCCATGGAGTATCCCTTTTAATACCTCATAGCTACTGCTCAAAAAATATTGAGTGAGTAAATGAAAGAATGGTAAGTAGAAAAACCAGGAGCATAAGCATATTGACTACTACTTTTCCAGGCTTCTTCTTATAATGCCTCAATTTCTCTTACATTCCCTGGTTTCTAGTCCCAGAAGACTACTTGGTATCCACTTTGCATAGATTTGGTGTTTACATTTCTGGATTCATGTTGTTTCCCTCACCATCATTTATCACGAGTTCCTTGAGGGCAGGGACTATTTCATTTTTGTTTTTGACTTTCCAGTACCTGGCAACAGGGCATGGCAAATAGTAGGTGTTCAATAAATGTTTGGTGAATGAGTTGAATGAATACATGAAGATCAACACTAATCTCCAGTATATTTCTGGAATCTAAGCTGTTTATGGGAAGAAACAACACAAATACCTACCTACAACTGGGACAGCTCCAGAGAAGGGCAAGAAGGAAAGAAGGGATGCCTGGATGCAACTCTCATTTCTTAGTGACTTGCCTGGTTGCCCTTGCCAGTGTTGGCAGCCAGATTGAGATGCCTGCTGGGGATAATGCTGAGGAAGCCACCCATGGGCAGCTGAGTATCAATTCAGGAGACATTAGCATCTCAGTGACTGGTTCAATTCTGTTAAGACATTGGGACCTGGCAAGAGTAGATGAGAACAGCAGCTTCCTGAGTCAGTCATGTGAAGGGAGAAGTGGAAAATACCCAAAGCCTCCCCTATGAAACAGGAACCATCAGTGTGAAAACATTTGGCAGATTTTAGAAGAGCACATGAATACAAGTTGAGAGGAGGGGAGTAGTTTGGGGGAAGGGGTAATATTATCTCTGCTAATCCAATACCTCTACTTGATGTGTACCCCAACTCTACCCAATTCCTAGTCACTTTACACTCCAACTCAAATGCCAACTTCTTCTTATGGCTTTCCTTTAGTTTATCTTCTTTTTTCTTGGTCCTTCCCCTAAATTAGCAGTGATCTTTCCATCCTCCCAATTAATAAAGCAATTTCTTTGTTTTTGGAGGAAGAGTCATACATATACATTTTAATTTTTTGCCTGACTAACAAGCATTTATTATTTACCTCTCCAACTCCCCCAACTCCCACTGGGGGGAAAATTCTTTTAACAAATATGTATAGCCAAGTAAAACAAATCTAACGATGGCCATGTTCAGAAATGTATATCTCATTATGTAATGAATCCATCACTTCTCTTTCAGGAAGTAGGCAGTTTACTTCAATATTGGTACTCTGGAATCCTGGATTGCTGATCAGAGTTCTTAAGTCTTTTTTTAAATAGAAGCATGAGAAAATTTTATCAAGGAAAAGTTACAATAATGATCAACATACCAGAACTTATGAAAGTTTATATTTTCTTTTTCCTTTTTTTTTAAATTTTAGAAAGATTTTATTTATTTGGAATTTTACAATTTTCCCCCATCTTGCTTCCCTTCCCCCACACCCAAGAAGGCAGTTTGCTAATCTTTATATCATTCCCATAGTATGCATTGATCTAAGTTGAATGTGATGAGAGAGAAATCATATCCTTAAGGAAGAAACCCATAGGATGAGATATAGCAGAATTACATAATAAAAAACATTTTTTAAAAAAAATTAAAGGTAATAGTCCTTGGTCTTTATTCAAACTCCACAATTATTTCTCTGGGTACAGATGGCATTCTCCATCACAGATATCCCAAAATTGTCCCTGATTGTTGCACAGATGGAACGAGCAAATCCATCAAGGATGATAATCTCCCCCACGTTGCTGTTAGAGTATACAATGTTTTTCTGATTCTGCCCATCTTGCTCAGCATCAGTTCATGCAAATCCTTCTAGGCTTCCCTGAATTCCCATCCCTCCTGATTTCTAATAGAACAATAGTGTTCCATCACATACATATAACCACAGTTTGTTCAATGTTATTCATTGCTACAATGTTATTCTTATATAAATTGGTCTGACCTGATCCATTTCTATAATACTTTCTTTGTACCTATTGTACAATTATAAATGGGCTCAGAGGTAAAGGAGACCTCAGTCAGTATCTCATTCCACTTTTCATTTTGCCCACGTGGAGGTTTAACTGAGAAGAGGAAATGATTTATCTAAAGTCACATAGATAATAAGTGGTAAAAGCTGGCATTCCCACACAGATCCTGGCTCAAATTCAGTCCTTTGTGACATAGGCACATCTTGATTTTATTTTTAGTATAGTTAGTTGCAAAAATCACAGATTAACAGAATTCCAGAGTAAGGGGAGAACCTCAATGGTCATCGAAAATTAACCTGTGCTTGCAAAACATTCCTTCTACAACATCCCTGACTGCTGGTCTTTGCTTAATAATCTCCAGTGAAAAGACACTCAATCCCCTGCCAGGCAGCTCATTCTATGTGTGGATTGCTTTGCCTGTTGAGATTTTTCTCCTCATATCCTCAAAGTATTGGCTCTTTGTAACTTTGTAACATGACTTAGGCATACCTCCTTGGACCATTAGAACACATCTAACCTCTCTTCCACATGCTATTTACATAGCCTTGAAGTGGCAGGGAGCTTCATCCTATTTTCTGATTCTTCTACTGTGTCTTGCCTATAAACAAGTATTCAGTTGGATACTTAATGAGTATTGAATGAATGAATTCCATTTTCTCCTTTGAGGTAACATTATAGCAAGAAAGCTTTTTCTAAGGAAGCATATAGTACCTGAAGTAAAGTTTATTTGATAGATACTTGTTGGCTGACTGAGTTAAAAAACAAATATATCCACCCTAGGATTCCTATAACTGGGATAGTTTCTTTTTTTAAATCAACAGCAATTAAGATTTCACAGCCTGGGGACCTTAGCCAAGCTCCAGAATTAGGGGTTGCTGCCCATTGGAAGTGAATATAATAAATTATTGAGATAGAGCATGTTTGCAGATAGAAAGAGCAAGCATTCCATCTCCATACAAATTTCTCCCTGATGACCATGTAGAACAAAGGTTACCTACAAATTCTCACTTTCTATGAACATTGTATTTAACTCTAGATACCATAACTTAGGGAAGATGCTGGTACATTCAGAGGAGAGTGGACAGTTTGGGGAAGGGAGTGACATGTGATGAAGGTCCTTAAGATATTTTTCCTAAAGAAGAGAAAACTGAGGTGTGACATGATAACTAGTTTCAAATATTTAATGCGTTGACATGTGGAAGAGGGATTGGAATAGTTTCATGTAACTTGGAAGTCTAGGACTCATTTTGACTTTGTTCCAGGAACTCTCCATGTTTTTATGAATTGCAAAGAAGTTACCTATATTGGTAGAGGAAGTATCCTCACCTAGGATTTCCCTATCCTAATGAAATCACAGATTGTGTTTCTGTTCTCATCCTTGTCCCTCTCCAAGCTCTAAATAAAAAAACATAGATGTATGGTTCCTTATCCAACAGTTAGATGACACAAAACCAAAAGACACAATCAACACCCTGGACAGTAGAATCAGTATCCAAACAGATTTCAAAAGGCTAAAAAAATCTGGAGCAAATGAGATAAAAGAAAATTTAATAGAACTGTTAAGTTTCACACTAATGTTTAAGAAATAAATTTCACAAGTAGAAAATGGAGACATGGTTAGATGGCAGTTTGGATGAAAAAACATTTAATGGTTTTAGTGGACCATGAACTCAATATGAATCAGTGGTGTGATATGTTCACCACAAAATGTTAATGAGATCTTTGGGGCTGCATTAATAGAGTTAGGCCTTCCAAGAATATAGTGGTGCTAGTGTTATTGGAAGTCAGTCAGTAAGCATTTATTAATGTGTCAGGGGCTTTGCCACATTCTGGAAATACAAAAAAAGGGCAAAAGATGGCTCCTGCTCTCATGTAACTCACTGTGAAATAGGGAGAAGACATGAAAACAATTATGTATAAACTAGATATATACAGCATATATTGGGTGTAATCAACAGCCCTGATCAATTAATTGAGTAAGTAAGCAACAAGCATTTATTAAGTGAACTATGGACCAGTCCCTGTGCTAGGCACAATGGGGATACAATGATCAGACAGCATTTGGAATATTATGTTCAGTTTTGTTGACCGACATTTTAGAAAAGGCATTGATAAGCAGAAAGAGGCCTTTTCTGGTTCTTGGCTCCTTCTCTCTCTCCACATTCCCCCCACCCCCTGCTCCAGAAGCTAGTGTCTTTTCTTTATTTCTTCTTTGTTCATTGTTGAATCATGTCTTCATGATTCCATTTCAGTTTTTTGGCAAAGATGTTGATATGGTTTGCCATTTTCTTCTTCAGCTCATTCTACAGCTGAGAAAACAGAAATAAACAGGGTTAAGTGACTTTTCCAGGGTCAAACAGCTAGTCTGAGGCCAGATTTGAATTCAGGAAAATGAACTTCTTGATTTCAGGTCCAGTGTTCTATTCACTGCTCCACATTGTTGCCCACACTACTTAGATACTATTTCCTCCATTAGAATGTGGGTTCCCTGAAGGGACAGTTTTTGCCTTTCTTTCTATCTCTAGTACTTAGTATTTGGTCTATATAAGCCCTTATTAACTACTTGTCAACTGATTTATCAATAGGCTGGGGATATAATTAAGGAGGAAATCAAAATATTGAAGTGCCTCAAGATGGTGCTATTTTTGTATATAGATTAGGTTCCACGGTCACTGAGATTCATTCCAACTCTTTAAATTTTGTGTTTTTTTTTTAATTGAAATTCTATTTTATTTTTTCAATTACATGCAATGGTAGTTTTTCAAGATTCATCCGTTTGCAAATTTATGAGTTTCACATTTTTTTCTATGACCCTCCCTTCCTTCCCCCTCTCCATGGAGGTAAACAGACTGGTAAAAGTTGTATATGTATGTTCATGTTTAACATATTAACATTTTTAGTCAGGTTGTGAAAGAGGAACTAAGGGAAAGGAAAAATAATGAGAAAAAAGAAAAAACATAAAAGAAGCTTTTAAAAAGTGAACATAATATATTTTGTTCTACATTCAGACTCTAGTTTTTTGCATTGTCCATAGTAGGTCTCTCAGGATCGTCCTTGATCTCTGAACTGCTGAGAGGAGCTGCATCTATCAAAGTTGATCATTTCACAATGTTATTGTTAATATGAACAATGTTCTCTTGGTTTTGCTCACTTCACTCAGCATCAGTTCAAGCAAAGTTTTCCATGTTTCTCTAAAGTCCAACAATTCATGATTTCTTATAGAATAATAGTGCTCTAAAATCTTCATATACCATAACTTGTTCAGTCATTCTCCAATTGATGGGCATTACTTTAATTTCCAATTCTTAGCCACTACAAGAGTTGCTACAAATAAAAAAATGTGAGATTTTTCTTATTTTGGGGGGATATAGATTTAGTATGGATATTGCTGGATCAAAGGCTTGATCAGTTTTATTGTTTTTGGGCATAGTTTCAGATTGCTCTCACAACTCTACCAACAGTGTATTAATGTCCCAATTTTCCCACATTCTCTCCAACATTGTTCATTTTCCTTTTTTGTCATCTTAATCAAAGTGAGGTGGTAGCTTATAGTTGTTTTAGTTTACATTTTTTTAATCAATAATGATTTGGGGGGCAGCTAGGTGGCGCAGTGGATAAAGCACTGGCCCTGGAGTCAGGAGTACCTGGGTTCAAATCTGGTCTCAGACACTTAATAATTACCTAGCTGTGTGACCTTGGGCAAGCCACTTAACCCCATTTGCCTTGCAAAAACCTAAAAAAAAAAAATAATTATTTGGAGCATTTTTTCCAATGACTATAAATAGTTTTAATTTCTTTATCTGTAAACTGCCTGTTCATATTATCCCTTGACCATTTATCAACTGGGGAATGATTTTTAACTTTAAAATTTAATTCAATTCTTAAAGAGCCCCAGCTGTGAAAATTATTTCCCAGTTTCATGTTTTCCTTCTAATCTTAGCCACATTGGTTTTATTAATGCAAAACCTTTTTTAATTTTATGTAGTAAAAATCACCCATTTTGCAATTTATAATGTTCTCTATTTCTTTATGGTCATAAATTTTTCCCCTTTTCATAGAACTAGTAGAGTATTCTTTGATCTGTTAAGATATCACTCTTTATGTCTAAAGCCTGTACCCATTTTGAGATTATTTTGGTATAGGGTGTGAGATGTGGGTCTCTATGTCTAGTTTTTCCCATATTATTTTCCAGTTTTCCCAGCAGCTTTTGTTAAGTAGTGAGTTCTTATCCCTGAAGCTAGAGTCTTCAGGTTTATCAAACAATAGATTCCTATAGTCATTTCCTACCGCTTCTTTTGTACCTGTTCTAACCCACTGGTCCATTACTCTACCTTTTAACCAGTACCAGGCAGTATAGATGACTGCCACTTCATAGTATAATTTTAGATCTGGTACAGTTAGACCACCTTCCTTTCCACTTTTTTCCATCAATTCCCTCTATATTTTTTACCTTTTGTTGCTTCAGATAAATTTCCAGGTGAAACATGAATATTTTTTCCTAGCTCTGTAAAATAGATTTTTGGTGGTTTGATTAGTATGGCACTGAATGAGCAGTTTAATTTGGGTAAAATTATCATTTTTATTATATTAGCTCATTCTAACCTTAAGCAATTAATGTTTTTCCAATTGTTTAGATCTACCTTTATTTGTGTAAAAAGTATTTTGTAATTGCATTGATGTAGTTTTGGGGTTTGTCACGGGAAAAGTTTGTGTTTTGAAAATTAGAGAAAATGGAGAAGACTGCAGGAACATAGTAGCTGTAGGTAGATTTGTTCTGTTTGACCTATGAGGATATAAACAGTATAGAAACAGTAGCTAGTATTTATATAGCGTCTTAAGGTTTGCAAAAGAACTTCTATATATAAAACCTCATTTTATGCTCATATCAACCCTGGGAGATAGGTGCAATTTATTTTCTCAACTTCCAGATAAAGAAATGGAGGCATATAGAGATTGAGGGACTTATTCAGGATCACATAGTTAGCATGTGCCTGAGACTGAATTTGAACAGAGATCTTTTTGTTTGCCAGTCCAGGACTCTTCACTGGGTCACCTGGTTGCCTTCTATCAAGAAAGGCTTCCTAATAATTAAAGCAGCGCAGTAGGGAGCCTCTAGAGGTGGTGAGTCAACTCTTTGTTTTGAAATAAAAAGCATAATCATGCAAAACAAATCTATATGGTGTCCTTGTCTACAAAATGGGTCTGCATCTTGTGTCTATCACCTCTCTGATGGCCCTCAGATTCTTCAAAGACTGTGTGACCACTTGGCCTGTGTGTTGCAGTTGGGATTCTTTGTCAGATTGGGCTCCTGAACTCTGAGATTATGGGATTCACTTTAGCCCCAGGGGAAGACAGATG
Source organism: Macrotis lagotis (assembly GCF_037893015.1). Classification (NCBI taxonomy): domain Eukaryota; kingdom Metazoa; phylum Chordata; class Mammalia; order Peramelemorphia; family Peramelidae; genus Macrotis; species Macrotis lagotis. The sequence goes on along the minus strand of NC_133665.1, from coordinate 107,833,930 downwards.
ATGGGTTTGATGAAAGTTGCTAAGAAATATATGAAAGGAAAAAAATGACTGGGTTCACCCCAGATTTTCCCATGATCTTTGGATTGAAATCAGATAGAGAGTATCTGCACACACTTCAAGGATGACATCCTTGGATAGTATATCCCCACTTATGCTAGCTATTAGAAGTTTCCAAAAATGTAATGGGCTATGTCAGGAGGAAGTGAACTCTGGCCATCAGATATCAAATGAAGACCATTTAGGGAGGAGGCTGAAGGTTCTTGTTCAGTTACAGATTGATTTAGATACCCTCTGAGTTAATAACACTGTTGCTGCCTCTTTCATGAAGATTTCCCTGCATATTCTACCCCTTTTTTCAGTCAAAAACTTTCCTTCCTCAAATATCTCCTATGACTTTGTCCAGACCTCCTCCTGAGTTTATCTCATTTTCCTTTGGATCATGCATATCTTTATATTTGTCCATTCCCCATTAAATTGTCAACTCCTTGAAGGCATAGACTATTTCATATTTCCATTTCAAGGCCAATGCTTGTCATAGGATTGGGTTTACAGTTTATTGAATGAAATTTGCCACTGGGACTGGGAAGGAAGTGGAAGTATCTCTCATTTAACCACCAAGGGGCACTGTCGGCCCAGATAATTCTCAATCTATTTTTAAATTGTCAGAGCTGCAAAGGGACCTTAATAATTTTAAGAGCTAACATTTATATCGTGTTTCCTATGTGCCAATCACTAGGCTTAGCACTTTACAATTGTTACCTTACTTGATACTCACAATAACCCTGGGAGGTATTGCTATTATTATCTCAATTTTACAGTTGAAGAAACTGAGGCAGGTGTTAAATGACTTGCTCAGAGTCATATAGTTTCTAAGGGTCTGTCTGAGGCTAGATTTGAATCCACACCCTCACACTATATCCATTGTGCACCCTCAGACAACATTTAATCTGATTCTCTCATTTTGCAGATAGGGAGACTGGGGCCATTCCACATCTCAACAAACATTTGCCAGACACTCATTCTGCTCTCCAAGTACAGAGAGAGCCAGGTCTGAACCCTCTTTGTTAGTGATCCTTTGTGAGTTGGGAAATTTTCAGCTTGATCCCAGTTTCTGAGAGATGATGATTTGGTGCAGAAGGGAGGATTCTGGTTTTGGAGTCAGAAGACCAGGACATGAATTCTGTCTCTATAAAGTCACCTATGGGAATCTGGATATCTTGTTTCTCATCTCTGGGCCTTAGTTTCTTTGTCTGTAAAATGAAAGGGTTAGATTAGATCAGGAGTTCTGAAGGTATGTTATGGGAACCGCTGAACATCCCTAAGACCCTTTCAAGGAGTCCCCAAAGTCGAAATTAGTTTTACAATAATACTAAAATATTTTCATTTCTAAAATGGTAAATTTCAATAGATAATAACTCACATTAAAACAAGCTCCTTGGAAAATCCTCAATAATTTTTAAGCATGTAAAGGGGTCCTAAGGTCAAAAAGTGTGTGAGCCACTGCACCACATGACTTTTGAGATTGCTTTTGTCTACAAATCTATGATCCTATGAACTCTGATTTCCCTAACTGCACCCCCCCCCCCAGCCCCCATTCTTAGCTAGGTTCTTGTTCAGGAATCTTTCTCTCCTCTCAGAAAAGGTCCAGAGGAAAATTCCATCCCTGAAAGTCCTAGTCTTTTCAAGGGGAGGACTGGAACATAAAAGTTCCCCCACCCACATAAGCAGACATTGCTGAACCAACTCATCACCTCTGTCAAGTAGACAGCCATCAACTTTAAAAGGAGCTGTAGTTATTGGATGATGTCACGCTGGGTATCTTGTCTCCCTTTCTAGCTCCATTTTTTTGAGTCAGGCAGAAGAACTCAATAAAAATTTTGAAGGAGGGGAAACAGGCACAGAGACAGTTTATTGCTTGCTGCCACCTCATTCTACAGAGGTAGAACTTGGGTGAAGGTGGTTAACTGCCAGTGTTCAACCTATGTTTCCTAGTCTAAGGGAGATGCCTCAGGGGATAGGGGCAGATCCCTGAAATCCAAGATTTTCTGCCTCACAGTTCCCCAAAGCCAAAACATCTCTTTGGTTTAACTCCTGGGAGAACCCAGTCCCTAGCAGTAAGTAGGGAGATTGCTAAGAAATTCTCCCCTAACTGGTCTTTATTATAGGGTTGGGAGGAACTCTAATCACCCCCCATGTAATCAGAGCTAAAGACGGGTAATTATATTATTAACAAAACAGAAACTCTTCAAAAGCATGTTCCAATGAGCCCAGAATTAGTCTGAGCTGATGAATCTCACTAAGAACATTCTTGGTGCATGGTGGGGTCTATGAGGAACAAGAGACTGAGGGGAAGGGGTCTGAGTCAGGGAGAGTTTGTAGCTGTTTAGACCTGATCATTTGTCCAAGCAGTCAAATAACACTTGCCCAAATGTCCAGTTTCTATTTCATTAGGATGACCTCCATAATTCAGAACATCTGAGCCAGATCTCCCTGAGACAGTGCCCTGGCTATGGTTCATGGTTTGAACTTTTTTGTGGACTTGAGGACTTTGGGGGATATGATCTGTATGGATGTGAGACATTGAATTCTCATTTATTCTTCTTAGCTGAAAAAGACAGGAGATAGTGACTCAGTTATGGACAGATTTCAGTTTGAAATAAGGAAATTCTCTTTAATATTGACATGTGGCAGCTAATGAGCTCTCTTAGGAGAGTCAGAGCTTTCAGGAATAATAAAGGTAATGTCTTTACTTTTTTCAGAACAAATCTGGAGTACTATGTCCTCTTCCTGGCATCACAGATGAGCTTAAGAGTGATCAGAGATGGGGGCAGCTAGGTGGCGCAGTGGATAGAGCACCAGCCCTGGAGTCAGGAGTACCTGAGTTCAAATGTGACCTCAGACACTTAATTACCTACCTGTGTGGCCTTGGGCAAGCCACTTAACCCCATTTGCCTTGCAAAAACCTAAAAAAGAAGTGATCAGAGGAACAGAAACCAGAAGGGTGTTGGGTCTCTAGTCTATGCCATGAAAAGTAGTTGAAAGACCTGAAGATGTTTAAGCTGGAGAACAAAAAACTCAAATGAAACAGAATGGTTGTATATCTGAAGGGGCAACATAGAAGAGACTGCTTACAATTGTCCTATTTGACCCTGGAACAAAGAGGGAAGTGACAGAGGTCAGTTCAGTTTTGTCGCGGAAAACTTCCCAATAATGAGTGTTGTCCAGCCCCTACCTTGAAGGTCTTCAAGCAAAGGTTGGATGATCATATTTTTAGGGACTCTTTTTCAAGTATGTGCAGGACTAGTTGGCTGCAGAGTCACTTTCCTAAACTATGGCTTTGGCTTAGTAGAAACTATCATTTCTTAACCTCTGGTATGGCACAATATTGAGAATGTTTTGATAATCATTTCTATGGTTTGTGCCCAGAGACAGGGTTCCTCTGGGAACCTCAGAGTCTGATTCATGATCCTAACTCATCGGTCATAAAATGTATATATCAAGCTTCTTGAAGGCTGTTATCAATTCAGGAGACTCATATTTGAGCCCTTATTTGAGCAAAAAGGAGAGCCCTTCATTGTAAACCCTATTTCCATTACATGTCACCTCATATCCAAGAGTTTCAGTAGTGTACTCCTAGTGTTGGGAAGTTCAGCACCTCCTTTCTTTTGGAGTTCACCTAGCTCCTTCTCTCCACAAGGCACCAGCACTGGCACACCAGCCATAGCTTCCTGGCAACAATAAGCTGGACTCCTCAATCCACTTTTCCTTGTCATGACTTTTGGTCCACTGTTGGTTCCTTCTCACTCTTTCATGTAGTCATTTCTAGTAGTAGAGAAGTTTAGTGATTCCACACACTTGTCTTTGTGTATCACCATTGCCTTATGTTGAAGGAACTGCTTCAATACTTATTGGTGTGTTCTCACTAAACTTGGAAAACCCAAGTTGGATGGAGCTGAGTGGTAGGATGGAACTGAGTGACTGAATGGAGCTGAGTGAGAGGAAAAGATGAGAATTAAGGGCTAGTCTGGCAGGAAAGGTTGGAAGGAGTTTGCCATGATGACAAAAGCTACCTTTGAGATGTCATACACATTTCACACAACATGGGGACCAGTATGCCAAGGAGAGAGTCAAGATGGTATATCAGAAACTGGAGGACTTGGGTTCAAATTTTGCCTCCACTACTTACTACTTATGTGACTGGACCAGAGGCAGGCTGGGGTAGTGAACAGAAAATTGGTCTCAGAAACAGGAACATGGGTTCAAATACCCACTCTGACACATACTTGGAGGTATGTTCTAGGCAAGTCATTTAATCTCTGAGTATCTTAGGAAACCAAGTGGAAAGAATGCTGATTCTGGAGTCAGAAGGCCTCAGTTCAAGTCTAGTCTTTTCTATTTACTACCTATGTTACTTTGAGCAAGTCATTTAACTGTTCTGGTCCTCAGTTTCTTCAACTATAAAATGGGGAACTGGGGAGTAGATAATCTCCAAGATCTCTTCCAGATCTGATAGTTTATGGTCTTATGAATTAGGAAGTAAGAAAGCTACCCACTCTAAATTGGATACACTTCTTGTACATGAAATGGTGATTGTGATGGTGGTGGGGGTAATAGGTATCTATTGATTTAATTCCTCCATTGATTTCATGGGATAGAAGAATGTCAATCTTCATTTAAAAAAAAAGATGTCCCTTTTCTCTATGAACTTGCTGAGAGAAAATAAGAAATTCTTATGGTTGAACCCAATCTAAAGATTAGCTCTGCCTTTTGACACCATATGACTCAACTTCTGTCCTCAGGACAGATTCTTTTTGGAGAAACCATCTCTACTATTGTCTGAAAGTGTGATATGAAATAATTTCTCTGTTTACTCCTTTTTCCTGAAGACTTCAAGAATGAAGCAAGTGATAGAGGGACTTTCTCTCTCCTCCTCCTCCACCCCAACCAGGAGCAGCAATGGTAACATATCAGAAATCCATGTTGAACACTACTGGTGCTTGTCCAAGTGTTACCATACTTCCTAGACCATATAATTCCTGGCTATCTTCTTCCCTTTTGTTTCCTCTTCTGAACAAAAACCAGTAATTTAGAAATGCTGGAAAAGAAACACTTCCAACTTCTGTAGTAGCCTCTTGGGTAATATCAAATTCAAGAATTTCTGAGTTTGAAGGTTTCTGAATTGGGCACCAGCTCCCCTTTTCCCTTTAAATGTAAGCTTCTTTGAAGTCTGTAAGACTAGAGGACTAAAGCCATGTATGCCATAAGGACCAGAAGATCTGAATCCTTACCAATTTTACATGATATTCCAGTGAATTTCTTAATTGGTGTAGGGAGAATGCAAGTCTGAGGTGAATGAACAATATTTGTTTAGTAGAAAATATCTTTACCTTCTAGGTAGCATAATGAGTGTAATAGGCTATTTGAATGTTTTGTATTCCTCATATTTGTTCATATGTCTCTGTGACTCCTTTCATTTTATGTATCTTAAACTTTTTCAGCCATATTTCTTGTTCATCTAAGCAGACATTGCTCTCCCTTTCATTTTACTTTTAAGGTTTTTTTTTGTTTGTTTGTTTTTTTACAAAGCAATGGGATTAAGTGATTTGCCCAAGATCACACAGCTAGGTAATTTTTAAGTGTTTGAGACTGGATTCAAACTCAGGTCCTCCTGATTCCAGGGCCGGTGCTCTATCCACTGCACCACCTAGCTGCCCCTCACTTAATGCATCTTCTATAGAGGGGGAAATGAAAGTTTGATCCATAGCCAATGTCCTTATTACACATTGAGTTGTTTTGTTTTTTGTGGGAGGGGATCTTGGTACTCACATATAAGAAGATTCAAACATGGACCATTTCTAAGCTTTATTTCAAAGATTCTCTGGAGTTTTACTTTGAGGTGATGATATTAACAAGCTCCAATGAAAAAAAATTGCCCCAAGATTGGGCCTAATCTGTGTGAATCCAGAATACTTTGGGAAGGCTCTTGGGCTACAGGTAACATAACATTCCTGATGACCTGGGTCTTTACATATAGGTATGTTTTCTGACTTCTCCCTGCTATTTGAGACAGGGATGAAGGGATAGTGGTAAAGAATGTTGGTGGTTTTTTTCTGTGTCTTCATGGCTCTAGAATATACATTGCACTAGTTTCCTCTAATGAAACTGGTAAATCTCTCTAGAATATTTCCATTTTCCCATTTATTTATCTTTTTTATTACATGAAGAGATAGTTTTCAACATTCATTCTTTTACAAGCTTTTGAATTCAACATTTTCCCACCCCTCTTTCCCACCTCCTTCCATGACAACAAATAATCTGATATGGGTTGTATATGTAAAATTGCATTTAACATCTTTCTATATTAGTCAAGCTGTGAAAGAAGAATGATAACTAAGGGAGAAAACATGAGAAAGAAAGAAAAAATATAAAAGAAGTTTTAAAAAATGAACATAGTTTGTGTTGCTCTACATTAAGAATTCATAGTTTTTTTCTCTGTATGTGGATACATTTTCCTAACATGACCCTCAGAATTGTCCTTGATCCCTGAACTGCTGAGAGGAGTTGTGTTGATCTTAGTTGATCATCTCACAATGTTGTTGTTAGTGTGTATAATGTTCTCACTTTACTCAGTATCAGTTCATACAAATCTTTACATGTTTTTTTGGAGACAGATCACTCATGATTTCTTATAGAACATTAGCTATAACATTCATATTCCATAGCTTGGTTAGTCATTCCCCAATTGATGGGCATCCCCTCAATTTCCAATTCTTTGTCACCACAAAAAGAACTGCTATAAATATTTTTGCACATATGGATCCTTTCCCTTCTTTTCATTCCTTGATGCCAGAAAGGCAAATATATCTCACTTTCTTCTGGCTGCATCTACTCATAGGACCGTCTTCCTTCTTTTCTTCTGCTTTGCTTAGCCTTTCCCTTGGACTCAGCATCATCCAGCATCTTTTGTGGTGGACTTTTTAATTTCCCTAGTTACTCATATGAGGAAAGGAGGGAAAAATAAGCAAACACCCAATTCTGGATTGTATTTAATCCATACCTGAAGTCTTGTGTACACATTGAAAGAAAGACAGATCTACAGAAAGGTGATATGCTGAAGGAGATCAGAAACTATTCCCTATAAGGATTAATTGAAGGAAGTAGAGGTGTTTAGTCTAGAGAAGAAAAGACATAGAAGGAATAGATTCATAGATTTAGGGCTAAAAAGGACAATCTATTCTTATCACCTCATTTTATAGATGAGGAAAGGGGGCCAGAAAGATTAAGTGATTATTTAAGGTCACACAAGAAGTAAGAGGCAGAGATAAAAAGATGCCCCTTAGAAGAGAGATTAGATTTGTTCTGCTTAGATCCAAAGAGCAACCAGGAGCAACAGGTAGGAATCACAGAGAGGATGACGATTGAGGCTTGATGTAGCAAAATACTTTCTAACCCATTAGAATTGTCCCAAAGTAGAATGGGCTGCATCAAGAGGCAATGAACTACTTCCTTCCAATAGAGTCCTACAAACTAAGACTGGATAACCCCTGACTAGGGGTAATGTAAAGAGAATTTCTGCATGGGTACTGGCTGACTAAATGCCTTTGTGGTCCCTCTCAACTCTGAAGTTGGGAATGTCTGTGATTCTGTAACTCTCTTTTTTCTCCATTTCCATGGAGTCTAAAGACAGAATATTAGAGATTCAAATATTGTAAAGAGTCTTCAAAATTGAAGTTCACTAGACAAAGTCTTTGACCTGTCTAATCTTACACATCTCAGCCCTCTGCATCCAAAACAGAACACTATTTTGATTACAGTATTGGGTCTTATAGGTGTCTGGGTTGCAAGATGTATCTCTCATAGTGGGGAAGGAGAAAAGAATTGAGGTTATTCTTGGGGATATATAAATGGAAACCTTTAACTCTGGGGCAGCTTAAGCAAAAACCCAAGCATCTTTCACTTCCTATCCTTTACCCTTTTTCCTTCAGCTCTTATGCTCAGTCATTATGAAAGGCAAGGAGCTGCCGGGGGTGGGGGGTGGAATCCCTTGTTCTCCCCCAAGAGTCCATCCTATTATTTGGGTGTATCAAATCTGTCAAGATATTGAATGAATGAATGGAATTGGTTCTTAGGGTCATAGGTTTTTATTTTTTTTAGGGTTTTTGCAAGGCAAATGGGGTTAAGTGGCTTTAAGTGGCTTGCCCAAGGCCACACAGCTAGGTAATTATTAAGTGTCTGAGACTGGATTTGAACCCAGGTACTCCTGACTCCAGGGCCAGTGCCTTATCCACCTAGCTGCCCCCAGGGTCATAGATTTAAAGCTCGAAGGTCACTTAGTCCAACCCATTCATTTTCCAGATAAGGAAACTGAAGCCCAGGGAGCTTAACTGGCTTGTCCAAAGACATACAGGTAATGGACCTGGGTCCTCTAACTTCACAAACCACTATACAACACTGTCTTGGTGACAGTCTTCTTCTCTGCAAAACAATGAACTACATTATTCACAAGGTCTTCCCAATTTTAAGACTCTAGGACTCAATACTTAGTGGAGAGGGTATTCAAAATGGTGATGGAAACCAGGAAGACTCAAAAGGAAGCTAGCTTCTCCTTTTGCATCCATTAGCTTGGATGCTATGGAGTCAGGACAAAGGCCACATATTTACAGAACCTATAATTGGAAGGGTGCTTAGATAATATGGAGTCCAACTCTCTTTTTACAGAGTAACAAGAGAGAAAAGGATTTGCCCAAGGTCACATAGGTAATGGGTGGCAGTGGAAATGTGCTTAACCCCCAGGGTATTTTCCATTTCTTTCTCTACTTCTTTTCCAGCTTGCTCTAAAGGATACTCTCCATCCAGAACAGACCACTCTCTGGGCCCAGGAGGAATATGTACTCAGCCTAGTTGGGTTTCCATCCAATTCTCAGAATCAGGAATGGCAACTTCTTTTCCTCAGGGGAATTCCAAATGGGGTGAAGCAAAGGGAGAAGGTTTCATCTTCCTTCCCAATTCTTCCCCTCTGTTCCTTTCCCAATTCCTTTCCTTCTACTATCTTTTATTTTACCTCTTTCCCTTTCCTAGTTTCCTTTCCCCTCTTCCACCCTGTTCTTTTCTCTTTCCAAGCTCTTCTCTTCCTATTTTCTTTCCACTTCCATCTGTACTCCCTTTTCCCATCCCTCCCCACTTCTTCATCCCTCTTCACTTCTTCCCCCTTTCCACCCGTCCTCACCCAATTTCATCCTTCTTTCCCCTTCTCAGCTCTTCTTCCCTCTCTCCTCTTTGCCCTCATTTCATCCCTTCCCTCCTCTCCTCATTCTCATTTCTTCCCTCCCTTCCCCTCCCCCAACTTCATCCCTTTCCTTCCCCACCTCTTCTCTCCCTTCCCCTCCCCACATTCACTTCTCTCCCTTCCCCCTCCCCCCAAGTCCTATCTCTCCTTTTGCTCCCTGGGCTTCCAGCTGTTTACTCAGTCAGAACTACTGGAGCATTCAGTGTGTGTTTATTTCCATCACCTTTTCATTAAGTTGCCTCCAGCTCAGAGAGAACAAGGAAGGTTTTACTTGGAGGGAGAAGGCTTCTTGAAGATCTCTAGCTCCCATTCCAAGGAAGGTGGGGTGCACTTCATCTATCCCCTCCCTGGAAGATGAGGGGCATTTTCATCTTGCCAGCCAAGGGTGCTCTCCTTTCTTGAACTATCTGAGAATGTGCCAGCATTTCTCTTTCTTCCCCTGGGGATCTTGGCCATGCCTACTTCAGTTCTATTCCTAGAGGGTTGGTTGAAGATGAGTATAGCCTGGCTTCTAACAAGGGTGGAGCTCTGAGCCTGCCTCTTGAGCTATCAGTTAGATCAGAGAGCTAAGGAGGCCAAGGTTGTAGAATCATTGCTACTGAAAGGGACCTTAGAGTCCCACCCTTCATTTTGTAGGTAAGAAAACAGAGGTGGGTGGAGGACTTTGTCCAAGGTCACACAGGTATTAAGGGACAGACTCAGAATTTGAACCACAACAGAGAGAATTATGGGATAGTTGGATCATAATTTCCAGCTAGAATCATCATTAGAAACCATCTCATCAAACTATCCTGTTTTACAGACAAAGAAACTGAGGAATGATTTCTAATTTTGATGTCCTACCTTCCAAGTATGTATTAAATGACTCCAGTGATCCCAATGAGCTTCAGTGTGTTTTTCCTGGTCCCAAATAAACCCTGACCTGAGTCACAGACTGAGTCCTGACCCCAGCCTTTTTCAGAGTCCAGACCAAGGTTCCAGACTGAGTTCCCACCACAGCCCCAGACTGAGCTTTGTCTTTAGCTAGCCCCATACTTAGCCCTAACCCTAATTATAGACTGAACTCTAATTCTGGCCAGTTATGCCCCTGGGAGCCTGCAGGAGGGCATAATTGATTCAGCCTTGTCCATCCCTGACTAAAGCATTGATCCTATTATAAAGTCATAATCTTTCCTATCCTCCCAATAAGCAAAAAACTTCAGTGACTATATTTTATCTCAGAGAAAATGCAAAACTTTCAGGCTGTCATTTAAAGCCCTCCACAATCTGACTCTCACCTACCTATCCAGTCTTATTTCATATGATTTCCCTTCACCCATTCTGTTGCAGTCAAACTGGTCTGCTACCTCTCCCCCATGCATGCTATTCCATCTTTTACCTCTCTGTCTTTGCCCAGGCTGTACCTCATGCCTGTAATATATTTCCTTTTCATCTCTGCCTCAGAATCTTTAGTTTCCTCCAAATCACAATTCACATGCCACATCCTACCCTATACAGGTCCTGATCCCTCTACTTGCTAGTTCTTCCAATTCTTCTGAGATAATATTATAGAAACAGTGCTCCACAAATCTTAATGCAATTGAGCTTTAAAATTGAGCAATGAGACTAAGACTTTTGGGAAACTCTAGACTTTGTATTTACTTATTCTCTCAATAGAATGTATTTGTTTCCTTTTTTGTCTTATGTATCCTCAGAGCCTAGCAAAGTGCTTTACACATAGTAGGTGCTTTATAAATGTCTCTAGAATGAATTGAATTTGGCAGATGAAGTTTTCTGGGTGAAAAGATAAAGTATCTACTCTTCGGGATAGCAGAATTCAGTTCTCAGCATTACCTAGTTGGGCTGTGTTCTCTGAAATATACCCTCAAAAAACATAGCAAGTGTGAACTCTCTACCAGAATCTCATTGAACAAAGTATGTTGACTTCTAGGTCTATACAGAGCTGCAGCAATGAGACTCCAAGCTATATCTCCAGGATTTGATATGGGCTGCACCTAGCCATCCTCATTCTTTTTTAGGGCCTCTAGGCACCTACCATAAGTGAGATGACCATGAGGTTTAGCAGCCAGTTTGGCTGCAGTTATTAATCAATCTGAGACCTTTTATAATTTTCCTGTTACAAAGCTAACAGAAGAATTTCCATGGAGAGCAAACCTTCACCCTCTGCTGCTTACTTGCTAGATAATCTGGGGAAAACCCTCTTTGCTTCTCTGAACCTCAATTTTTTCCCTTAGTGAAAGAATTGAATTGAACTGGGGATGATCAAAAGACAGGGTCCTTTCTAGCTCTGAATCCTGATTTGGTTGACTTTGAAGGTCATTCCAGTTCAATACCCCAATGACTCTCTCTCTCTCTCTCTTTCATGGAGCCATTCAACTATGTGGCTTCGTAGGGGAGCCTGTCAGACCTTTGTACTCTCACCTAGCCAAGATGTTCCTGCTAGCATGAAGGGAAAGCTTGGGCATTTTTGCTCTGCTCCAATGGTGGTGTCGGCATCCGATGCTTGGCTCCCTCATCAAGACAAGTTGCAGCTTTGCTGCTGTCAGCACAACAAGACCAACATAGCTTAAGAAAAGCGGGGAACAAACACCATCAAGCAGCCTCCTTTCTCCTTCATATATCATCTCCAACAAGCCAGATAGCAGAGAACAAGCTGCTACTGCAGAGATGATTATTGGAGATCGTGTGTGAGCAGGCAGGCCTGACGCTGGAAGAATAATGCTCAATTTTTTTAGGCTCTGTTTTTTTAGCACCAGAAGAAGAGATGAATAATGGGGTTGGGGCTTAGGGTGAGACTATTGGGCACTTGTAGGTCATATGCAGGGGTGGTCATCAGTTCCTCAAAAGTGGAAGGGTTGGGATGAAGCTGTAGAGGGAGAAGACCTATAGATGGCTTCAGGAAGAGGCTACATATGATGCCTGAGACTTCTCAGATAACTCCCTGTCTTGAAAAGAATGCATGGACCAATAGGTATAAAAGATCCACAGGTAGAAAAGCCATGAATCCCTAGAAAATTGAGAATTGGGAAACTACAACACCATCATTCAGCAACAAGTGGCATCTATTACCTCCTTTCTTCTCCTGGTAGCCTTCCTTCTACTCCATTCCTCAAGCCCTGTGGTAAAAAAAAAAAAAAAAAAACAACTCATGATTGGTCTAAAATAATATTCTTAAGGTCATAGAACTTTAAGCTATAAGAGCTGTATAGGTCCTCTAGACTGCCTAGTCTAACACATTCATTTAGCAAAAGAGAAAAGTGAGGCTACCTAATCTCAACAAGGCCCTCAGTACAAGGAAGCAAACATTGTATTTCTCACTAATTGATTTACTATCCCAACTCTTCACAACAGTTGTTCCACACCTTCTCTTCTCTCCTCAGACCTCCTGTGGTTACTCCCTTCTCTCATCTTCTTAGCCAAGGACCTTGACTCACACTTTCTTGAAAAAATTGAAGTCATTTGCCAAGAGCTCCCTCTTTACCCCTACTCTTCATCTCCTTCAGACATCTTCATTTAGACATCTTCCCCACTATCTTCTCCTTTATTTAGGTCTTGGATGAAGATGTAACATCCACATTCACTAGGCAGTGTAAGCCTCTAGCCTTTGACTAGTTGACTTTATCTGACATCTTGTGACTACATCAATTTTATCAAAAGCCAACCCCTCTCCACATGCCCTTGATCCCATCCCCTTCCAACTTCTTCAGCAGATTGTCCCCAACTATCATCCCAAATCTCTCTCATCTTCATTCTTCTCTTATATATCGGTCCCTTCCTTGCTGCTTACAACCATGCCCATGTCTTCCATATCCTTTAAAAAAAATCCTTCACTTGATCCTACTCTCTCTATTTATTACTGTTCTATATCACTCCTTCCCTTTAAGGATTCAACTCTTTGAAAAAACCCTACACTTAGGTTCCTCCATTTTCTCTCCTTTTCACTCTCTTCTAAACCTTCTGCAATCTGGCTTCTAATGCCAATATTCAACTGAAATTGCCTTCTCCAAAATTACCTCTTCATGATCTTTTCTCAATCCTCATCTCAATTGATCTCTTTGCATCCCTTTACACCACAAATCACTCCCCCCCCCCCCCACAATATCTCTCCTCAGTTGGCTTTTCTGTGTGGCCTTGGGCAAACCACTTAACCCCGTTTGCCTTGCAAAAACCTACAAAAACAAAAACAAAAACAAACAAACAAAAAAAGAATATAAGCTCCTTGAAGGCAGGGACAGTCTTTTTCTCCCCCTGGTATTTGTATTCCCAACACTTATCAAGATACCTGAGATACTTTGCTTTCTAATAACAAGGAGGTAAGTACACTTTTAAGTTTAATCTAGTTTTGTTAACATTTCCCCCATCACTTTCTTAAACCTAGGAAGGAACAATTCAATAAATTAAACCCTGGTGAATAACATTTATTGATTTCCAAGGTGTACATGCTCACACTGAAAACTTAATAATCACCTCTGGTGAACCAGTTTGAGCTGACTCAGCTTTTGGTACAGGGTAAATCTCAGAATTGATCTTGGCATTAGGAAAGAGTACATGTGAGAGGGTCATGAGGTCATGATCTCTGTCATCTATGTTTCTATCAATCCCTTTCTTTGTAGCTTTAGTGCTTAGGACAGTAGTTATCATACAGTTGGTGCTTAATGAATGTTTATTGATTGACTCACTAGTCTGTCCTGAGTTTCACTTCTGCATAATCAATTGCCCTTTGGATATTTTGAATTGGGTATCCAAGAGGCATCTCAAATTCAACATGTCCAGAACTAATTATTCCCTTCTGCCTCCCCCCTCCCCCAAATAAAAGACCCATTCCATTCTTCTGATCTTCTCTATTACAGTCAGGGCTACCATTATTCTTCCAGTCATTAGCAAGCAACCTTGGTGCCATCCTAAACTCCTTACTATCACCCAGACTTATCCAATCTAGTACTAAATTTCATTATTTCCATCTATCTTCACAACATCTCTTGTATACTTTTCCTTTTTTCCATTCACACTACTTCTTTCTCAGTTTAGGCCCTTATTATCTTTTATCTGGGTTATTGCAACAGTCTTCTACCTGGTATTTTTACCTCAAATCCATGCTCTACTCAGTTGCCAAAATGATTCCTAAATCACTGGTATGATCACATTACCTCCTGGCTCACTGAACTTCACTGGCTCCCTCTTACTTTTCAGAATCACATTCAAACTCCTTTCTTTGGAATTTAAGACTTTTTATAACCTGGTCTCATTCTATATTTCCAGTCCACACACACCATGTTCCAGCAACATTGGGTCAACTTTGGTTTCTCAGACATCCCTGTGTCTTTGTACAGTCTGCTTCCTATCCTAGAATACTTTGCTTCCTCATCAAAGCCCTCTTAATTTCCCTGACCTCCTTCAAGACTTAGCAAATTCCACCCATTCCTGGAGGCCTTTCCCAGTTCCTTCAATTGCAAATGTTCACTCCATCTCAGAGTCTTTTATCTTCTCTCTCTCTCTCTCTCTCTCTCTCTCTCTCTCTCTCTCTCTCTCTCTCTCTTTCTCTCTCTCTCTCTCTCTCCCCCCCCCACCCCAAATTCTAAGCCTGGGTTTTATGAACTTAAAAAAATATTTTTGATAACTATATTTCAATTGAATTGGTTTTCTTTGTAATCCTATATATTTTATGCATCTAAAAACAATACTCTGAAAAGGAATCCTTTGGTTTCACCATTCTGCAAAAGAGACTTTTGGCAAAAACAAAATTAAAAACTCTTACATGAGAGACTGGGGAGTGCATACCAGGGAGTATATTGTTTAGGAGGGAAGAGCCTATGATTGACAGCCAGAATGCATCTGGGATCTGATAATGGCAGGAGCAGGCAACTGGTTGTACACTCCCACACCTTCACCTAGTGGTTATATTTATAAAACAGACTTCTCCAGGTGAAATGGGCAGAAAACAATTTATTACAATGGTCAAGAAGGTGACTGAAGTTGGCTCTGTGGTGTGCTTAGAGTTTGGTTAGATATCAAAGTCAACAAGGTCATCCACTGCATTCTGGGCCACTGCCAGTTGTCACTGGACTTTGATAACTCTGAAAGAGAGAATGAGGCTGATGACTTTGTGTAACTGCATCTCACTGAAATCCAGTTCATGAGTAAGTCAAGATATCACCCTGTGATGCCAATGATCTTCAAAATGAAGCAGGAATAACAGTATTTATAAAACACCGGTTTCTCATGTTCTTTGTTTTCTAAATAACATCTAGGCTCTTCAAGGTCTTCTGAAACTTGTCTTCAATCTGTATCTCCAGTTTCCTTTTCAGCATACTCTTCCAACTCCAACCATAAGATTCTCTTCATTGTCTTTTTCCTGTGCTATTGGAGATTGCAGTGGAGACTAGTGGAGTACAAGATCTAAATTCAGTCATGACTCAGATTTGAAACTTGCCTTTATAATTAGTAATTGAGTGATTACTAGGAGTAAGCGCACCTTCTGAGTTTCTGATAGTTCATCTGTAAAATGAGGTTATTGAATCTGTAGTAACTGACTTAAGGTTGTTAAAAAGTTCAAATTTATATATACACATATATATGTATGTTTATATGTAAATATAGACACACATAAAATGCTTAACATTATGTTATACAAATGTCAGCTATTATTTGCTTTTTGCTCATATTGCTCCCCAATATTGGAATTTGTTTTCTTTCTTTTCTGTCAATCATGTCTAGCATAAATTTCAAAGTCCAGATGAAATTTCCCCTTTTACAAAAAGGTTTCCTTGAATTTTTCCAGCTTCTATTGGCTTCTTCTTCCTCCAGTTTTCTGTGGTTCTCATTCAATGCTTGTCACAACTGGAATTCTTACTCATCATTCAGTGTCTTGACTCCTTACCTGGAAGCTGACCCTAAGTCATCACCTACCCCAAGTCCAGATGACCCCTTGACCTGCTTCATCCTCATAAATGCTTTGATTATATAGGGTTCTCTGAATGCCAATATAATCTTAGAAGGAGGCTTTGTGACTTCCAAGCTGGCATGTTCTAATTCCTGCTTCAAACAAAGGTGACGTAATGTAGCAGAAAGAACCATAGAACTTGGGATGTCAGAGTCAAGGGACTTTAGGATTAGACAGAACATGGAATGTCAAAACTACAAAAGACTTTAGAACTTAAAATGTCACCACTAGAAAGGACTTTAAAGCCGAGAATATTAGAAAATACAGGAATAATTTCACCCAACCCCTTCAGTTCACATGGTTTCAAACTGAAACTTAAGAGAGAGGGAGGAATTTAGCTAGTCACCTAGTTAAGTTAGTGACCAAGAGAGCAAGGACTAGAATCCAGGAATCTGAGCTCAGAGTTCTTTCTACTGAGATAACTTTCAGCTCTGAGAATCTATGTTCCCTAATAACACCTGGAAGAGACTTTATGGGCCAATTCTCCCCTCCACTTTTATTTTACAGAAGAGGAAACTGAGGGAGGTTGACTTGTCCAAAGTAAAATAGAAAATACATTTAAAGTTAAGTTCTCCAACTCCAAACACAGTACTTTTTCCATGGATGGTCTAAAATTTCTTCCAGTTGTGAATTTCTGTTGGTCCATGTTATAGGACCATGTTGGTCCTCTAAGTTTCTTGTCTTGACTGGGAGATAATACATGAAGTTGAAGAGAGGCTTGTAGTTGTTAAGGGAGGATCCAGGGACCTGGTAGAGAACATTCTGAAGATAGAAAACTTTGGGTGAGATAGATATGGCACAATCAGCTAGAGTAGAGAAGGAAGGTGGTGAGCATGTTTAGGAGGAGTCACCGTAAGCAGATCAGGGGAACTGAGTTTGAGAACCCTGTCCTTGTTGATAATTCCAAGCATGCAGAGGGCATTGCCATGTATTTTTAAAGGTGCAAGGAATGATTAAGTGGTGAGGTGGTGAGTGCAGTCACCTGTGCCTCCCCTAATGAGCTCATGCAAATCACCTAATGATTATGGATTGGGGGGGACTCCAGCTCCATTCCCCATTCTCTTTCCCCTTTTCCAGAAATAGGCACAAGAGCTTCGGGATTCCTGGCCTGGCAGGGGAGAATGATAGGAGTTGATGGTGCTGATGAGGAGGGATGGAGGTGAAGGGTCACTAGGGAGAGGAGGACATGGTTTCTACTCTGCCTTCAAATATTTCCCTGGATTTTCCCTGGATGCCACAAAACCATGGGTGCCCTAAACACTGCTGTGATATGGCATTAAGTATCCTACCCATGGACCTCGAAAGTCCCCCCTTTCCTATGAGGCATGGATATTATTTATGCTTAGGGTCATGACCCTAAGAAATTAAGGGTTGATTTATTGTTTGGCTGATTACCTAAACTAATCCTCCCTTTCCCCATCACCATCCTCAAAAGGCCTTTTCTTACATTTCTTCCCCATCTTCATTTATATTTTGTGTAGGGCTGGACCTCAGGAATTTAGAACTGAGGCAGAATCACATTCTGTATTCCCTTCCTTCTCCCTTTCCCTGAACATACATACAGGTTTATACTCAGTCTTGACTGGGGGATAATACACAATGTTTCTAATCATCTCTTACCTGGATTATTATAATAGCCCCTCATCTGTTCTCCCTGCCTCTTTTCCCTTCCCATCCCCCAATTTGAATTCATCTATCAACTACTGATGATTAATCTTTTTAATACACTAGTCTCAGTCATGTCACTACCCTGCTTAGAAACCCTGAGTGACTTTTCATTAGCTAATAAATAGCCATGGGGATAAATGCTATGAATAGAATCAAACATACAACTTCTTCACCTGGCATTCAAGGCCCTCCAATATTTGATCTAATCTACCCTTCTTCATCTCACATTATTCCCATTCAAATATTCAATGGTCTAGTCAAATTGAACTATTAGCAGGTTCAGTGATATTCTTGCTCTCTCCTGCCTCTGAACATCCACACTATAAAACTGGTAAAAATGACAAAAATGGAAAATGGCAATTGTTGGAGAGGATGTGGGAGGACAGGCACACTAATGCACTGTTGGTGGAGCTATGAATTGGTCCAACCATTCAGGAAAGCAATTTGGAACTATTCCCAGAAAATCACTAAACTGTGCACAGCACTTAAATCAGTGATTCCACCATTAGACGTATACCCCAAAGAGAGAAAAGAAACAGGAAAAGGGCCCATATGTAGAAAAATAT